>NC_087343.1:86331363-86634393 GCF_030014295.1 Loxodonta africana | reverse complement strand
GTTAGGTTTAAACTTAGAAAAATAAGGGTAAATATCAAGGTAACCACAAAGAAGACTAACAATCCTACACCTCAAAATAAAAAACAAGATAAACACAAAGACTTAGCAAAAACAATGTCAATCACAATGCAAAAGAAAAACACACAATTCACAAAGAAAAACAACTCAGCACAATAAAGTGGAAAAATGGAACTGTCAACAACACACACAAAAAAAGGCATCAAAATGACAGCACTAGGGTAATTATGAGTCCAAGAGACAGAAAGGGCCACGTAAGCCAGCGACTATAAGAGCCTGAGACCAGAAGAACTAGATGGTACCCAGCTACCACTGATGACTGCCCTGACAGGGAACACAACAAAGAACCCCTGAGGGAGCAACAGAACAGTGGGATGCAGACCCCAAATTCTTGTAAAAAGACCAGACTTAATGGTCTGACTGAGACTAGAATGATCCCGGAGGTCATGGTCCCCAGACCTTCTGTTAGCCCAAGACAGGAAGCATTCCCAAAGCTAACTCTTCAGACAGGGATTGGACTAGACTATGGGATAAACAATGATACTGGTGAAGAATGAGCTTCTTGGATCAAGTAGACACATGAGACTATATTGTTATCTCCTGTCTGAAGGGGAGGTGAGAGGATAGAGAGGGTCAGAATCTGGCCTAATGGACTTGAAAAGTAATAGAGGAGGGAAGGAGTGTGCAGTCTCATTAGGGGGAGAGCAATTAGGAGTATATAGCAAGGTGTTAATAAATTTTTGTATGAGAGTCCGACTTGATTCGTAAACTTTCACTTAAAGCACAGTAAAATTTTTTTTTTAAATGACAGCATTAGGTTCATACTTATCTATAATCACGCTGAATGTAAATGGACTAAATGCACTAATAAAGAGACAGAGAGTTGCGGAATGGGTTAAAAAAAAAAAAAAAAAAAAGACCTGGCTATATACTGCCTACAAGAGATCCATCTTAGACTTAAAGACAAAAACAAACTGAAATTCAAAAGATGGGAAAAAATATATCAAGCAAACAACAATAAAAAAGAGCAGTAGTGGCTATACTAATTTCTGACAAAACAGACTCCATACCACAAAAGATAAGGAAGGACACTATATAATGATTAAAGGAACAATATACCAGGAGGATATAACCTTATTAAATATTTATGCACCCAACGATGGAGATTCAGGATACATAAAACAAACTCTAACAGCATAGAAAAGTGAGATAGACAGCTCCACAATAATAGGAGAAGACTTCAACACACCACTTTCAGTGAAGGACAGAACATCCAGAAAGAAGCTCAATAAAGACACAGAAGAGCTAAATGCCACACTTAACCAACTTGACCTCATAGACATATACAGAACACTCCACCCAACAGCAGCCAAATATACTTTCTTTTCCAATGCACATGGAACATTCTCTAGAATACACCACATATTAGGTCACAAAGCAAGTGTTAGCAGAATCCAAAACATCGAAATATTACAAAGCATCTTCTCTGGCCATAAGGCCATAAAACTAGAAGTCAATAACAGAAAAAGCAGGGAAAAGAAATCAAACACCTGGAAACTGACCAATACCCTGCTCAAAAACGATTGGGTTATAGGAGGCATCAAGGATGGAATAAAGAAATTCGTAGGATCCAATGAGAATGAAAACACTTCCTATCAGAACCCTTGGGACACAGTGAAAGCAGTGCTCAGAGGTCAATTTATATCAATAAACACAAACATACAAAAAGAAGAAAGGGCCAAAACCCAAGAATTATCCCTACAACTTGAACAAATAGAAAGAGAGCAACAAAAGAAACCCTCAGGCACCAGAAAAAAATAAATAATTAAAAATTAGAGCAGGATTAAATGAAATAGAAAACAGAAAAACAATTGGTGAAAGAGTTAAACAGACCAAAAGCTGGTTCTCTGAAAAGATTAACAAAATTGATAAATCATTGGCCAGACTGACAAAAGAAAAACAGGAGATGAAGGAAATAACTTGAATAAGAAATGAGATGGGCAATATCACAACAGACCCAACTGAAATTGAAATAATCATAACAGAGTACTATGAAAACTTGTACTCTAACAAATTTGAAAACCTAGAGGAAATGGACAAATTTCTAGAAACGCACTACCTACCTAAACTAACACAAACAGAGACAGAACAACTAAATAAACCTATAACAAAAGAAAAGATTGAAAAAGTAATCAAAAATGTCCTAAAGAGGAAAAGCCCTGGCCCTGACGGCTTCACTGGAGAATTCTACCAAACTTTCAGAGAAGAGTTAACACCACTACTACTACAGGTATTTCAGAGCATATAAAAGGATGGAATACTCCCAAACTCATTCTATGAAGCCAGCATAACCCTGATACTAAAACCAGGTAAAGTCTTCACAAAAAAGAAAATTACAGGCTGATATCCCTCAGGAACTTAGACTTAAAGGTCTTCAGCAAAATTCTAGCCAATATAATTCAGCAACATATCAAAAAAATAATTCGCCACAACCAAGTGGTATGCAGGGATGGTTCAACATTAGAAAAACAATCAATGTAATCCATCACATAAATAAAACAAAAGACAAGAGCCACATGATCTTATCAAATGATGCAGAAAAGGCATCTGACAAAGTGCAACACCGATTCATGATACTAACTCTCAGCAAAATAGGAATAGAAGGAAATTCATGATACTAACTCTCAGCAAAATAGGAATAGAAGGAAAATTCCTAAATATTATAAATATATTTAATTATAATTAAATATTATTATATTCCTATAATATTGACATTTATACAAAGTCAACAGCCAACATCATCCTAAATGGAGAGAGATTGAAACCATTCCCGATGAGAACAGGAACCAGACAAGGATGCCCTTTATCATCACTCTTATTCAACATTGTGCTGGAGGTCCTAGCCAAAGCTATAAGGCTAGATAAAGAAATACAGGGCATCCAAATTGGCAAAGAAGAAGTAAAAGTATCTCGGTTTGCAGATGACATGATCTTATACACAGAAAAACCTAAAGAATACTTAAGAAAACTATTGAAAATAATAGAAGAGTTCAGCAGAGTTTCAGGATACGAGATAAACATACCAAAATCAGTTGGATTCCTCTACATTAACAAAGAGCACGATGAAGAGGACATCACCAAATCAATACCATTTACAATAGCCACTACGAAGATAAAGTACTTAGGAATAAATCTAACCAGGGACGTAAAAGACCTATACAAAGAAAACTACAAGACACTACTGCAAGAAACCAAAAGAGACCTTCATAAGTGGAAAAACATACCTTGCTCATGGATAGGAAGGCTCAACATTGTAAAAATGTCTATTCTGCGCAGAGTGATCAATAGATACAACGCAATCCCGATCCAAATACCAGTGACATTTTTTAATGAGATGGAGAAACAAATCACCAACTTCATATGGAAGGGAAAGAGGCCCCGGATAAGTAAAGCATTGCTGAAAAAGAAGAAAAAAGTGGGAGGCCTCACTCTACCTGACTTTAGAACGTATTATACCCCCACAGTAGTCAAAACAACCTGGTATTGGTACAACAACAGATACATAGACCAATGGAACAGAATTGAGAGTCCAGACATAAATCTATCCACATATGAGCAGCTGATATTTGACAAAGGACCAAAGTCTGTTATATGGGGGGAAGACAGACTCTTTAACAAATGTTGCTGGCATAACTGGATATACATCTGCAAAAAAATGAAACAAGATCCATACCTCACACCATGCACAAAAACCAACTCAAAATGGATCAAATACCTAAATATAAAACCTAAAATGATAAAGTTCATGGAAGAAAAATAGGAACAATGCTAGGAGCCCTAATACATGCCATAAACAGTATACAAAACATTACTAGAACTGCAAAAACAGCAAAAGAGAAGTTAGATAACTGGGAGCTCCTAAAAGTCAAACACCTATGCTCACCTAAAGACTTCACCAAAAGAGTAAAAGGATTACTTACAGATTGGGAAAAAGTTTTTAGCTATGACATCTCCGATCAGCGGCTGATCTCTAAAATCTACATGCTACTGCAAAAACTCAACAACAAAAAGGCAAATAACCCAATTAAAAAATGGGCAAAGGATATGAACAGGCACTTCACTATAGAAGACATTCAGGTAGCTAACAGATGCATAAGGAAATGCTCATGCTCATTAGCCATTAAAAAAAAAAAATTAGAGAGATGCAAATCAAAACTAAAAGAAGTTTCCTTCTCACTCCAACAAGGCTGGCATCAATCCAAAAAACAGAATAATAAATGTTGGAGAGGTTGTGGAGAGATTGGAACACATACACTGCTGGTGGGAATATAAAATGGTACAACCACTTTGGAAATCAATTCAGCATTACCTAAAAAAGCTAGAAATAGAACTACCATACAATCTAGCAATCCCACTCCTTGGAATATATTCTAGAGAAGTAAGAGCCTTTACATAAACAGATACATGCACACCCATGTTCACTGCAGCACTGTTTACAATAGCAAAAAATGGAAGCAACCGAGGTGCCCATCAACGGATGAATGGATAAATAAATTATGGTAGATTCACACAGTGGAATACTATGTATCGATGAAGAACAACGATGAATCTGTGAAACAGTTCATAACATGGAGGAACCTGGAAGGCATTATGCTGAGTGAAATTAGTCAGTTGGAAAAGGACAAATATGGTATGAGACCACTATTATAAGAACTCAAGAAATAGCCTAAACAGAAAAAAATATTCTTTGATGGTTATGAGAGGTGGGAGGGAGAAAAGGAGGGAGAGGGGGATTTACTAATTAGATAGTAGATAAGAACTAATTTAGGTGAAGGGACGGGCATCACAATACAGGAAAGGTCAGCACAATTGGACTATACCAAAAGCAAAGAAGCTTCCTGAATAAACTGAATGCTTCAAAGGCCAGAGTAGCAGGGGCAGGGGCTTGGGGACCATGGTTTCAGGGGTCAACTAGGCCAACTGGCATAATAAAAACTATTAAGAAACATTCTGCATCCTATTTTGGAGAGTAGCGTCTGTGGTCTTAAACGCTAGCAAGCAGCCATCTAAGATGCATCAACTGGTCTCAACCCACCTAGAGCAAAGGAGAATGAAGAACACCAAAGACACAAGGTAAGTATGAGCTCAAGAGTCAGAATGGGCCACATAAATCAAAGACTACATCAGCCTGAGACCAGAAGATCTAGATGGTGCCCAGCTATAACCGATGACTGCCATGACAGGCATCACAACAGAGAATGCCTGAAAGAGCAGGAGGGCAGTGGGATGCAGACCCCAAATTCTTGTGAAAAGACCAGACTTAATGGTCTGACTGAGACCAGAGGGATCCCGGAGATCATTGTCCCTAGACCTTCTGTTAGCCCAAGACAAGAACCACTCCCAAAGCCAACTCTTCAGGCAGGGATTGGACTAGACTACAACACAAAAAATGATACTGGTGAGGAATGGGCTTCTTGGATCAAGTAGACACATGAGACTATCTGGGCAGCTCCTATCTGGAAGAGAGATATGAAAGCCAAGGGGGACAGAAGCTGGCTGAATGGACATGGAAACACAGGGTAGAGAGAAGGAATGTGCTGTCTCATTAGGGGGAGAGCAGCTAGGAGTAAATAGCAAGGTGTATGTAAGGTTTTGTATGACAGACTGACTTGATTTGTAAACTTTCACTTAAAGCACAATAAAAATTTAAAAAAGAAATAATATAAGTTGGAGTATCAATTTGTCCCTTTCTAAACGTTATCATGAGTCAGAATCGACTTGACAGCAATGGTTTAAGTGGTATCAAAAAAATTACCAACCAAAGAGGGCCAGAGTGTGTCATGACCTGCCTATGGTCTGTTTACTCATTTGATACCCTGGGGTGCTTTACTCTGAATCCATTCGACTTTGGATACAGACAACTCATTGCAGTCTCGAATCACCCAAGCTGATTTCCTTCTGACTCAAGATCATTGGACCAAAAAAAAAAAAAAAAAAGGGGTTTGGGGGAGGTGTTCTAGGTTATGCCTCCCCCACACTAAAACCAGAGATTCCAAATAATTTAGAGAGGTGCTAGCTCCTCGTGAACCTCTTACTGTTCCACAGCTACCATGTATTAAATCGATTAAAATCTTGGCAGTGGGTTTTCAAGATGATGTTTATAGTATGTAGTCTGTTGTTGTTGTGTGTCATTGAGTCTATTCCAACTCACAGTGACCCTATAAGACACAGTAGAATTGCCCCATGGGTTTTCGAGGCTGTAATCTTTATGAGAACAGAACACCAGGTCTTTTGCAGAGCTTTTGATGGGTTTGAACCACTAACCTTTCAGTTAGCAGGTAAGCATTTAACCAATGCACCACCAGGGCTCCTCTGTCAAAAAAAAAAAAAAAAAAAACAGTTGCAGTGAGTTGATTCCAACTCATGGTGACCCCATCTGTTTCAGAGTAAAACTGTGCTCCATAAGGTTTTCAACGGCTGATTTTTTTGAGGTAGATCATCAAAGCATTTCTTCAGAGGCACCTGTGGGTGAACTCAAACCTCCAACCTTTCGGTTAGCAGTTAGGACGTGACCATTTGCATCTCCTATAGACTTCAACTCTCCATAAGGAGGTTCTTAATAAATATTAGGCTCCCCTACCACCATTCACTTATTGTCTGTGACTGGTACAAACTTGAGTAAGGTCTTCCAGGATGCCCCTAAATCAAGACGGTAGTTTAGAACTAAGTCTTCCAGAATGCCCCTAAATCAAGATGGTAGTTTAGACACACACTCTAAACAAGATTGCTCTTCACTCATCAGTTCTCTCCCTACAGATAATCTCTATGGCTGGGATGCTGTTGTTCTAGACTATGGTCTGGATGGCTCATACTCAGGTAGAATTCTTTAGCCCATTATTTCCTTGCTGGATATGGGAATATGTGGATCTGAGGTAACTCATAAACTATTTAGCATGGTACCTGGCTCATTCACATTTTAGCATTCACTTTCTTCCTTCTCGAGAGTACTTGAAGTGTAACAAAGCTAGGAAAACATGTCATGAGCATGGCATCAATTTCCAGTTCAGGCAAAAGGTATTTAGCTTCATTCTCCCCCTCGACCAGAAGAGTCCTAGCTATGCATATCTCTTGTGCCAAAGGGGTTCAAACATCAAAGCTCTGCTGGCTGTCACCCAGCTCTGCTGGACTGGACATGGAAGAAAGAAAAATACCGATTCTGAAAGGGACCCAGTGCAAAGTCTGGGGTGATTGCGATCAGAGCCTGTGCAAAAAATGTCTTAGGGGTGAGTTGAAAAGGGGAAAATTGTGAGCATTAATTTTCTGCCATCTGCGAAGCAGAGAGGTATTGTTGAATAAAGACAGTTACATGCCCCTTCATGAAGCTTTCTTTATAGCACAGCTTTGAACCGACTCATTTCAGTTCAAATCCCTACTGAGAATTTGCATTTCCACTCCCAGATATACTGAATCAGAATCTAGTTAACCACGTCCTCAAGTGATTCTTATGCATAGGAATTTCCTAGGAATTTGTTAGAACTGGCTCAAATCTCTACCTTAAAGTCCTTATAGTCATCCAAAATCACTTATAAACACTAATGCTATGAGAAATAATCCATTCAAACAAACAAAAAAAAAAGTGCAAAAACTTGTAAAATTTAAGGTTTACCAAGGTTTTTGGGAAGGAGACCAAAGAAGGTTTTATGCTGCCCTCTGCACATGATGGTGTCCCTGGGTGGTGTAAAGGTCAAGGTGCTCAGCTCTTACTGAAAGGTTGGAGGCTCAAGTCCACCCAGAGGTACCTCAGAAGAAAGGCCTGGTGATCTACTTCTGAAAAACCAACCACTGAAAACCCTGTGGGGCACAGTCCTACTCTGACACACAGGGGGTTGTTATAAGTAGGAATTGACTCCATGGTAACTGGTACCATGATTATTGTTGTTGGGTGCCGCCAAGTCGATTTCAACTCATAGCAACCCTACCCCCCCGAGACAGTAGAACTGCCCCGTAGGGTTTTCTTAACTGTGATCTTTACAGAAGCAGATCGAGTCTTTCTTCTGCAGAGCCGGTGGGTGGATTCAAACCACCAACCTTTTGATTAATAGCCTAGCACTTAGCCCTTGTGCCATCAGGGCTTCTTGACACACTCTAATAAACTCTGTATTCAACAGGGCCTCACTTCTCAGTGTCTCTGGCATGCCACTAGACCTACACAATAGCAAGTCACCTCTTTTTTTCTCTTTTCCCCCCAATATAATGCTCATCCTTCCAGACCCATGCCCCAACCTCTTACAATTGTCTCATGCAGAGCTATTTCACCAAACTTCTGGAGCCTCCCCAAAGTTACATACTGATATACAGGTGGTTAGGACAAAAGAACCCTTAGGAGGGAGAGGTAGGTAGACTCATAAGTAACAATCCCACCTCCAGTTTTTCTCAGACACATTTGTCATTCATAGAGCCTCATTTAATAGCTATTGATTAGTTAATTGATTGGCTGAAATGACAAAGCTAACAGAGATGAAGCAGGCCTAGAATTAAAGATTCATTTCTCCACTTTCTACAAGCTGGGCCGGGCTTGGCGATGTCCTCGAGATGTAACCAAATCAGCCAGCTGATCCTTGCTAAAGCACAACTCTTCCCACAAAGGAATTCTCATACCAGCTGGAAAGAAGGTTAGGTTTTCTCCGTATGTTACATATTATTTATTATTTGAAAGACAATATTGTATTTTTGGTAAATTTAAGTATAGAGACTCAGATTTATTTATTCAGCAGATTCAGGGTTTTTTACGTGCCAGGCACTGGGCTAGGAGCTGGGGTTATGACAGGGAGCAAGACCCAGTACCTGCCCTCAATGGGCTTACTATCTAGGGGGGAAGAAAGACACAAAAAATAAGTATTTCACCTCAGAGTGTTAAGTGTGATATTGTGGCATGTGTTGGCTAAACGAGGAGAACACAATTACGAGTCACCATACCCAATCTTGCATTGGGCAAATCTGCTGCAAAAGGCCTTGTTAAAGTGTTGAAAAGCAAAGATGTCAGTCTGAGGACTAAGGTGCCCCTGAGCCAAGCCGTGGTATTTTCAATCATCTCATATGCATGTGAAAGCTAGACAGTGAGTAAGAAAGGCTGAAGAAGAATTGATGCTTTTGAATTAAGGTGTTGGCGAAGAATATTGAATATACCCTGGACTGCCAGAAGAATGAACAAATCTGTCTTGGAAGAAGTACAGTCAGAATGCTCCCTAGAAGCGAGGATGCTGAGACTTTGTCTCACATACTTTGGACATGTTATCAGGAGGGATCAGTCTCTGGAGAAGGACATCATGCTTGGTAAAATAGAGGGTCAGCGAAAAAGAAGACCTTCAAGGAGATGGGTTGACACAGTGGCTGCCACAATGGGCTCAAGCAAAACAATGATTGTGAGGATGGGGCCGTGTTTCATTCTGTTGTAAACAGGGTTGCCATGAGACAGAACTGGCTCAGCTGGCACCTAACAACAACAAAGACAACTTACCCAGTCTTGGGGAAGGAAGTTCTGGGAAGACTTTGCTGAGAAAGTGACATATAAGCAGCAGCCAGTGTTGTGAGAGAAGGGAAGAGAGGAGGGCGGAGGCAGCATTCCAGTAAGGAAATAGCAGGTCCAAAGTTCAGAGGGCAGAAGGAGCACAGCCTGTCCCAGACTGCAACAGGTCACTGTGGTTGGGCAAGGCAGCGGAACAGTGGTAAAAAGGAGGCAGGTCCGATCATAAATGACCCATAATGACATGACAAAGAGTTTGAGTTTTTTGTTTTGTTTTGTTTTTCCCTAGAGTCAGTGGGAGAGATCTTAAGCAGGCAGGCAATGTATTTAGGTATAATTTCTTTAGAAAAATCTCATTTGATGTAATATCAATTTAAAAAAAGGGGGGGAGGGTAATACGTGTGATAAGTCCCCGGGTTCTGCAAATGATTTGCACTTGGCTACTAACTGAAAAGGCTGGTGGTTCAAATACACGCAGCAGTGCCGTGGAAGGAAGGTCTGATTACAGCCAAGAAAATCCTACTGAGTGCAGTTCTACTCTGATAAATGTGGTGTCACCACAAGGTCAATATCGACTAGATGATTTTTTTTTTTTTCTGTGTGTGATAATTGCTGTATTTGGGTCTGCAGAAACTGGGTGACTCCCCATGGCTGAGGCAGGATCCAGAAGGCCTTCTAGAGCAGGAAGTCTGGGCTGTGAGGGGGTGCTTCAGCAGTGCGAACACCCTAACTTCTAAACATGTTGGTTTTATTCAGAATTGCTCATCCTTTAATTCCTGAGAACTTCAAAGACAGCATTATCCAAGCATCTTCTAAAAGCCATCGCCCCATTTATTATTTATCTGAAGTTCCTGATGACTTTTTGTCAGGGTTTTGAATCTGAAAGAATTTTAGAGCCCAGATGAAAACTTCCTTGAATAAATTATTATAACATCTTCAACTCCAAGGAAAATCATTAACTACAATAACAATGTTAGGAACCTTAAACTAATTTTGGTTTTATTTCCCGAATGATCTACAAAATCCCCAGATCCTACCAAAATGTTGAAGAATGAAGTTTGCGTGATCATTAATTTAGCTCTTTTTTGAGAGAAAATAACTTCTTTCCTCTAATGGGGGCAATATAATAAAAACTGAATCTAGTAAAAGGAATTTGGGCATGTAAAAAAGGAAAATAATTTTGATAGAAGTAGATGTCAATTTTAGCTTGTCAAGAAAGAAATGTTAAAAATAATGTTTAAATGATATTGAGCGCTTACTATGCACCAAGTATGGTAATTCTTGCATTGTGTCATTTGATACTCAGACCAGTCCTATGAACTAGGTACCAGTATTATCATAGTCCCCAGTTTACAAACCAGAAGCAGAGATTCAGAAAGATAATTTGCCTAAACTCATGCAGAAAGTAACGGGGCTGAGATTTGAACCTAAGTCTGTCTCCAGACCTGTGTTTTGTTTCTTGTTGCTGCAATCTCTCTTCTTAGAGATTTTGGGGATCTTAGCCAAAATCTTGTGGCTTTTTGGGCTTAAATATCTAACCATCTCATGAGCTAGATATTAGATATCAACTTTGGAAGAATAGCTAAAATAAAGACATATAAGTAGAAGACTAGTACAGAAAAGATAATTTATACTTGATAATCCTACAATTCCAGCATCCCAGCAGTGATTCAATAATCTGATTCTAACATTAATCTCCATGACCTTTTTTTCAGATCATCCTTTTTCTCACATCTTTATTAAAGGCTATATATATATATATATATATATATATATATATATATATAGGATATGGCCTTAAATTATTTATTTTTCTTAATTTTGTACAATTTTGTTTTATTAGGTTATTTTCCATTCTCTTCAATTATTGTTGTTATTATTCACAGCCATTGAGTCGCCCCCACTCATGATGATCCCATGCACAGCATGATTGGACTGTTGTGATCCATAGGATTTTCATAGGCTGATTTTTCAGAAGTGGAGCACCAGACCGTTCTTCCTGGTCTGTCTTAGTCTAGAAGCTCCACTGAAACTTGTTAACATCATACTAACACACAAGCCTCCCCTGATGGATGGGTGGTGCCTGTGTTGATGTGGATTGGCCAGGAATCAAACCCAGGCCCCCCTTAAGGATGGTGATAATTCTACCACGGAACCAGCCCTGCCTTACTTTTGTGATTAAGAAGGACTAAATACTTCTCCTAACATCAGTTGTTTTCAGTTGTGGAAGGTAGCTCTGCTGTAGTGGCAGGAGCATAGCATAATGGTGAAGAGCCCTGGCTCTGAATTCTAGCTTTACCATTTACTAGCTGTATGTGCTTAGGCAAATTAAACATCTCAGAACCTCAGTTTCTTCATTTGTACAATGAGGATAATAATATCTACCTTGAAAGGTTGTTAAGAATTAGATTAGTCAACACCTGCAAAGTTCTTATCCCAGTGCCTGACACCTGCCAAGCGGTTGATAGAGGTTTATTTATAGTGAAATCTGCTTTTTCTAAATATGCTTTTTCTGCTACCACAAAACAAAATATTGCCATAGGTTTCTCAGTTCTGGCATAGTTTGTTCGCAAATATTTCCTCTACCTTTCGTGGCAGCATACACTCAACCTTTCTGAATAAATGTTTGATTATAAGGTTGACATTGATCCTGGTAGCGATGATTAGAGGGAAGGATTCACT
Source organism: Loxodonta africana (assembly GCF_030014295.1). Taxonomy (NCBI): domain Eukaryota; kingdom Metazoa; phylum Chordata; class Mammalia; order Proboscidea; family Elephantidae; genus Loxodonta; species Loxodonta africana. The sequence goes on along the minus strand of NC_087343.1, from coordinate 86,622,170 downwards.
GACTCAAACTACCACCTATAAAATGTGTCCATCAAAACCAAATGCTCTTGGCTCTGTTGCATGCTCAGAACCAGGTGGCGTTTTAGTAATATGTCATTTGCTAGAATACTGGAGTCCTCAGTCAGTTCACTCTCCTGATCTCAGGTCTGACTGTTGGTTTGAGCCCGTGCCACTGACTCATAAGTTATGTTTGCCTTCAGCAATCAGGAAACAGGCTGGTGTTTAGGCGCAATGCCAAAGGTCTGAGTGCAACACACACTTGAACTCAGACAAATGATAAGTTTATCCCCTTGTTTGTTGGTTTATTGACTGATTGAGTTTTAGAACACACGGCTTCTCTCTGGATCAGCCAGGCCTCCTTCTTCGGAAATTTGTGGAACTGGTGACTATGCCTCCCCATGAAAAAAAAAAAAAAACTAGGTGTAAAAGACCTAGTGATTTTTTTTCTTCATTTTTTCACATACTGTAAAATTTGCCATTTTAAAGTGTACAATTCAGCGGTTTTTAGTATATCCATAAGGTTGTGCAACTGTCACCACTAGACCTAGTGACTCTTACTTTCCCAAACACATATGCCTAATGACAGAATTAAATTTTTGCCTAATACCTACTTACCTTTACATAAGTTCCTGGCACAAAAGATCCAGAGTCCTGACCTCAGCAACCTTCAGTCCACTTTAGTTTGCATCTTAAGGTTGGTCCATTAAGGATTTTTATGAATTATAAACATATTCCTTTTTATTTAGTTGTTTTCTCCTCCACTTCCAACGATGAAAGAAGTGATTGTAAAATATATAATCTACACATTTTTAACTCTTTTTCTCTCAACATTAAATTACTCTTCTTGACGGCAGTTTGCAACATTTACCTAGAAAAGCGTCCTTCCAGAGGGTAAAATTCAAGCCTCCAACTCTATCACCTCCTAATGTTGTCTTTTCTTATTATGCAGAGGTAGAAGTGTTAATACTCACACTGCTTCCTTGTTTCAGAGATCCCACTCACATTTGGAAAAAATTAATTATTTTTGCTTATCATATTTATCTTTTCAAATTTAAAATGTTTTATGTTTAGTAAAGCATCTTTGCCACTACCTTTTTAAAATGTAGACTTTTGAAAGAGTACACAAATATGTGCCATGGTTTGTGTATAAAGGTAACACTATGAACCTATGGTGTCTATATAGAATCATTTTCCTGTCTTAACGAAGGATTTGTATCAATGGTACACTTACAGCTGTAGGGAAACAGAAATATCCCAGGAATAAGGCGTACCAGCTAGTTAATGCCAGTGTAGACGGCATTGTGTTGGCACAAACTGCCCTTTTGAATTACTGGTGGATATTAAGCTGGTCGCTTTTTAAAGGACAAATTATGGATAGGCAAAAATATCTAGATTTCATATGAAGAGCAATAGTTTCACGCTTAATTTTTTCAAATAATAATAAAAATGGTGATGAAGACTGAACCAAAACGCAAACCTATTGCTGTTGAGTCGATTCTGACCCATAGCAACCCTATGATGAAGACTGAAAGCCTTGTTGTTGTTGTTGTTGTTAGGTGCCGTTGAGTTGGTTCCAACTCATAGCGACCCTATGCACAACAGAACAAAACACTGCCTAGTCCTGAGCCATCCTTACAATCGTTGCTATGCTTGAGCTCATTGTTACAGCCACTGTGTCAATCCCCCTTGTTGAGGGTCTTCCTCTTTTCCACTGACCCTGTACTCTGCCAAGCATGATGTCCTTCTCCAGGGACTGATCCTTCCTGACAACACGTCCAAAGTATGTAAGACAAGGTCTCACCATCCTTGCCTCTAAGGAGCATTCTGGCTGTACTTTTTCTAAGACAGGTTTTTTCTTTTGGCAGTCCATGGTATATTCAATATTCTTCGCCAACGCCACAATTGAAAGGCGTCAATTCTTCTTCGGTCTTCCTTATTCATTGTCCAGCTTTCACATGCATATGATGCTATTGAAAATACCATGGCTTGGGTCAGGTGCACCTTAGTCTTCAAGGTGACATCTTTGCTCTTCAACACTTTAAAGAGGCAGGTCCTTTGCAGCAGATTTACCCAATGCAATGCGTCTTTTGATTTCTTGACTGCTGCTTCCATGGCTGTTGATTATGGATCCAAGCAAAATGAAATGCTTGACAACTTTGATCTTTTCTCCGTTTATCATGATGTTGCTCATTGGTCCAGTTGTGAGGATTTTTGTTTTCTTTATGTTGAGGTGCAATCCATACTGAAGGCTGCGGTCTTTGATCTTCATGAGTAAGTGCTTCAAGTCCTCTTCACTTTCAGCAAGCAAGGTTGTGTCATTTGCATAACGCAGGTTGTTAATGAGTCTTCCTCCAGTCCTCATGCCCCATTCTTCTTCGTATAGTCCAGCTTCTTGTATTATCTGCTCAGCATACAGATTGAACAGGTATGGTGAAAGAATACAACCCTGACACACACCTTTCCTGACTTTAAACCAATCTGTATCCCCTTGTTCTGTCCGAACAACTGCCTCTTGATCTATGTAAAGGTTCCTCATGAGCACAATTATGTGTTCTGGAATTCCCATCCTTCACAATGTTATCCATAATTTGTTATGATCCACACAGTCAAATGTCTTTGCATAGTCAGCCAGGATCCATCTGACTCAGCAATGATATCCCTGGTTCCACGTCCTCTTCTGAAACCGGCCTGAAATTCTGGCGGTTCCCTGTCCATATACTGCTGCAGCCGTTTTTGAATGATCTGCAGCAAAATTTTGCTTGTGTGTGATATTAATGATATTCTATAATTTCCACATTCAGTTGGATCACCTCTCTTGGGAATAGGCATAAATATGGATCTCTTCCAGTCAGTTGGCCAGGAAGCTGTCTTCCATATTTCTTGGCATAGACGAGTGAGCACCTCCAGTGATGCATCTGTTTGCTGAAACATCTCAGTTGATATTCCATCAATTCCCGGAGTCTTGTTTTTCACCAATGCCTTCAGAGCAGCTTGGACTAGTTCCTTCAGTACCATCTGTTCCTGATCATATGCCACCTCTTGAAATGGTTGAACAGCGAGTAATTCTTTTTGGTATAATGACTCTATGTATTCCTTCCATCTTCTTTTGATGCTTCCTGCGTCATTTCATATTTTCCCCATAGAATCCTTCACTATTGCAACTCAAGGCTTGAATTTTTTCTTCAGTTCTTTCAGCTTGAGAAACACCAAGTGTGTTCTTCCCTTTTGGTTTTTCATCTCCAGCTCTTTGCTCATGTCATTATAATACTTTACTTGGTCTTCTCGAGCCGCCCTTTGAAATCTTCTGTTCAGTTCTTTTACTTCATCAATTCTTCCTTTTGCTTTAGCTGCTCAATGCTCAAGAGCAAGTTTCAGAGTCTCTTCTGACATCCATCTTGGTCTTTTCTTTCTTTCCTGTCTTTCCAATGGCCTCTTGGTTTCTTCATGGTATAATGTCCTTGATGTCATTCCACAACTCATCTAGTCTTTGGTCAGTAGTGTTCAATGAGTCAAATCTCTTCTTCAGATGGTCTCTAAATTCAGGTGGGATGTACTGAAGATCATGTTTTGGCTCTCATGAACTTGCTCTGATTTTCTTCAGTTTCAGCTTGAACTTGTATATGAGCAATTGATGGTCTGTTCCATAGTCAGCCCCTGGCCTTGTTCTGACTGATGAAAGCTTGTCCATCGTCTCTTTCCACAGATGTAGTCAATTTGACTTCTGTGTGTTCCATCTGGTGAGGTCCATGTGTATAGTCGCTGTTTATGTTGGTGAAAGAAGGTATTTGCAATGAAGAAGTCGTTAGTCTTGCAAAATTCTATCATTCGATCTCCGGCCTTGTTTCTATCACCAAGGCCATATTTTCCAACTACTGATCCTTCTTCTTTGTTTCCAACTTTCACATTCCAATTGCCAGTAATTATCAATGCATCTTGATTGCGTTTTCGATCAATTTCAGACTGCAGCAGCTGATAAAAATCTATTTCTTCATCTTTGGCCTTAGTGTGTAAATTTGAATAATAGTCATATTAACTGGTCTTCCTTATAGGCGTATGGATATTATCCTATCACTGACAGAGTCATAGTTCAGGATAGATCTTGAAATGTTCTTTTTGATGATGAATGCAACACCATTCCTCTTCAAGTTGTCATTCCCAGCATAGTAGGCTATATTATTGTCCAATTCAAAATGGCCAATACCAGTCCATTTTAGCTCACTAATGCCTAGGATATCAATGTTTATGTGTTCCATTTCATTTTTGCCGATTTCCAATTTTCCTGGATTCATACTTTATACATTCCAGGTTCTGATTATTAATGGATGTTTGCAGCTGTTTTTTTTTCTCATTTTGAGTCATGTCACATCAGCAAATGAAGGTCTCGAAATCTTTACTGCATCCACATCATTAAGGTCGACTCTACTTTGAGGAGGCAGCTCTTCCCCAGTCATCTTTGGAATGCCTTCCAACCTGGGGGGCTCATCTTCCAGCACTATATCAGACAATGTCCCACTGCTATTCATAAGGTTTTCACTGGCTAGTGTTTTTCAGAAGTTTTAGACTGTCAGGTCCTTCTTCCTAGTCTGTCTTAGTTTGGAAACTCAGCTGAAACCTGTCCACCATGGGCGACCCTGCTGTTATCTGAACACTGGTGGCATAGCTTCCAGCAACACAGCAACACGCAAGCCCCCAGAGTACGACAAACTGACAGACACATGGGGGCTCAGTCACCTGGTGCTCCTATAACAGAACTATCACACAGTGGCTTTAACAAAGAACAAACAGAAATTTGTTTTCTCACAGTTTAGGAGGCTAGAAATCTGAATTCAGGGCATCAATTCTAGGGCAAGGGTTTCTCTCTCTGTCTGCTGTAGGGGAATGTCCTTGTTTCTTTTCAGCTGCTGTTTGCTGGTTCCTTGGAGCTCTCATGTGGCTTGCCGTTTATCTTCCCCATCTCTGCATCCTTCTGAAGGCCATGCTAACTGCAATTCAACAATTCTGGCTGGTTCCATTGCTATATATTATAGGAAGTTGTTTCCAATTTATAGCCAATTCTACAATAAACCATTCATTCATTCTAATGTATATTAAACATCTACTATGTATGAAACATTGTGTTAGGGACTATTTTGTTAAGGATCTTATAATCCAGTGGAAGATTCCATGCACTCTCACATGACAAAGAATACAGTTACAACGCCAAATTACAATAGAATTGAAAGAATTTTCAAATTATTTTACTCAAATTTTACTGCATTGAATATGTGTGATGTAAGTAAGTTACTGGCTAAGTCTCAGAAATCTTTCCGTAATAGTGAGGTTTTCATCATAACAGTATTTATTGAAAGGGGAACTGAACTTTAATATAATACAATCATAATCATAAATATAATTACGAGTGTGTAGGTGCAGAGGGAATACAGTAGAGGAGATTAATTAGAGACAGGTGGTTCTAGGCCTCCTCCACAGGCTTCTGATAGATTCAGGGGGAGATCCTTGTTCTCTCTAGACTTCTTTTTGCTCCCAAGGGACCCTCCTACACTGAGAACTTGTGATGGAGAAGGTAAGGGTCTTTTTCTTTGCGCCCAAATCAGTAAGGCCTTTTGGCTCCAGCTTTTAAGATGCTTTGGAGTCTCCCTTTAATTCTTTAAAATAACTACTATTACTAGAAAATACTGTATCATCCATTAGAGAACTTCTCTTTTGAAACCTTTATGTTAGAAGTTTTCCCCAAATATGAAAAACAGCTTTCAAGATGAAGAGACACATAGAGGACTGGGGTCAAAACTCCAAATTCTGTCAAGGACAGGCATGCTTAATGATAGACCCTATAATTTATGAAACTCTAACGCATCCTGACATGGCTGCCACTGTGGTCCCGTGGTCACTCTCGTGTGGTCAGTTATGAATGAGTTCTTATATTAGATCAGGGATATAACCATTCCACATCTCTCTGTCTTCCCATACACCGATACATTTCACAGCCTTGCATATTCAATAACAAACTCTCCTAACATTGAGCAATGGGTCAATCCCTAGGTGTTAAGAATTGTTTTTGTGGTAAGCATTTAGAATAAATATAAACATTTTGACCATCACTGACACTATTAAAAAAAAAAAAACCTGTTGCTGTCGAGCCGATTCCAACTCATAATGACCCTTTAGGACAAAGTAGAACTGCCCCATAGAGTTTCCAAGGAGCACTTGGTGGATTCAAACTGCTGACATTTTGGTTAGCAGCTGTAGCACTTAACCAGTACGTCACTAGGGTTTCCACTGATGCTATAAAAAAGATGACTTTAAAACTTAGCGAACTGCAACACTGCTAGGTTTTAATGGGTTCTCTCAGCACTCTAAGCTTCAGGATGCTTATGCATAAAAAGCAGGAGTCAGAAGTTCCTAGAGGGCACTGGGTTTTTTTTGGGTAGATGACCTTACCTAGGCTATCTTTGATCTTGGGTTAATATAAACTTGTCAACAACAACAACAAAAAAACTTGTCAAAGCCCAAGCTAAATCAGAAACGAGAATGTTGTGGAACTTTACCTCCAAAGGTAATATAACCAATTATACTGTTTTGACCACCAGCTGTGAGGAACACTGAAATTTAGTGATGACTTACTCTGCAGCGCCAGGTGAGTCATGTAAGCCATCTGTGCCTCACTTTCCCCACTTGTCTCCTTTTAATATGTATGTAAAGGTCTTGCATAAGAAGCCTTTTTTTATTTTATTTTATTGTGGTGAAAATACATATAATAAAAGATATACAATCATAACATGTACCCTTTTTTAAATGACATGTATTAAGCATCTGAGCGGGAAATCATTTTATAGGAACAAAGAGAAGAAACTTTCTAAGAAGCAAACTTCTACCCTGGGTTGATTTTACATCAGTACCAAGCTATACTTTGTGCCTATATAGGGTTGGAAATCAACAGTCATGCAAAAGCGAAGTTCCAAGAATCTGAATTGTTAAAGTGCCAGCAAGCAAAAAGGTAGCTTGTCATGTTTCTAAACAACTGGAAAGATGGGAGCAGGCTGGAGCAGGCAGCTAGGAAAAGCTTAGGCAGAATGTAACGGAGCCCCGGGGTTAACAGGAGGAGGTGAGGGTGAAGTGGGATCTAAGGCTTAACAAAGTGGTTAATTGTCATCACATGATTCCAGTATGTTTGTTTCATAAACCTCGATCCCCGACTGAGGTGGGCACGGGGTCTCTTTTTAGCCACGAAAGACCACTGACAAAAAAAAGGGGGGGGGGGAGCAAAATGAATGAAAAAAAAAGGCATTGTGATTCTTCAAATTCTCAAAAGTCATCAACAATTGGTGTTTTAAAGGCTGTGAGAGGAACGGTTCAACATTATTTCCTCAGCCCCACTTACCAGCCCAAACTCCCTACAGAAAGAATGTCTACACACTGAAAACAGAGAAGGAAGCTGCTTGCTGTAGCCGTCACCTTCAACACGACAGACAGGGCATTTCACCCTGAGGGTGTACGTGTGATTACAGAAAACCTTCACTTGGTCATTTTTTAGGTTTTTTAATAATGCTGATGCAAAATAAGAGTAAAATTACAGGTGCCAGTTCCCAGTGTAGAATGCTGATAAACAACTTACCATTTTGCAGTGGCTGGTCACATCCAGAGCCTTTTGGGATGCAAAAGTACTGGAAGGATTATTGCAAAACTTAAAGACACTTTTTTGCTGCCATTACTTTGTTTTTAACCTAAATTAGTGGGGGTTTAGAGGGGGAGGAGGGCTTTTTAGAGAGTCATAATGCTTATATCATGAACTTATTTAGTTAAGCACGAATGGAATAGCAAAATAGAAAACGGAGTTAGGTTTAGAGTAGTTGCTTGAAAACTTTTCCAAATTGACCTTAAATAGACAAAGGCTTGTATAAAACTATGGATGGGTGGATTGTGGTTTATTAATTTTGATACGTTATCAAATGCCCTAATTTAAATAGCCTGCATGGGCTTCATTTGTCATTGCGGACACTTCTCTTACAGGGTTGAATTAACATGTAATGTGCTCAGTTTAAGAATAATAATATAAACAGAAGCTTATTGTCATTTTTTATGGAGCTATGATTTTCCATAACCACAAAAGAACATCAACATAAAAATATAATGCATTTGGGTATATCCGATATATTTTGACTCATTTTGAATAAGGCACTTTTAGAATATAAATATTTTTCTACATTTTATATTCTCTTTAAGGTTATTTGGGCCAGGACCCAGGACTGAACATAAGTGCGTGAGGAGAAGCTGGCTCTTCCTTTTTAGAAAAGAACATTTCCGGATTCTTGCACATTTTCCATCAGCTTGCTTGAAGAATGGTTTTGCATGTATGTAGGTAATGTCTATGGCCATACCACCCTGAATAAGCCCAATCTCATCGATCTTGGAAGCTAAGCAGGGTCAGACCTGGTTAGTACGAGGATGGGAGACCCTCTGGGAATACTGGGTGCTGTAGGCTTGAAGAAGAGCCTTTGTGGCACAGGGGTTAAAACCTCAGGCTGCTAACCAAAATGTCGGCAATTCAAATCCACCAGCTGCTCCTTGGAAGCCCTATGGGGCAGTTCTGCTCTGTCATATATGATTGCTATATGTTGGAACGGACTCAAGGGCAACCAGTTTGGTTCCAATGGGTAGCTAGATAGCGCACGATCACCTTTCTCTCTTATTGTGCCTCTCCATTGGGAACGTGCAATCTCAATCTCAGGTTGCAACCTGGACACAGGCACAGAAGTCTGTCTTCCAGAAGATTACTTGCCATATCTATCACGTAGGAAATGAGACATTTTAATGAAGGCACATGTTTTTCTACAGAGTTACATGGACTGACAGGGCTGGAGATGTCTGAAATGATTTGGTTAGATTCATCGCAGTCGTCCAGAAATCATTTCCTGTGATATTATGCAGTGCATTTCTCATAGGGCTTCCTTGTCAAGAATTTTCCTTTCATAAACTGAATAATAACTTAAAGAGTTCGATAGATTTTATGACTGAACATTGAAGCTGCATTCCCTGTTTAGGAGGCTTTCTAGCTTTCTTCATGCAAATGAGCAGATATGCTTAACAAGTCAACCTTGTATTTGGTGGAAGAAAACATCACTATGGGCCAAATCCTGTTAGTGCATGTAGACACAAGCACACACTGGTTTGGGCATGTATTAGAATCGGATTTTACTTCACTGAGAAAGTAATTTGTTGACCAAGATATGCATATCTGAATTAAAGAAGACCTTTGTGGGACTCTCTTCAATTCCAATTCCTTCTGCCTAAAGTCTTCATTTAAGCCCTATATGTGTGCCTCTTTTAGATACTATTGTAGGAAACTTTCTGGCTGTCTAGGTCAAGAAGTCAAAAAAACTTTTTCAATTTTCTTCCAGTTTCCACACCCAGCTTATTTGTGTGGCGTGATATTCTGTGGTGGGTTGTAAAACAATGGGACCGGCATGGTAACTGAGGGGGTGGAGGGAAGTTAGCATCTATTGAGTACCTGATATGTGCCAAGTTCTTTCCATAAATTATCTCATTTATTTCTTACAACAAGCTTAAAGGTAAACATTATTCTCAATGTACAGATGAGAAAACTGAGGCTCAAAGAGGTTAAATAACTTGACCAACTCCACCGAACTGATATTTAGAGGAGCTAAAAATTCAACCTGAGTTTAGCTCTAAAGTCCAAGTTATTTCCATAGTACCATGCTATCTTCTATGGAATCTGAAAAGTCATATAGGGAGGACTAGAGGGAGAAAATTCCTCTTGAGGATAATACCTCATATTGTTTGAAGCACTTTTTCAGGCTAGTTAATCTAAAAAAAAAAAAAAAAAGTTGCCGTCCAGTCGATTCCAACTCATAGTGACCCTATAGGACAAAGTAGAACTGCCCCGTAGAGTTTCCAAGGAGTGGCTGGTGGATTCAAACTGCCAACCTTTTGGTTGGCAGCAGTGGCTCTTAACCACTGCAAAATTGTGTCTTGAATTTTCTGTGGTCCAGTCTGCATTTTATAGTTGAAAATGCATATCTGGAAAGAGTTTCATCTTGGAAGCTACAAAGGACAGTTGGAAACTTCCGCTTTTGTACAATAAAATCTAGTGTTCTTGATCACGACAACCTATTCAATTGTTGCATTAATGTTTTAGCCACAGCTTTACTCGTCTCCTGGAAAAGAAAGTCACTCAAAGGGAGTTTATTAAGAGGTTAAAATGGGTCATTTTCTGGCCATCCTTGGGGAATAAAGATCAATGTTTAGCCCATGGACTGGATTAGGAACTGGATCTAGAACAAAGCACTTCCTCCATTTTCTCTGCTACTGCATGATTTACTGTGTTCATTCTCTCTGTTCATCTAATCCATCCTCCAGCTTTCTCTACCTACTTATCAACATACTCATGGCTGAAAATGGCCACCACAGCTCCTAATCCATCATGATCACCTGACCACCATCTGACAACGCTCTTGAGTTTCTTTAAATTCGAGAGAAGATCTTATTCTTCATTGCCATTGTGTGTCCTTGGTCAGGTATTCACTGTGGCTCCTGGTGTCACCAGGGAGGGAGACATAAACAGATTGTTATGCTCATCTCTTTAGCAAGGGTGATAGGTATGGGCAATTTTTAGAGAAAGGCACTCTGGTAAAACAGGCACTTCCAATACATCTTCAAGCATAAACAAAAAGTATGTGAATATGGCTTTATACCTCTTGGAGTATTTCCATATACACAATCTCCTTTGATCTGGAATGCTTGGTAGCCATCTTATACTTAAGAAAACTGTGACCAATTGTTTGAGTTACTTGTTCAAGGTAATCTGGCAAAGTAAGTGAAGAAGCCAAGACTTGAGTCAAAGGCCTAGGTCTTTCCACTATACTGTTGCCTCTTTGGAAACCCTGGTGGCGTATTTGTTAAGAGCTATGGCTGCTCACCAAAAGTTCGGCAGTTTGAATCTACCAGGCACTCCTTGGAAACCCTATGGGGCAGTTCTACTCTGTCCTATAGGGTCGCTGTGAGTCAGAATTGACTCAATGGCAACAGGTTTGATTTTTTGGTTTGGCTGCCTCTTTGTCCACAGAAATAGACACAATTTATGGAACAGTCCTTTTTTAAAATGTGTAGTTTAATTCACAGCATTCATGGATGAATTTTCTCACTTGGAACCACAGTGAGTTTTGGCTTCCTTCACCATACCACATTTTTGTGTTGAACCTGAAGTTTAGCATTGCACTTTCTTTTGTCAGAAGCTTGTGAAAACATTTTCTTATATTGGTATGGTATGAACTTGTAGGAATTATGGGCACCAAGAAAGGAATAAGTTATATAGATGGTTCTGGACTGTAGGATTAAAAAAAAAAGAACAAAATCCATTGCCGTTGAGTAGATTCTGACTCGTAGTGACCCTATAGGACAGAGTAGAGCTGCCCCACAGGGTTTCCCAAAAGCAGCTGATAGATTCAAACTGGTGACCTTTTGGTTGGCAACCAAACTCTTAACCGCTGCACCACCAAGGCTTTGGACTGTAGGATAATGTAGTTAAATTCTGTATAGGTAATAGAACGTGCTTTTTTAAATGTCATGTAACAGTTGTGTGGAACTGGGAAATTTTGGTTAAAGGGAGGCACAGGCTTAACAAATGTAGAGATGTTGTGAAGGATTGTCTCTAAAATGCATGGAGAAACAACCCCTTAGTCAGGTCTACACCCAGGATGGTATGCCAGTTTTTTTTTTTTCAATGTGTGCCTCTACTTCAAACCAAAAATTAAGAAAAGAAAAAATTGAATTAAAAAGTTTGGTGTTATCTTCTGTGCTCAGAGATAAACAAAATTTCCCTATGCTAAATTCTGTTAATTTTTCCAAATTTAAACAAGTGGTAACATTGTAAAGATGAAAGGAATCTGTTCCTGTCCTCAAGAAAAGAACAGTCTGGTATAATAAACAAAGTGAAATGCATCAAAATATAGAACGCTTCTTTACTTCATTCCTAACAGACGTGTCTGCTGGCAGTGGCCAGCATGCAGGAAAAGGATAGCAATTTTTCATGCAGGAGCATTATAAATAAATCCCTGTAGTGTTTTAAATGTCTGGAAAAGTCTCCAGAAATGGACCTTAAATGGTTACACAGTTAACATTCAGATATCAAAGAATTCAGCAAAACACAAACTGTTAAAATATTAAACATCAAATATTCTTTCTTTCAAAGGACTAATAACTTAGCAATAAAAATTGTCTTTGAAACTTGTCATCACAAGGTCTCAGTCAGCAGCGGATTTTAAATAAAAATTTGCAGGCAGTTCCTATTTAAGCAAAATTAGCAGCTGAGCGAAGAGGAATGAATTAATAGCCTGCCCAAACTCACCTTGCCCAGACAATGGTCCACCTCCTTTGCAGCACAAGCTCCTCCTCACGGAGCTGCCTGCAAAGTGAAACCGCCCAGGATCGATGCTGTCAGGGAAATGCCTCTGCACAAAGGCAAGGCACTAATCAAGTTCTGCAGCTGCTGACCTGGCCCTCAGCACTGAACAAGAAACGCGAAGCCATGAAAGAAAAGCAGATGGTGGACAAGGAAGTGGAGAAGGAAAACAATAAAGGACGAGTCCCTGGATTTGAAAATAATGGGCCACTCCAACAATAAAAATCCCTCTGTCCACAGTGATGAGGAAATGTTCCATTATGATGTTCTCAAACAGACTCTCCCTTTGGAGCGAGAAGCAAAGGGTCGGGTGACTTGCTAAGACTGTTCCTGGGTTGGGAACTGGAGCCTGAGTTCTTGTGTGTCTTCGAGTTGATTGCAATTCAAACGACCCTATAGGATGGAGTAGAACTGCCTCACAGGGTTTCCTAGGCTGTAATCTTTATGGAAGCAGAGCACCAGGTCTTTTCTCCTTGCAGAGAGCCTAGCAGGTTTGAACTATTGACCTTTTGACCATTGTGCCACCAGGGCAGTTTCCAAGTGGAAGCCATGTTACTGGACCAAAGAAGAAAGATAGAGCCCAGTCGAAAGTAGTAGAAAGAGTCATAATCTGGGAGAAGTGGAAAGTTAGAGAACATAAATACATTTTTTCTGTATTTGTTTTCCCCTGAAAACTACTGACTTGACCTGGTTCCCAAGAGAACACTCATAAAGAATCACCCAGAATCACAGCATCTTTGAATTTTGGAGCTGACAGTTACCTAAGGCTTTCTTGGAACCCTGGTGGCGTAGTGGTTAAGCGGCATATCTTTCTAGTCCAATCACCTTATAGACAAGGAGAGGGAGGCTCAGGAAGGTCCAAGAGCTTTTCCCAAGTCACATACAAATTAGGGGCAGAGAGCTAGGAAAAATCAAAATCAATTTCCCCTAGATCTCAGGACAGTGCTTTTACAGTTTCAGTAAATTTTCCAAACTTCCAAAGTCCTTTCAGGTATGAGCTCAGTGAATTGGTTGAAATGGAACACTATGGGAGAGTTAACAATAAAACTGGTTTTGTAAGTAATGACTTATATAGGAAATAGGGTTCTCTCATCAGTTAATTTATAAGGGTATTTTGGTTTTGAAAATGATGAGGCATTGTGTTACTGTTGGATGTCAAGGATTCTTTTCAAGATGCAGTCATCAGCTGGGTTAAGTATTAATATAGCGTAGATTGACATTTAACTAGTAAATTGCAACAGTGACATCAAGGAATCCAGAGAATCTGAATAGCGTTGTAGATAGCACCATTGCATCCAAAGCACTCACTTTATCCCACTCATTTATTTGATTAATGCATACAAAAATGACTAGGGTTGTAAGGAATCAGGAGGGGAGTGGTTTGTCTGAGTAGTTTGGATATCAAAGACCTATGCTCTGGAGGTCTTTAGGCAAGTATTTTGTGTTTCCATCTCTAAAAAAAAGAGAGATCACTGTAGAAGCAACCACCTCTTTTTTGAAGAGTATCTCCTGTTAAAAGACAATGTTCTGTAATTTACAACAGTATTGTATGGCAATTTAGGGACGAATCTATAAACATGAGTTTTACTAACCCAGCTCCAACCCCCACAGCCTGTTACTCTGTATCCCTCTCCTTTTTGTCTCCAAACCTGGTGAAAATGAAAATATTTTTGATTAAACAACAAGAATGACAATGTCTACAAAGCACATGTGGTTTTATAAATTTTTACCAAGCAAGACCGTTAAGCCAGGCAAATTAATTAAATTTACCAATCAATTTGATTTTACTGGGAGTCAAAGATTTATGAGGGGAAACAGGGAGTTAATTGTTAAAGGGGCACTGAGTTAAGGGTGATGCAAAATTTGGAAACAGTGGTGATGGCTGCACAACACAATGAATGTAATTAATGTCACCAACTTGTAAGAAATGTTGAAATGGCAAATGTTTTGTTATATATATTTTTACCATAATTAAAAAAAAAATGAACTACAGAGGGGGAAAAAAAGACAATATTTCCTTTGGACATACTTACGTTATAAACAACTAAGAACCTATATGTCAAGGCCACTGTAAAAAGCGAAAAGCACACTTTTTAGAAGCTCCTCTACTTAAAAACCTTCCACTAAAGTGTAAATCATTAAAGAATGAAAGAGCTAAGGGAAACATCGGGTAAAAGACAATGAGAAATTGTGGTAATTAACAGAGCGCAAACATTATCCAATAGCATCAGGGAGGTTAGCAGTTTCAGTCCACCCAGAGGTACCTCAGAAGAAGGCCTGGTGATCTATGTCTGAAAAAGCAGCCATTGGAAGCCTTATGGAGAATAGTTCTACTCTGAACACATGGAGTTGTCATGAGTCAGAATCAACTTAACAGCAACTGGTGTTATGTAGTGTGGTGGGTGTATTTATTCAGGTTTCCCATAGGCACTATTTGGGAGTCGGGGGATCATGCCAGGGAAAGCACTCAATTGGCAACATTATCGTGAAACCTACCTGCATTTGTAAATAAAGGAAATGAGAAGTATGCATTTCAGTATTAAATGTAGAAAAAGCTAGATTCTCACACATCATGGTGCATACTCTTTTTTTTTTTTTTTTATAGTACCTACCGTGTGCTAGTACCTCCTGTCAGTTTGTCATGCTGTGGTGGCTTGTACGTTACTACGATGGTAGAAGATAAGTCACTGGTATGTCAAATATCATCACGGTCACCCATGGTCAGCAGATTTCAGTGGAGCTTCCAGACTAAGACAGACAAAGAAGGCAGACCTGGTGGTCTACTTCTGAAAATTAGCCAGTGGAAACCTTATGGACCACAACAGAATATTGTCCAATATAATGCTGGAAGATGAACCCCCTAGTTTGGAACACACTCAAAATACACAGTGGCAGTAACAATGATGCCAACAATTGCGAAGATGGCACATGACCCGCCAACATTTGATTGTGTTCTATATGGGGTCACTGTGAGTCAGAGCTGACTCGACAGCAACCAACAACAACTGTGTGCTAGATGTAACATTCAGTGCTAAGAATATACGAAGATGGAAGTTTACGAGCTAGTGAGGAAGATGAACAGCATATAAAAAATTGCAGTGCAGCACAATCATTCTAAGACCTCAAAGGAAAGTAAGCTTAAGACTGCAAAAAGTGAGCAAAACCTACTGAGAGAACCTGGAACGATCCTGGGGAAATGGATGGGAAAACACGGCTAGAGGGCAGGGGAATTCTAGGTTCATAGAACTGCACTATTCAGAAGCATGAAAATGAGAGAGATTGATGTCTTCTAAGAGTATTAGTGGGAAGGTGGGGAGGGCAAGGTGCGCCATGTAAGATGTGACTGGACAGGGAGCCAGGGGTTGATGAGGAAGAGCCTCCTGTCTGGGTTATTTCCAGTTTCTTGGCTACCTGCAATGAGTAAAGCTGCTATGAATACAGCACAAGTCTTTCAAGAACATATTTATTCAAATTGCTCATAGATAAACACTTAAGAGTGGAATCGCTGAATCATAGACTAGATATATGTTTAACTTTATAGTAAATACCACACAATTTTCCAAAGTGCTAGTACCATTTTATACTCTCACCAGCAGTGATAAGAATCCCTGTTGTCCTTTCCAATGTTTGATGTCAATTTTTTAAAAAATTTATTCATTTTAGTGGATGTGTAGTGGTATATCAGTGATTTTAATTTGTATTTCCATAATGATTAATGATGTTGATGGTCTTTTAATATACTAAAGCCTTCTTTTGTGATGTTCCTGGTCTTTTGTCTATGTTGTAAGTATGTTTTCTTTTTCATTATAAAGCTGTACATGTGTTCTATGGATTCTGACACCTTGCTGTCAATACATAATCCACAGAAAGATTTTGTTTCAATCTCCTTTTGTTCTCCCACTGGTATCATCCTCTAGCTTTTCTAGATTTTTCTTCACAAAATCCTGAAAAACTTATTTCCTAGCCATGTGCCACGTACTTTTTCCTTCTCTTACCTATTTTCTCCCCCTTCTGCCTTCCATAAGCCCAAAGAAGCATCCTGACAATGGCAGAACTCTCCCTGAGGGGATAAAAGTAAGGGGAATGCCAGGAAGTCCCCACATCAACAACTTCCTGCACACCTCCCTGAGTGGATGGTTCCTAAATCAGGAGGAGCCTGTGTAACTTGGAAGGCTAGAGAAAGATAAGACTTACCCTCAAGGATGAATTTTCTATCCTTATGTGTAAAGATATAATAGGTACAGAAGAAGGTACTCAGAGGCAAAGTCATTTTCAGGAACTTTTCATCCTATTTGCTTTGAGCCTTCGCTACTAAACCACCCAACAAACTGGCTCAGCCCTGGGCTCTGGGAGGTGCTTGGGTTTGGAATTCCTGGGGAGTCATAGGTCAGGAGGGAGCCACTGTGGCAGTGCAAACCAAGGAAGCTTGCAGATGCCTATCTGCCTGTGTTGATCTTTTGGTCTGATCCTTGTTTTTAGTTTCACTTTCTTTTAATTATGGTCTCTCCATATCTGACCTGAACAACACCATTCTTCTGGTTTGTTAGTTAATTTTAATGATAACAGCATATTACCATTAGAGTGGCTTCTCAGGTCATACTGTATTGCAGATTGTTAATTAAACAGTAATGTTTTCTGAATTTGGAAGTGATTCCTAAAGTTAATAGTTATTAGTTACCTTGAAATTGTTAAAAAAAAAAAAAAAATCGGTACATAATTAGCAAACTGCCCTCCAAGAAGCAGATCACATCACATGCTGTCCAGAAGGAACAGCTTTGCTGACGAGGCACTGACATAGTTAAGAGAAACCATGAATCATGAGGGGCCAGAAAAATGGTGCTGCCCAGCTCACATTCAGAGGCAGCATAATTTATGAAGCACTGAGGACAGTGGGAGGTAGGCTGTCAGAAATGCTAAGTCCTGTGTGGAATTATTACATTCCCTTTGAAAGATTCGATGTCATTGAAACGAGGTAATCTGGGGAAGCTTGGATGTTCTGTGCAATTGGAAAAAGTGCAAAGATATTTGGAAATGAAGCCAAATTTCTTCAGCCCTTTTCCCATTGGAAATCAGGCCCAAGGTCTTATGAAAGCAGACTTTCTTTCCAAGCAACAGGAGGAAATACTGTAAGAAGGATGCCCATGGTATTTGAAACTCTCAGATCCATCAGTACTAGAAGGGTCAGAGCTATGCAAAAATACATTGACCATGCCTTTAAGATCTACATGTGCTTAATTCCTAAGCAAACTCTTTTCAGTCATTTAAGATCAGATATTGTCTCTCAGTTCAAGGAAAAGGGAAGATGTAAAAATTAACAATATATGCTGGTGACTTGAGCAAACTTATTACCAATTATTACATTTATTATTATTTTTAATATGTAATAATTTCTAATACTTATTGTTGAACACTCCCTAAACCCAAAAGCCCATTGCTGTTAAGTGATTCCAACTCATAGCTACCCTATAGGACAGAGTAGAACTGCCCTATAGGATTTCCAAGGCTGTAATCTTTATGGAAGCAGACTGCCAATTCTTCTCCCATAGAGCAGCTGGAGAGTTTAAACAGCTGACCTGTCAGTTAGCAGCCAAGTGCTTAACTAGTGTGCCACCAGGGCTTCTTTAATTGAAAGCTTACTAAGTACTAAAGACAGTGTTAAGTGCTTTGCATGGGTTATTTCCTTTAATCCTGCCATAAATATAAGCACCACCTTTAATTTAGAGATGAGGAAACCGAGGCTTAGAGAAGCCAAGCAATTTGCCCAAAATCCTACAATTTGTCAGTGGTAGAACCTATATTCCAGTCATTTCCTTTAGCTTTTAGAAACGTATCGAGTTTTAATCTAATAAAAAGATCGAAATGACTAAGTATACTTGACATTTTGAAATGGATATGATTCACCTTGAATAAGAGTACTCTGGATTTTGGCAGAGCAGACTGGCATTTTTTTTTTTTTTTTGGTCAAATCATTTTTATACAACCCCTGTCTGGTCCATAATGGCTCTACGGTATGAACTCTCTGAATATAGATGAAATAACTCCACCTTTAAGCCTCACTGGAACAGTCCCTCAACAAGAGAGAAAGTTTATTCAACTTTGGAAAGTGGTATCTGCAAACTATTTCAAAACCACCTCATACTACATTCAGACCTTTTTTCTTTCTACCTGTTCATTTACTCAGCTTGTCTGTTAGGACTTGGATCATAAAGAGATTTCTTCTAATAGGTTGTATTATTTTCTGTCAAGCAGCCATTCATTTCCTTGGAGGTCCATTGTACCCATTATCCATTTCTATAGGGGTAGGTAGTCTTGTTTCTGAGGTATTTATAAGAAATTTTATAACTGTTTCTATGGCGACAGAAGGTGAGAATATTACTTCAAGACATCTAAAATGAAAATTCACAAAAACAAGTGCATACCTTTTTGCTTACTACCTGACTGTTGAAAGGTCTAGGGGAACTTGGTTGGCCATTTGAAGAAACATTTTACTCCTCACTTCTTACATCAGGCAGCTACCTGGTCAGAAAATTGATTTCAAGAAACATCAATGACCACAGAGCAATTTTAGCAACAGTTTTAGCTGAACCTTTTGTGGTAAACAATGCCATTTCCTGGGCGCAGAGTGATTGGACATCAAAATGAACCATCAGGCCCACAGGCAAGTTCAGTATAGTAAGCAGGCCTGCTTTCCAGGCTAATACTTTAGTTTTTCTCTTCTGAATCAAACACCAGAAGTAAGCCTTTTCCATTTATGTATGATACCAGAATAAATAAAGATGTCTCACATGGGAATCATTTTGATTCAACTCAGTTCAACAGATGGTTATGGGACACTGTGTGGCATTGCAGAAAGGAAGCAGGGTTCCGGCTCCCCAGAATCCAGCTCAGTGCTTGGAACCTAACAGGCATTCAGTAAAAAGATCCTAGATGTATGAGTATGTGGGCAGCAGTGGTTCAGAATCCTCACTTTCCGTCAGGAGACCCAGGTTTGATTTCTGGCCAGTGCATTTTGAACTCAGCCACTACCCATCTGTCAGCGGAGGCTTGCAGGTTGCTATGGTGCTACAAAGGTTTCAGCAGAGCTTCCAGACTAGGACAGACTGGGAAGAAAGGCCTGGTGATTTACTTCCAAAAATCAGCCAGTGAAAACCCTATGGATTGTATCGTAAAGTTCCAATCTGCAACTGATCATGTGGATGGTACAGGACGGGGCAGGATTTTGTTCCATTGTGCACGGAGTCACCAAGAATCAGCGCAGACTTCATGGCAGCTAATAACAACCACAGGTTAATGGGCATCTACAATGTGCCAGATACTTATTTTGTGAGCATGAGGGTTAGAGCACAGTGATTGATAAGGTAAGGTCCCCACCTTAAGGGAGTTCAGAGTGCACAACTTAGTCTTCAATTTCTGTGTCTGTTTTGAGCAGTTGTGTCATCTCTAAAACGATAAATACACACCTGGTTATTTCCATCAAATATCCTAGGCAGAGGATAAATGATAATACAATGGCTGTTGTATTCCAGATCATTAATTTCAAAATGGCCCTGCAACATCTCTTAAAAAACAAACAAACACAAAAGCTACAACAAAAACTCCACCAAAAGTGAATTATTTAAGATGTGCGCTTACTAGTTGTTCATTTGGAATCTCTGGGTAGTACAAACAGTAAACGCACTCTACTGCTAACCAAAAAGTTTACGTCTACCCATAGGCAACTCGTAAGAAAGGCCTGGTGATCTTCTTCTGAAAAATCAGTCATTGAAAACCCTACGGAGCACAGGTCTACTCTGACACACAGTCACCATGAGTCGGGATGGATTCAAGGGCAATTGGTTATGGGTAGCTGTATATTTAGCATCAAATGCTATTTGTGGGTTGTATAATCATTAAAGTGCTATCAATGTTCATAAATTATGTCATCTCTTTTTATCATTTATGTCATCCATGATTGGATTAGAGTGACAAGGCACATATATTTCAATCACTAATTTCTTGCTTCTTCCTTTTTTTTTAATAACTGCCACTCTTTTCTAGACTTAAGTGGGTTATGAGGTTTGAGCTCAGATACTTGTTCACTGTGTTAGAGGACAAGTTATGTAAGCTTTCTAAGCTTCAGCTCAATGTCTGTTAAATGGGGTTAAATTTAGCAGTACCTACCTCATGGGGGTGTTGTAAAGAGTAAATGAAATGATGTGTGTTTAACACCTGACACAGAGCCTGGCGTATTGTAGGCACTCAGCAAATGGTTGTCATTGCTGTTGTTCTTGTCATTGTTTATTATTGCAGTCGTATCGATTTATTATATGAATTACAAACGAGAAAAAGCTTGATTTTTAAATTCCATTGCTTTTAGCCTTGTTCTGTCTGATCTCATGTTCTGCCCCTGGATGATATCTCTAGCAGATTCTGTGGACTTTCCTGTTGTCTTAGGATATTAGACTACAGTCTCACTTTCAGATTTTAAAAAGTGGAGTTCACTCTAAATCACAACTCTCACGTCCCACCCAGTTTAAAGCATCTCCGCTTTGCCTGGCCAGGGCTTCTACAGATCAGGGTAGGGAGCAGCCCAGCATCTGTCCTTTGGCCCTGCTTGTTCTGCCTTCTCTGTCAACTGCTCTGCTGCTTCTGGCTCCTTCAGGGTTGAAGACAGGAGGAAAGGTACGAGATGGTGGCTGCTGCTCCTTGTAATTCTCTTTGACTATCGAGTGGCCTCCATCCTGGAAACTGTCCAACTGCTGTCTTTTCTTTTCCTGGAGCACTTCTGCTGGTTGTTCTGGGACATTTACCCCTCCACCTCTGCACTGCCAAGAAGGCCAAACACTGGACTGTTCTCCCAAGAAAGCAATCCTCTCTCTGGCCTGCATGCTACCCTAGAGCCCAGCCCGTTCCTATGCTGACTATCTGAATTTTGCCTGTCAAATTCTGGAAGGGCAGATTCTCCACTGCTGTTCTCTCTGTTCCTGCCCATCTCCAGGCAAGAGTCAGGCACCATGCTGCCTACTCCCCAAACTCCAGGGAACATATGCTTTGAAAGTAGACAGAAACCGTAACAGTTTCTACACCTACAAATTCCTTTATGTCCCAGAATCTTCTTTCTAATGATTCACTAATTTATATAGAATGAGAACAGGAGAGGATGGACAGTAACAGAGCCAGCTAGCAAGTCCTGCATAAATGTGTTCAGCAACTGTCTTTAGCATGTGTGAACTCTTATTACCTATTGTCCTCAGCCATGGAGTTTCAGCGGAAACCCTGGGACAACAGGAAAAGTCCCATCCAACATCCTGTTAGATTTTTATTATGCCTGGACTTTTACAACAGTCTCTTAAGTGGTTTTCCTGCCTCCTACTACCCACTATTCCATTCCATCTCATACCTAATTGACAGATTAATCTTTCTCAAAAAACACTGATATCTGTCATGTTTCTTCTCTCAGGTACTGCGGCTTTCGCAGGTTGGCTACCATCACAACAGCCCTTTTAAAACTAGGGTCCCAAACTGAATGTAATCCCTGAAGATTAGCCAGATATCACAGTAGTAGGGTTTCTGGGAGTCCCCAAAACTCCTGTGTTGCTGGTTGCTTCCAACTGCTTGTTTTGTCAGATAAAGTCCCCAAGCTACAAACATAAACTCCACTAATTCAATGAGGTATTTATGGTATGATCAGAGAGCCCTGTGGCACTGGAAAGTACATCTTTAATATATAATTCCAGTTTCATCATTTCATCAAAATCTTCTACATTTTTAGGAGTGACCCACTGGCTGGACATTACCAAGACCACACAGAGCTGAATTCTCCAAGAGCCACATATTACATCAAGAGAGTACAAAGGAGGTGTTTAGAGAAGTGGCATTTTAGAACTCAAGGAACATCTAATTCACCTTTCCTGTTTTACACATGACAAAATAGGTGACTCAGAGAGGTTGTGATTTGCTGTGATGCAATTAATTGCTTTTATGCGTGGCTTTTCTAGTCATGGTCTTGTACCGCCCATCCAGGTGATTGGGTGTAACCATGTGATAGGGAAATTGTGGCCCACCAACCAAGGGGGATGGTCAGGTTTGCCTTAAAAAAGAGCCAATTCCAGAGCAGGGAGGAGAATACCACCACCGCCAGGGAATAACAGCCAAAAACCAGCATGTCCTTTGGACCTATGGGACCTGGGATCTTGTGCTGGGAGTCTCCTGGGACCAGGAGACAGAGAGAGAGAGAGAGAGAGAGAGAGCAGGCTGTAACCCTGAAGATGGTAAGAAGCAGTGGCAGAAGATACCAGCAGCAAAGACCCAGCAGCAGGAGATGGCTTGGTGGGCTTCCTGGCCCACTAAGAGAGAAAGCTGAGTGCTTTTAGCAGAGGCCTAGGGCCAGGGAGAAGTGTGCCTGCGAGCATGGTTGGGAAGAGCCTGTCCTGATGAAAGAACTATATCCTTGAGTGTTCTGGAGCCTGAACTGTAACTGTTACTTCCCTAATAAACCATGTAGTTGTGAGTATGGTTTGTGAGTTCTGTGTGGCCATTGCAATGAATTATTATAACCAGCAGAGAAGTAGAGAATGCTGTGTGAGAGACGGTTGGTGTCAGAATTGGTGAAGATGGCAGAAAGAGGAGGCTTGCCTGATCCCTGCCTCATCAGACTCATCCTTAGGCTATTGATCTTGGTTCTCCTTCCCGCTGTGGGGTTGGAGGAGGTCAGACACTGCCCCCAAGCCATTTTTACACATGCCCAAAGTCACCAGGTCATTTGAGGCACAACTAGAACCAGTGCCCAGGACTCCTGATTCCTAGACTGAGGCAGTTTCACCATCCCAGGTGATAGTGTGCCAGTTGGTTTCATTTCTTTGTAAACCACTGTCCAATTAGTCCCTGGACTGCAGAAGGTCACCTACCTATAATAGAAAAAGAATGTTCCCTCTAAAATTGTTTTTAAAGCCTTCTGTAATAGCATGTAGGGAGAAGAAGATTATCAGTATTAAAAGGAACGAAAAAGGACTGCAGACACAGAAGATGCTGATGAATCTTTTTGGTCATGAAAGGGAAGTCCAGGACATATCCTGGATAGGAAAGGCTGAGATAAAACAAGCCAAATGGTTCTAAATAATAAAGTAACAGGAATTTTCCTTTTCCGGTGAGAATTGGGAGGGAGGTATTTTGGCAGGCCCAGGACTAGAGAAGGGAGAATAAAGGGAGAAAAAGATCCCTGGAGAGAGGGAGAGAGCAGACCAGAGGGAAAAATGGGTAAAAACAAAACAAACAAACAAAAAAACTCCCTGTGGTAGAGAACTTCAGAAGCAATGAGGTTTTATATTCAAATTTATGCATGTTTCTTTCTCTAAGGTACTGTGAGTACTCTCCATTATCCACAAATCTTTAGTAAAGGTCTGTTACACACAACAATGGATATTAGAGGAGCCTTGAGGAATTCAGGATTGGGCAATCTGCCCATGCTTGCGGTATAGGAGCATGAGGAGGGTAAGAAATCACGGAAGATCCTGACTGCTAGCTTGCTTTGGTAAGCAATCCCCCCGCCCCCTTCCCCAAAGATGTCCATATCCCAATCCTTGGAACCTGCGAACATGTTACCTTATGTGACAAAGGAAAACTAAGGTTGCTAATCATCAAACAGAGAAATTATCCTGGATTATTCAGGTGGGCTCAATGTAATCATGAGGGTCCTTAGAAGTAGAAGAGGGAGGCAGAAGAGATCAGCGAGATGGGATATGAGGACTCCACCTACCATTGCTACTTTTAAATATGGAGTAGAGAGCCATGAGCCAAGAAATGTGGTGGTCTCTAGGAGCTGGATAAGGTTAGAAAATGGATTCATCCCTGGAGGCTCCAGAAAGGAACACAACCTTGCTGACACCTTGGTTTTAGCCCATTGAGGCCTGCGTGAGATTTCTAACCTACAGAACTAGAAGATAATAAATTTGTATTGTTTTAGGTTGCTAAATTTGTGGTTATTTGTTAACAGCAGCAATAGAAAGCTAATGCAGCTGCCTAATTTCAATGTGATAAGAATCTTAGTACTTGTATTTAACACAAATATTTTCAAGTGTCTGGGTTCAGCCTCACAAACAAAGCTCAGAGCTGTCCCTGGTATTGCCAAGGACTTCCAGAGTGATGACGAGCTTATGTTCTACTTCGTGGTTGCCGTTTTTTGATTATTTCCTGAATAAAACCACTTGATTAATGATGGGATTCAAGTCCTTATATAGGCTTGCCTCAGCCTACTTTTCTAAATTCATCTCCCACTATTTCTCTTCCTGAATCCCATAATCTCCCAAAGTGCTCCATTAGTACTCTACACTTGCTCTTCTTTTCCCTTGTTGGTACTGTACTATCAACTCAAAAGCTCTATCTTCCTTTCCCTGCATCCCAGGCCTGTTAATAATATGCCCATCCTTAATGGCTAGCTCAAACATTACCAGTTCCACAAAGCCTCCCCTGGTCTCTCCTCCTCAGAACTCCCCCACCATTTTGTTCTTAGCTCCCTTATGACCATGTGTGATCATTCGCTTGCAGTTTGGCCATTTGAGTGTACTCCTACCAGCTGTCCTCTTTGCTCTAGCTGCCTGGCATGCCCGTCCCCTGTCTTTTTCTCCCATCGTTGCTGTTGTTGAGTGCCCTTGAGGTGATTGCAACTCATAGCAACTCCATGTGACAGAGCAGAACTGCCTCATAGGGTTTTTTTTGGTTGTAATATGTCCATAAATGAGATGGATTGACACAGTGGCTGCAACAATGGGCTCAAGCATAAAAACAATTGTGAGGATTGTGCAGTACTGGGCAGTGTTTCATTCTGTTATGCATAGGGTCACTATGAGTCAGAACTGACTCGACAGCACCTAACAACAATAATAATGTTTATGGAAGCAGATCACCAGGTCTTTCTCCTGCAGAGCTGCTGAGTGGGTTAAAACTACCAACCTTTCGGTTAGGAGCCAAATGTTTCACCTTTGTGTCACCAGGGCTCCACCTGTTTTATCCTCAGCCCTATTCCTGTTTCCAACCCACCCTTGATTTGGTCTAGGGGAGGGTCTACAGTGGCAGGATTTGTAGTACTGAGGAAGAAGAATGAGGAAGGCAGGACAAATGCTCTCTTCTGTCCCTTTAACCATTCATGTGCCTCCAGTCCCATCATCCTGGTCTCTTCTAGGTGTTCCCAGGCATCATTTCTATATTTTATTGCTGTTTCTTAACCCTTAGTATCTGGCTCTGCTTCATATGTCCCACTGATTTCATGTATCATCAGTGACTTTAGCCCCTGACTGATATCACAGGAACTTAGAGTTGGGGTAACGCTTACTCTCAAAGCAAGAACAGGAGAGCTTCTAACATTTCACATTGCAACTCAACATATTTTTTTTGATGATAGCAAGTTCTAAACTGTGTTTTGGGGAACTCAAATTGTGGGTGTTAATACATGTTACTCAATTAAAGGGTTTCAAAGTTAAAGAAGGCTGATGAATTCTTGGTGGAACAATTTTAAGCAGTTTTTTTTTTTTCTTGTAGAACTTCTTAAAGCCTTTAATATGCAAATGTACATTATGAATCTCCAAGAGGGATATATGATATGCAACATTTCTCAAACTTATTTGACCTTGGGAATTTTTTCCTTGAAACTTTCTTGAGGGAATATTGTTCTCTGAATCACATTTTGTCTTAAAGTAACATACTCAGCTCCTGTGGATTAGGCATAGGTTCTCGTCAGTTGACAAAGGAGCCTATGGAACATAGGCATTATTGTTCTGGTGGCAGAAATGCATTTTTGGAATACAGCAGTGAACAACTGCACGTAAGACCCTTCCAGCTAGGAGCTGTGCAATTGTCCGGAGAGCAAAGGCAAACAGCCCAACGGAAAGCTTTGGTCAGAAGGGCTGGTAACTGGTCTCAACTTTACCACTATTATTTGGGTATTCCTAACCAACATTCAATCTTTTTTTTTTTGTCCTTAGTTTCTTCACCAATCAAATCAGGTGATTAATGATGATGTTATGATACAAATAAATAAAATCCAGTCAGCATATCTTACAAAGATTTTTGGGAGGCTCCAATGAGATCATGATGTGAAAGCACTTTGTAAATAACACAGCATATATATATAAAGTAGTGTATTATTTCTTAGTTAACTTGATTTTGTAACCGGGACAAAGATGTAAACCATAGATAACTTTCAAATATTATTATTATTATTGCAAAACACTTCCTGCAACTCTGGTAATAAGGAACAAAATTAATGAATTTTAATTTCATTTCTTTTTCCTTTCTAGATGTTCTTTCTCGTGGAAGTATAGTGCAGCAGCCAAGAAAAAGGTAGAATCATGAGAAGGAATTAGAAGCCTGAGATTTAACAAACTGAGTAAGCAGGATAAGGTAGATCATTGTCACATTTGATCTTTTTTGGGTAGTGGGGTCTGATTTATTTGGAAACAATGCAATTGGGGAAATTCTATCCTCAGACGTTTGTGGTAACTTTGGAGCCCAAGTTATTAGCTGTCACTTGACATTCCCACTGGTGAAAACCGAGGGCATGTCTCTGTTGACAAAACCTAAAATGTCATCTGATGTTTCATTGATTTCACAGAATGTCAAATGTTTCATTGATTCCACAGAAGAGTAAGAAAAAGATCAGGAAGTGCAGGAAATATTAGTTACCACATTTACACATTGTTCGTCTCATGTGATGGGGCAGAACAAGACTACTGGGTCATTGCGCAACGGCAACATGGCTGTTTTTCTTGGCCCTCTCTTCTCCAACCTCAAACCAAACCCATCCCGTCAAGTCGATTCTGACTCATAGTGACCCTCTAGGGCAGAGTAGAATTGCCCCATTTGATTTCCAAAGTTGTAATCTTTATGGAAGCAGATCGACATGTCTTTCTCTTGCAGAACAGCTAGTGGGTTTGAACTGCCAACTGAGCACTTACCCAAGGCACTGCCAGGACTCCTCTCTCAGTTTACTTATTTATTAAATTATCTCATTCACAGTGTTCTGGGTATTCTTGAGCAGTATTTCCCACCTCTCTGGGTCAGGAGCTGACGTAGAGGAGGTGAACTCTGAGTAATCTGATAAGGTATCATTTTTCTGGAAGGTTCTAGTATGTTAAGCCTGGACTAGCAATTAATTTTAATTTCCTGCTCTATTTGTTTGAAAATGGAACTTGTAGCATTTTGTGGATGTGCTGAGCTTAGACAAGCAATAAAAAAGTAGTCTCCATTATTTTTCATTCTAGTGGTAGAAGTCATGGATGCTGCTGGGAAGGTAAGTTACACAGGCAACCACAGAGAAGAAGGGACACTCCCTTACCATGGTCATGTGCATTTAGGTTTAGTGGCCGCATGGAGAAGGGGACTTTCTCTGCAGGTAACACAAATTAGTGTCTAATTTAGAGACATTTTCCTTAAATCGCCTTGTTGCTTTCCATCAAGAGAACCTGTATGTTGGTATTCTTTTCTTCTTTTATTTTTATTATTTGATGTGGAGAGCAACACATTATGAGCAAGCATGGCTTTCACGAGACTGTTTCCAAATTATTTTATTTCTATATTACTATCTTCATTCTTTGTCTTTCTTTTTCAACAAAGAATCTCAAAGTGCATTATAAGATCAAATTTGTTAACCTTAATACAGGGCAAATCACTTGTTTGTCATTTCATGGGTACAATCACTCCTGGTTTCATCTATCATTAAAAAGTGATAACAGGGCCCAGTCCCCTTTATTCTCCTGTTTAGGTTCTACCTTGACTATTTAGAGTATGCCACCAATTCCAGGCATTAGACTAGATTTTCAACAGTAAATTAATTTGCACATATTCCTTGATGAAATTGGGATGGGGGGAGTAAATAATGGAGAAACGAGATTGAGAAGAGTTGAGGGAAAAAATTATTTTATCTTTCAAAGATAAAATTCAGTGAAAAGCAGCTTGGTGCTTATTAGGAACATAAGCTGCCATATATGCATGGAAGGATGGGGAGCAAAAAAGAATTTCAATTGTTTTTTCAAGAAATCCGACCCAGAGTTAAACAAAGAGAATTCTAAAGCTTTTGCACACGCGCTTTTTAGGGGGGACATCAATTCTTTTTCCCTCTTCTCTGGTGTTGCTTGAATAGAATTATTGAAAGTGAACTTGTTCAGGTTTTTATAAATCAAGATGTCAACAAATACAAGCATTCGTCTAGTTACAACAAGATACTGTAGTTTACAGAATAAAGCCAACCCTGTTTTTTTTTTTTAAGCTCTACAAAGAGCACATTGTTTATTTTCTTGTAAAAACGTCATGTAAAAAAGCTCTCTGTCAGGTATACCATTTTTATTTTGTTGTTTCATAACTCAATTATAATGTTCCCCTCTGCCTAATAATTAGCATATGCACAGTAACAAGGCTTGAAAACCTGTTCTTTTCCCAACTGTGTGTCAGTTAAATTTCCATATTGTACAGAGAGCAGGTTGTGCCTGAGTAGGTGAGCTGTCTCTTCCTGCTGCTCTGGCAGCTTGCCCCTGCACAGTAGTTGAGGGTCAGCTCTTGGAGAAAGGCCAAGCCAGAGGCCTCAATAGGGACATCCTGCCATCTGGAAAAGCGTGGAGCACCAGTAAAGATGTCTGCAAGAAGGACTCAAATAACTCCTCCCTAGTTAGTTCTCCAAGGATGACCAGTTTCCCCCAGTTCCAATTGGGCCTAACTTAGCAGTCATTACCAGTCCCTATCCCCACGTATCTGTCAGTTTGTCATACTGAGGGGGGCTTGCATGTTGCTGTGATGCTGGAAGCTATGCTACTGGTATTCAAATACCAGCAAGGTCACCCATGGTGGACAAGTTTCAGCTGAGCATCCAGACTAAGACAAACCAGGAAGAAGGACCCTGCAGTCTACTTCTGAAAAGATTTAGCCAGTGAAAACCTCACAAATAGCAGCAGAGCACCGTTTGATAAAATGCTGGAAGATGAGCCCCTTAGGTTGGAAGGCACTCAAAAGACTACTGGGTAAGAGCTGTCTCTTCAAACTAGAGTCGACCTTAATGACTTGGATGGAGTCAAGCTTTCGGGACTTTCATTTGCTGATGTGGTATGACTCAAAATTAGAAGAAACAGCTGCAAATATCCAGTAATAATCGGAACCTGGACTGTAAGAAGTATGAATCTAAGAAAATTGGAAGTTGTCAAAAATTAAATGGAACTCATAAATATTGATATCTTTAGGCATTAGTGAGCTGAAATGGACTGGTTATGGCCATTTTGAATGGGACCATCATATGGTTGCTATGCTGGGAACAACAGCTTGAAGAGGAATGATATTGCATTCATCGTCAAAAAGAACATTTCAAGATCTATCCTGAAGTACAACACTGTCAGTGATAGGATAACATCCATACGCCTACAAGAAAGACCAGTTAATAAGACCATTATTCAAATTTATGCACCAACCATTAAGGCCAAAGATGAAGAAATTGAAGATTTTTACCAGCATCTGCAATCTGAAATTGATCGAACATGCAATCAGGATGCATTGATAATTATTGAAGATTGGAATGAAAAAGTTGGAAACAAAGAGGATCAATAGTTGAAAAATATGGCCTTGGTGATAGAAACAATGCCTGAGATCACACGATAGAATTTTGCAAGACCAACGACTTCTTCATTGCAAATACCTTTCACCAACATAAACGGCCACTATACATGTGGACCACATGAGATGGAATACACAGGAATAAAATCGACTACATCTGTGGGAAGAGGTGATAGAAAAGCTCAATATCATCAGTTAGTACAAGGCCAGGGGCCAACCGAGGATCAGATCGTCAATTGCTCATATGTAAGTTCAAGATGAAACTGAAGAAAATCAGAACAAGTCCGTGAGAGCCAAAGTATGACCTTGAGTATATCCCACCTGAATTTAGAGACCATCTCAAGAATAGACATGTTGAACACCAATGAGTGAAGACCAGAAGAGTTGTGGAATGACATCAAGGACCTCATATGTAAAGAAAGCAAGAGGTCATTAAAAAGACAGAAAAGAAAGAAAAGACCTAAATGGATGTCAGAAGAGACTCTGAAACTTGCTCTTGAACATCAGGTAGCTAGCAAAAGGAAGAAATGATGACGTAAAAGAGTTGAAAAGAGGATTTTAAAGGGCAGCTTGAGAAGACAAAGTAAAGTTTTATAATGACA
The DNA here is from genome assembly GCF_030014295.1 of Loxodonta africana. Classification (NCBI taxonomy): domain Eukaryota; kingdom Metazoa; phylum Chordata; class Mammalia; order Proboscidea; family Elephantidae; genus Loxodonta; species Loxodonta africana. The sequence continues at coordinate 86,591,588 of NC_087343.1, read as the reverse complement.
TGTGCAAAGACCTGGAGACAGAAAACGAAAAGGGAAGAACACACTCTACATTTCTCAAGCTGAAAGAACTGAAGAAAAAAACGAAGCCTCAAGTTGCAGTATTGAAGGATTCTCTGCAGAAAATATTGAACAACTCAAGAAGCATCAGAAGAATACGGAAGGAATACACAGAGTCACTATACCAAAAAGAATTGGTCAACATTCAAAGATTTCAAGAGGTAGCTTGTGATTAGTAACCATGGTACTGAAGGAAGAAGTCCAAGCTGCACTGAAGGCTTTGGCAAAAATCAAGACTTCAGGAATTGATGGAATATAAGTTGAGGTGTTTCAACAAACGGATGCAGCACTGGAAGTGCTTGTTGTCTATGCCAAGAAATCTGGAAGACAGCTACCTGGCCAACTGACTGGAAGAGATTCATATCCGTGCCTATTCTCAAGAAAAGTGGTCTAACCGAATGCAGAAATTATAGAACAATATCATTAATATCACATAGAAGTAAACTTTTGCTGAAGATCATTCAAAAGCATCTGCAGCAGTATATTGACAGGGAACTGCCAGGAATTCAGGGCAGATTCAGAAAAGGACATGGAACCAGGGATATCATTGCTGACGTCAGATGGATCCCTGCTGAAAGCAGAGAATACCAGAAAGATGTTTACCCGTGTTTTATTGACTACGCAAAGGCTTTCGACCGTGTGGTTCACAATAAATTATGGATAACATTACAAAAAATGGGAATTCCAGAACACTTAATTGTGCTCGTGAGGAACCTGTACATAGATCAAGAGGCAACTGTTCAAACAGAGCAAGGAGATAATGCCTGAGGAGGAGCCAAGATGGCGGAATAGACAGATGCTTCTGGGAAGCCCTCTTTACAACAAAGACCCAAAAAAACAAGTGAAATGAGTATATTTGTGACAAGCTGGAAACCCTGAGCTTCAAAGGCAAACTCAAAAAATGAACTGAGGGGCAGCGGGAGGAAGAGACCGTTCAGAAGCGGAGAGGAGTTACCAGACCTGAATCATGGGGAGCCTTCGGACACCATTCCCGGAGCAGGAGCGGCAGGCTGGTACTAGCGTTCGGCAGCAGTTTCCTCAGGAAGAAGCAGTCAGCCACACAGCCTACTTGCACCTCCGGAACCTGAGGAGACTGGTGCTCTCGGCAAAAGCTAAGCACTTGCGTATATTTTAATGTGCCCCCCGCACCCCACCACAACCCGCAAACCAGCTTCAGTGGCTGAATTCCCTGGGCCTGAGATAGGCACTGTTGAGCACCTAGAGCCATCCACCCTCCCTTGGGGAAAGAAAAAATTTGCATTTGGGGGAAAAGATAATTTGCTAGCTCCACTAACCAGGGGAGCTCAGGACAGAAGTGGCTTCTGTCCAGGTATAAACCGTCCGTGGACTTTGAGCACCTTTCCCTTCTGCATGGACCTGTGTGGGCCTATTTCAGGAGAATAGGCCCTTGTTGGCAGACTCCAACCATTTCAGCTGTGTGGTGGAGAGGTGGGTGTTTGATGTTGACATTGCTTTGCCTATTAAACAAGGTCCTCACCTACTCACATCAGGGACCTAAGGACTGGTAGCTCCACTCAGGTCACCCAGCCACCCATGACAGGGGTCCAAAGATAACTGGTACCTCCCAGTCCTTACAACAAAAACTTTGGGTGCTCATGCTCTGTCTGCAGAACCCACCCACCTGCACACTCTGGGGAACAGGGACACGTTTTCATCAGAGACACTCTGGGTTCAGTTCTCAGCCCCTGCCTTGTTCAGAGCGTGACCCCCTGCTGCAATCAGATACCAGTATATACGTCAATCACCCCTGCCCCCCCAAGACTGTAGGACAGAGCCTGTACCACACACTTGATGATCAGCTACCTGGAAACCTGAGCAGAAGTCATGCAAGAAAACTGAATGGACTCCTAGACTGATATACCTGAAAACACCTCTAGCCAACTGGGGACAGGACATCAGAGCTCCAAAGGTGAAAATAATCAAGCTAGCTCACTCAAGCAACCCATACGGGTATCCCAAAACAAAACAAAGCAAACAGCTACGACACAGTAAGCAAGCATAAACTAATACAGTAACTTATAGATGGCTCAGAGACAACAGTCAATATCAAGTCACATAGAGAAACAGACCATGATCACCTCAACAGGATCTCAAAACAAAGAACCCAGGGATCTTCTAGATGAAAGTGCATTCCTGGAATTACCAGATGCAGAATACAAAAGTTTAATATACAGAATGCTTCAAGATATCAGGAAGGAAATGAGGCAATAAGCAGAACAAGCCAAGGAACACACAGATAAAGTAATCGAAGAAACTAGAAAGATTGTTCAGGAACATAATGAAAAGTTTAATAAGCTGGAAAAATCCATGGACAGGCAGCAATCAGAAATTCAGAAGATTAACAATAAAATTACAGAAGTAGACAACTCAAAAGAAAGTCAGAGGAGCAGAATTCAGCAAGTAGAATCTAGAATTTCTGAACTCAAAGATAAATCACTTGGCGCTAATATATTTGAAGAAAAATCAGATAAAAGAATTAAAAAAAATGAAGAAACCTTAAGAATCATGTGGGACTCTATCAAGAGAAATAACCTACGAGTGATTGGAGTACCAGAACAGGGAGGGATAACAGAAAATACACAGAGAATTGCTGAAGATTCGTTGGCAGAAAACTTCTCTGATATTGTGAAAGATGAGAAGATATATATCCAAGATGCTCATCAAACTCCACATAAGGTAGATCTTAAAAAAAAGTCACCAAGACATATTATAATCAAACTTGCCAAAACCAAAGATAAACAGAGAATTATAAGAGCAGCGAGGGAAAAATGAAAAGTCATCTACAAAGCAGAGTGAAGAAGAATAAGCTCGGACTACTCGGTAGAAACCATGCAGGCAAGAAGGCAATGGGATGACATATTTAAAAAATTGAAGGAAAAAAATTGCCTGCCAACAATCATATATCCATCAAAACTGTCTCTTAAATATGAAGGTGAAATTACGACGTTTCCAGATAAACATAAGTTCACAGAATTCGTGAAAACCTAACCAAAACTACAAGAAACTACAAGAAATACTAAAGGGGGTTCTTTTGTTAGAACATCAGTAATATCAGGTATCAACCCAAGACTAGAACACTGGGCAGAGCAACCAGAAGTCAACCCAGACAGGGAAATCCAAAAAAACAAGGCAAGATTATTAAAAAAGAAGAAAAAAGAAAGCTCAGAGCAGGGTAACGGTGATGTTATTATATAAAAGAAGACAACATTACAATAATAAAGAGTGACTATGAAATGTAATCATACACCTCCCATGTGGAGAGGAAGATACAGCGATACAAAGAAATAAAAGTTGGGTTTAAATTTAGAAAAATAGGGGTAAATAATAAGGTAACCACAAAGGAGACAAACTATCCTACTTATCAAAACAAAATACAAGAAAAAAATAGAGACTCAGCAGAAACAAAATCAGTGACAACAAATATGAGGAAAAGACAATATATAAAGAAAATCTACTCTGCACATAAAATTAAGTGGGAAAAAAACTGTCAACAACACACAAAAAAAGACATCAAAATGATAGCACTAAATTCATACCTACCCATAATTACTCTGAATGTAAAGGGACTAAATGCACCAATAAAGAAACAGAGAGTGGCAGAACGGATTAAAAAACAAGATCCGTCTATATACTGCCTACAAGAGACACACCTTAGGCTTAGAGACACAAACAAACTAAAACTCAAAGGATGGAAAAAAATATATCAAGCAAGCAAAAATCAAAAAAGAGCAGAAGTAGCAATATTAATTTCTGACAAAATAGATTTTAAAGTTATATCCATCAGAAAGGATAAGGAAGGACACTATATAATGATTAAACGGACAATACACCAAGAAGACATAACCATATTAAATATTTATGCATCCAATGACATGGCTGCAAGATACATAAAACAAACTCTATCAGCATTGAAAAGTGAGATAGACATCTCCACAATCATAGTAGGAGACTTCAACACACCACTTTCAGTGAAGGACAGGACATCCAGAAAGAAGCTCAATTAAGACACGGAAGATCTGAATGCCACAATCAACCAACTTGACCTCGTAGACGTACACAGAACACTCCACCCAACAGCAACCAACTATACTTTCTTTTCTAGTGCACATGGAACATTCTCTAGAATAGACCACACATTAGGTCATAAAGAAGCCTTAGCAGAATCCAAAACATTGAAATATTACAAAGCATCTTCTCTGACCATAAGGCCATAAAAGTGGAAATCAATAACAGGAAAAGTAGGGAAAAGAAATCAAACACTTGGAAACTGAACAATACCCTGCTCAAAAAAGACTTGATTATAGAAGACATTAAGGATGGAATAAAGAAATTCAAAGAATCCAATGAGAATGAAAACACTTCCTATCAGAACCTTTGGGACACAGCAAAAGCGGTGCTCAGAGGCCAATTTATATGAATAAATGCACACATACAAAAAGAAGGGCCAAAATCAAAGAATTATCCCTACCTCTTGAACAAATAGAAAGAGAGCAACAAAAGAAACCCACAGGCACCAGAAGAAAACAAATAATAAAAATTAGAGCAGAACTAAATGAAATAGAAAACAGAAAGACAACCGAAAGGATTAACAAGACTAAAAGCTCGTTCTTTGAAAAAATCAACAAAATTGATAAACCACTGGCCAAACTGACAAAAGAAAAACAGGTGAGGAAGCAAATAACCAGAATAAGAAATGAGGTGGGCTATATTACAACAGACCCAACTGAAATTAAAAGAATTATATCAGATTGTTATGAAAAATTGTACTCTAATTTGAAAACCTAGAAGAAATGGATGAATTCCTAGAAACACACTACCTACCTAAACTAACACAAACAGAGGTAGAACAACTATATAGGCCCATAACAAAAGACGAGACTGAGAAGGAATCAAAACACTCCCCAGCAAAAAAGTCCTGGTCTGGATGGCTTCACTGAAGAGTTCTATCAAGCTTTCAGAGAAGAGTTAACACCACTTCTTCTGAAGGTATTTCAGAGCATAGAAGAGGACGGAATACTACCAATCTCATTCTATGAAGCCACCATATCCCTGATATCAAAACCAGGTAAAGACACCACAAGAAAAGAAAATTATAGACCTATATCCCTCATGAACGTAGATGCAAGAATGCTCAACAAAATTCTAGCCAATAAAATTCAACAACATATCAAAAAAATAATTCACCATGACCAAGTGGAATTCATACCAGGTATGCAGGGATGGTTCAACATTAGAAAAACAATTAATATAATCCACCACATAAATAAAACAAAAGACAAGAATCACATGATTTTATCAATTGATGCAGAAAAAGCATTTGACAATGTTCAACACCCATTCATGATAAAAATGCTCAGCAAAATAGGAATAGAAGAAAAATTCGTGAACATAATAAAGGGTGTTTATACAAAGCCAACAGCCAACATCACCCTAAATGGAGAGAGCCTGAAAGCATTCCCAGTGAGATCTGGAACCAGATAAGGATGCCCTTTATAACTGCTCTTATTCAACATTGTGTTGGAGGCCCTAGCCAGAGCAATTAGGCTAGATAAAGAAATAAAGGGCATCCAGGTTGGCAAGGAAGAAGTAAAAATATCTCTATTTGCAGATGGCATGATCTTATACACAGGAAACCATAAGGAATCCTCCAGAAAATTACTGAAACTAATAGAAGAGTTCAGCAGAGTATCGGGATACAAGATAAACATACAAAAATCAGTTTGATTCCTCTACGCCAACAAAAAGAACATTGAAGAGGAAATCACCAAATCAATGCCATTTACAGTAGTCCCCAAGAAGATAAAATACTTAGGAATAAATCTTGCCAGAGACGTAAAAGACTTATACAAAGAAAACTTACAGTACACTTCTGCAAGAAACCAAAAGAGACTTACATAAATGGAAAAACATACCTTGCTCATGGATAGGAAGACTTAACATTATAAAAATGTTTGTTCTACCAAAAGCGATCTATACATTTAATGCAATTCCAATCCAAATCCCAAATATATTCTTTAATGAGACGGAGAAACAAATCACCGACTTCATACAGAAGGGAAAGAGGCCCCGGATAAATAAGACATTACTGAAAAAAAGAACAAAGTGGGAGGTCTTACTTTACCTGATTTTAGAACCTATCATACCGCCACAGTAGTCAAAACAGCCTGGTACTGGTACAACAACCGATACATAGACTAATGGAACAGAGTTGAGAATCCAGACATAAATCCATCCACATATGAGCAGTTGATATTTGACAAAGGCCCCAAAACAGTTAAATGGGGAAAAGACAGTCTTTTTAACAAATGGTGCTGGCATAACTGGATATCCATTTGCAAAAAAATGAAACAAGAGCCATACCTCACTCCATGCACAAAAATGAGCTCAAAATGGATCAAAGACCTAAATATAAAATCGAAAACAATAAAGATCATGGAAGAAAAAATAGTGACAATGTTAGGAGCCCTAATACATGGCATAAACAGTATACAAAACATTATTAAGTATGCAGAAGAAAAACTAGATAACTGGGAGCTACTAAAAATCCAACACCTATGCTCATCCAAAGACTTCACCAAAAGAGTAAAAAAACTACCTACAGACTGGGAAAAAGTTTTTAGCTATGACATTCCCAATCAGCGCCTGAGCTCTGAAATCTACATGATACTGCAAAAACGCAACTACAAAAAGACAAATAACCCTATTAAAAAATGGGCAAAAGATATGAAGAGACACTTCACTAAGAAGACATTCAAGTAGCTAACAGATACATGCGGAAATGTGCACAATCATTAGCCATTAGAGAAATGCAGATCAAAACTACAATGAGATTTCCTCTCACTCCAACAAGGCTGGCATCAATCCAAAAAACACAAAAGAATAAATGTTGGAGAGGCTGTGGAGAGATTGGAACTCTTATACATTGCTGGTGGGAATGTAAAGTGGTACAACCACTTTAGAGATCGATTTGGTGCTTCCTTAAAAAGCTAGAAACAGAACTACCATACAATCCAGCAATTCCACTCCTTGGAATATATCCTAGAGAAGTAAGAGCCTTTACACAAACAGATACATGCATACCCATGTTCACTGCAGCACTGTTTAAAAAAAAAAAAAAAAAAGGCACTGTTTACAATAGTAAAAAGACAGAAGCAACCAAGGTGCCCATCAACGGATGAATGTATAAATAAATTATGGTATATTCACACAATGGAATACTACACATCAATAAAGAACAGTGAGGAATCTGTGAAACATTTCATAACATGGAGGAAACTGGAAGGCATTATGCTGAGTGAAATTAGTTGCAAAAGGACAAATATTGTATAAGACCACTATTATAAGAACTTGAGAAATAGTTTAAACTGAGAAGAAAACATTCTTTTGTTGTTACGAGAGGAGGGACGGAGGGAGGGTGGGAGAGGGGTATTCACTAATTTGATAGTAGATAAGAACCACCTTAGGTGAAGGGAAAGGCAGCACACAATACAGGGGAGGTCAGCACAACTGGGCTAAACCAAAAGCAGTTTCCTGAATAAACTGAATGCTTCAAACACCAGTGTAGCAGGGGCAGGGGTTTGGGGACCATGATTTCAGAGCACATCTAAGTCAGTTGGCATAATAAAATCTATTAAGAAAACATTCTGCATCCCACTTTGAAGAGTGGCATCTGGGTTCTTAAAATGCCAGCAAGCAGCCATTTAAGATGCATCAATTGGTCTCATCTTACCTGGATCAAAAGAGAATGAAGAACACCAAGGACACAAGGTAATTACAAGCCCAAGAGTCAGAAAGAGCCACATGAACCAAAGACTACATCATCCTGATACCAGAAGAACTAGATGGTGCTCTGCTACAACCGATGACTGCCCTGACAGGGAACACAACAGAGAACCCCTGAGGGAGCAGGAGAACAGTGGGATGCAGACCCCAAATTCTCATAAAAAGACCACATTTAATGGTCTGACTGAGACTAGAAGGACCCTGGAGGTCATGGCCCCCAGACCTTCTGTTGGCCCAGGACAGGAACCATTCCCAAAGGCAACTCTCCACACATGGATTGGACTGGACAATGGTTTGGTTAGGAGTGAGCTTCTTGGATCAGGTGGACACTTGAGACTATGTTGGCGAAATGGACACGAAAGGAGAGAGTGGAAGGAGAAAGAAGGCTGTCTTATTAGGTGGTGAGTAATTGGGAGTATGTAGCAAGCTGTATATAAGTTTTTATGTGAGAGACTGACTTGATTTGTAAACTTTCACTTAAAGCACAATAAAAATTATTAAAAAAAATAGAAGAAGATACTGCATGGTTTAAAGTCAGGAAGGGCGTGCATCAGGGTTGTATCCTTTTACCATATGTATTTAGTCTACATGCTGAGCAAATTATCCAAGAAGCTGGACTACATGAAGAAGAATGGGCCATCAAGATTGGAGGAAGACTCATTAACAACCTGCATTATGCAGATGACACGACCTTGCTTTCTGAAAATAAAGAGGACTTGAAGCACTTACTGATGAAAACCAAAGACCACAGCCTTCAGTATGACTTACACCTCAACATAAAGAAAACAAAAATCCTCACAACTGGACCAATAAGCAACACCACGATAAATGGGGGAAAGATTAAAGTTGTCAAAGATTTCATTTTACTGGGATCCACAATCAACATCAATGGAAGCAGCAGCCAAGAAATCAAAAGACCTCTTTAAAGTATTAAAAAACAAAGATGTCACCTTGAAAACTGAGGTACACCTGACCCAAGCCATGGTATTTTCAATTGCCTCCTATGCATGCGAAAGCTGAACGATGAATAAGGAAGACCGAAGAAGAATTGATGCTTTGAATTGTGGTGTTGGAGAAGAATGTTGAATATATCACGGATGCCAAATCTGTCTTGGAAGAAGTACAACCAGAATGCGCCTTAGAAGCGAGGATGGCGAGACTTCGTCCCACATACTTTGGACATGTTATTGGGAGGGCTCAGTCCCTGGAGAAGGACATCATGCTTGGCATAGTAGAGGGTCAGTGAAGGAGAAGAAGACCATCAATGAGATGGATTGACACAGTGGCTGCAACAAGGGGCTTAAGCATGGCGTAGATTGTAAGGATGGCGCAGGACCGGGCAGTGTTTCATTCTGTTGCACATACAATTGCTATGATTCGGAACCGACTTGATGGCATCTTACTACAACAACAACACCTGTCCCTAAGGAGCCCTGGTGGCACAATTGTTAAGTGCTCTGCTGCTAATCGAAAGGTTGGTGGTTCAAACTCGCCCAGTGATTGCACTGGAGAAAGACCTGGAGATCAGCTCCCATAAAGATTACAGCCTGGGAAACCCTATGGGGAAGTTCTACTCTGTCACTGGGGGTTGCTATGAGTCCAAATCAACTTGACAGTTCCTAATAACAACAACCAGTTCCTGGGTAATGCAAATGGCTAAGCAATCAACTACTAAGGAACGATTGATGGTTCAAACCCAATCAGAGGTACCTTGTAAGGAAGGCCTGGAGATTTGCTTCTGAAAAGTCATAGCCTTAAAAATCCTATGAAGTACGATTCTACTCAGCAACATATGGGGTTGCCATGAGTGAGAACTCACTCCACAGACACTGGCTACCAGTAATTTGATGTACAAGTTTTGATCTCTATTTGGTCGCATTTCATTCTCATGGATACTTACGTAGCTTTTTGGGGCCACATACTACCTTTGAGATCCCCAGGTAGCACAAATGGTTTGTATTCAACTACTAACCTAAATGTTGGCAGTTTGAGCCCACCCAGTGGTGCCATGGAAGAATGGCCTGGCAATCTACTTCCATAAAGATTAAAACCAAGAACACCCTATGGAGCAATTCTACTCTGTCACCTGAGGTCACCATGAGTTGGAATTGACTCAAGGGCAACAAGTTACCACTTTTTGAGCACCGTTTCTATGTTTGACAAATTTCTCCCATTATGATCAAGGCTTTCTGTTATACGCAAGGTAGAAACCCTAAAAGCATTTTCCCAGTTTCTCTTTTAGGTGCAAATAGGTGACCCAGCCTTGGCCAATGGATCTAGCTTGCAGGAGAAATTATTTTGGAAGAGAACAATGAGAGGACGTAGGTGTTTCTCAGAGTCTGTTTTTTGGCAAAGGTGGCAGTGGAAGCTTGTAACTCCACAGTGATGGAGGTTCCAGTATCCACTGTCTAGCATTAGCAGCAGTGCTTCCTGTGATGGGTGAAGGGCTATGGGACCTTCTTGCTACAACTCCGATAGACACAGTGCCTAAGATCAAGACTTTTTTTTATAGAAAGAGAAAGTACAGACATCTAATGTAATTGTTCATCAGATACATACACTCTGAAAATAAAAGGATATAACCTGATTTTGGGAATTTTTTTAAGTTAATAAAATGGTAACTTTGGAGTGCATTATTTTCCACAGTTAATTAATATAGCTTATGATTCAAAATTGACTCAATGGCACCTTACGATAAAAACGTGATAAAAAAAAAAAAACAGAAGAACAAAACTCAAAGACCAAAGTGTTTGTGGGAAACTGGTTTTTTGGGTTAGTGTGCCATGGTTATCATTCAGGTGTTTTGGAGGTACATGGGAGCTTATAATTTGTTTGGATATTATCGTTTACCCACTTCTCTTTCCTCTTCTGGTCTCTTCTTGTATCTGTATCATTGCACTAACCTGGGTTTTCCTAGGCCTGGATGGATTGAGGCTTTCTGTTACACAGCATAGTGTCTAGGCAGGCATGCAGAGCCCATTATTTGGGTCAGGGAGAGGAGTTGCAATGGGAACTACGATAAGCCTCCCTAATGTGAAAGAAGAGCAAAAAATTCCATCTAAACCAGTGAAAAATAATTTTTTGAAATAAATGCTATTTTATTATTTTCTAAATAATTTGCATAACAAAACATGATATTGTGAAGAATAGGTTCAATTAGTTTTAATAATTACAAGTCATTATTGACCCATGGCAATGGATCATGACCACCTTAGACATCACGGAAATAATTACTAGTTTCAGAATTTGAATGTATGCTTGGGGAAAATTAGTAGGCCCTTTATTCACAAGAATCTATAATTTCCAGGGGAAAAAATCATTGCAAAATGTTTTCTCAGTCAGAATGACACACTACTATTGTATAACTGCAACATTCCAAATTTATGAGATCTGAATCAATGAGTGCTAACCATAGAGAGAAATTCTGAGGGATGAGGAATTTATGAACTCAGTCTATAGTACCAAATTTCAGGAATCACATTTAAAGACCTTCTCCATTTTCTGCACCTTTTCTCTGCCATCACGTTGGAGAAGACTTACAATCTAAACTCTGGTGAACTATCTTTAGCTATTGGTTTTTAAAGTTATCTCCCCTCCATTCTCTACTTTATGTCATAATTTCTACATGATAATACTCCTGTTATGAGTACTATTCAATTATTAGTGACTCAAGCAAAGAGAATTTAAATGTCTTGGTAAGTCATTTCGGATGAGGTGTCCCTGACTGAATGGAGAAAGGAAACTACAGTTTTCTCCTGTAGTTTTGGAGTACTCTACATCACTTCTTAAAGTTCCTTCTAGTTATATGAAGCTGTGTTATTGCTTTGTATGTTTTATTAATTCTGTGATTTCCACTATATATACAGAAAAGGGAGCCCTGGTGGCACAGTGGTTAAGAGCTTGGCTGCTAACGAAAAGGTCGGCAGTTAGAATCCAGCAGCATCTCCTTGGAAAGCCCATGGGGAAGTTTACCCTGTATTATAGGGTCACTATGAGTCAGAATCGACTTGAAGACACACAACAACAACAACAACAGAATTAAATTTTTGCCTAGTATCTACTTACCTTTACATAACCGGCTTGGTTTTTTTTTAATTTTTATTTCACTCAGAAAGTTAAGAGAAGAACAATACCCTCACAATAATATTTTTTTTTCTGCTTCTTTTAATTTCCATTGGTATTTTATTATTAATAAATTAATTTAGATTCAACTTTGCATTCTTCTTTTCCCCACACCATTTCCATGTTTCTATAATTCTGAAATAGCGCTTAAGTATAGGGGATATAGCCATTTGGCTGGAGTGATCTAGATAGGGTTCTACCAAGGCCAGTAATATGGTCTGCTTCTATCCTTGAGCTACATTCAAACAGGGGTATGCAGATGTTGGGAACACAGAGACCCACTTTCAAAGAATGACATGTTACCCAGCTGTGGGGAGGGTCAGCATCTTCAGGGTCTGCCTCAGCTGCTAAGAACCACCTCTCAGGAGATCACACCCTGCCTGGGGCAGCTCACATCTGGTGAGTGAGTGAGGCTGGGGTATAAAGACCAGGTCATTTTGCCCAGATATGGGACACTCTAAAGGACAATATTTGCTCCAGAGATCTCTCCCAGATTGGCCCTGAATTGCAGTTGTACTTCTTCCTTTGTCCAGTCCTGCTTTCTCACCTTTCTTTTCACAGGGTTGATCCCTAAAAAACATCTTATGTTCCAAGCTCACCTTAGAGTCTGCTTTTACAGAACCCAACCTGTGATAGAAGGCAAGTAGTATAGAATCCGGAATCTTTCCAATCAAGGACTGAATGATCTAAGCCACAGTTTTGAAATGTTACTTCTCCTGAATATATATACTGAATATATTTATAAAATGAATGATTTATATTTTGTTTGGTTGCTCTCTTAATTTTTGTATTTTTGTTTTGGAGTTTTGTTCATTTATTTGTTTGCTGGGAGGAACTCTAGGTAACTATGCATTAGAAACCCAAAGAGAGTGAAATGCTGATTTTCCTATGAACTTTCACTGTTACCGAAAAAAAAATGTACTCTCACTGAAAAAATATTTGGTTCTATCACACAAAATGGATTCCTGGGTGGTGCAAACAATTAAGTGCTTGACTACTAGCCAAAAGCCCTGCTTTGGAAAGGTCACAGCCTCGAAACCCCTATGGAGCAGTTATACTCTGCACACATGGGGTCGCCATGAGTCAGAATCAACTCGATAGCAACTAGCAGTGACAATTACATGAAATAATTTATAGTTAAAGAACTCACAGCTACAATTTAAAAAAATATTTTATTGTGTTTTAGGTGAAAGTTTACACAGCAAATTAGGTTCCGTTTAATAATTTTTATATAAACTGTTCCATGGCCCCTTGCCATCAAGTCAATTCCAACTCACAATGACCCTATAGCACAGAGTAGAGCTGCCCTACAGAGCTTCAACTTTTTGGTAAGCTCTTAGCCATTACGCCACCAGGGTTTCCTGTCCCATGACATTGGTTACCTTTTTCACAATGTGTCAACATTCTCATTATTTTTATTCTGTTTGTTCTATTTCCATTAGTCTAGATTTCCCACCCCTCCTTACCTTTTCATCCGTATATACACTTTAAGGAGTGAACTCTGGTTGTGTATGCGTACTCTGATACTTAATTAGTATAGATATTGCAGGAGGTTGGCCAAGGAGATAATCTTTGCTCTTTCTTTTGAAATGGGCACATAATAACCCCGTTTTTTTCATTTTTCTCCATCTCCAGATCACGCATGATCCCCTCTTCTCTATCCCTTACTGCACATAGCTCGGGTCAGACCTTCATCAGTTCTCACTAGGATCCTTGTGTGTCCCCTATACTAGTTTTCCTCTCTGCACCTACTTCTATCTCTCCTTCACACAGCTATTGAGTGATTTGTCTAAATTGCAAATATGATCAGGTCATTCCTCTGCTTAAAATCCTCCAGTGGCTCCCCAGGGCTATTAAGGGATTTAAAACTCAAAGTCTTTTTCATGGCATTCTTGCAAAAGTCTTCATCAATTAGCTTTTGCTAACTCTCCAGCTTTATCTCCACTGCTGCCTCTCAGTCACCCTATTCCAGGCAAATTTTCTATAGCTTCTGGAATGTGCATGGTCTCTCTTCCTCTTTTGCCTGTGCACTTGCTGTTCCTTTCATTGAAATGCCTTTCCCCACTTTTTAATTTTCTAAACTCTAATCCTTATTCTTCCAAAGCCCCACTCAAGTATCAAGCAAGCTCTAGGTGGAGGTATTCCTCTATGCTCCGATAATACCTATGGCCTCTAACATCTTTCACAGTACTTATAAGACTATATTGAATTTATAAGACTATTAATACTCCCCTGTAACCTATGAGCTTCTCAAAGATAGAAATTATATCTGTATATCTCCAACACTTAGCACAGTGCCCATCTCATAATAAGTACTCAGTAAAGTTTTGTATTCTTATCTAATCTCCTTTATGGCAGTTAACGTTTCTTACAGATTTTTGCCTCCCCTCCACTGCTTAGTAAAATACCGTGTTGCTCAATACTACATATCACAGGTGCTCAATGAATGTTTGTTGAGTGGATGACTGTATTAATGTTGCTTTAAGGATTACCATTCTACTGCCAATAAATGCTTAAAAGATTCTAATTACCCAGGGTAGCTTAGTAAAATATGTATTGATTGACCAGTAGAAATCCCTAAGGATGTTTTCATTTCACTCCAGAACAGTTACCTACACCAGGAACTACAAGCTAATACTATTCACAGGAGAGTAACATTGTCTGTTTGCCTAGACCATTTGTGATATTAACTATGCAAATAAATATTTTGATTGTTCATTTGGGAGAAGAGGAATACTTGATGACTATCTTGACATATACGTAGGCTTATTACGGGGAGGATGATGACAATTTTTTTCTCATTGCTACAGCTGATTCAACAAGGAAAAGTACTTATGTTGTTTCAATAGCTAAAGATAAGAAAGAATTTCTTCACTGGAATTTAGAGACACCATGGAAACTCCCTCTTTGCAGATGTGATGAGAAGATCTCAAAACTCCTGTTTTCACCCTTGAATCTGTGAGATTTGAAATTATATCATCACAGTGAGCAACTGCTACCAATAAGGAGGCTGTGCATTTGGCATTACATTCACCATTTGCTACATTCAGAAATAGTCAGCAGGTACATACTATGTATGTAGGACTCTCTTAGGTACTGTTAGAGAATCACAGCATTACCCCTGCGCTTATATCTCACTGAGGAGACAAGACAAAGTCAATTACAGTCTAGTAAAAGGCAGTATATTACAACGTAGGATACAGATTGTAAGAGCAGAGAATGGCTTCCAAAGGAGTTAGAGAGTTGGTGGGAAGTAGAGGAGGACATTCAAGACAAGGGGAACTGCATGTACAAAGTGAAGCAGTGTTGAGGGATGTGCCAGGTATATTTGCATATGGTTATAGGCCTTATAAGGTACAGACCAGCTCCACCAAGGATGAAAATAACCATAAAGATTCACTAAGCAGTTCTTATGTGCCAAGATCTGTGCTAACCCCAGTACATACATTTTCTCTTTTAAGCCTCATAACGACCCTAATGTATAGTTAGTAACATCATCTCAGCTTGCAGTTGATGAAACCGAGGCATGGAGAGGTTAAGTGACTTGCCTGTGATCATACAGGTAATATTTAATGGAGTAGGGAATTCAACCCCAGGTTGTCATACTTCCATACTGGGACTAAAATCAAATTCCAAAAACATCAGCAAGCACTTTACAAGGGCAAGGCACAAATTTAGGTAAAAATTGTGGGGCTTCAGAACAGGGAGATATTTTCCTCAATGATATAGCCCCCATATTAAGCCTAACATGACTTCTTCATTGCAAATACCTTTTTTCAACAACATAAACAGCAACCATACATGTGGACCTCACTGGATGGAACACATTGGAATCAAGTTGACTACATCTGTGGAAAGAGACAATGGAAAAACTCAGTATCATCAGTGGGAAAAAGGCCAGGGGACAACTGTGGAGTGATCTATCAATTGTTCATATGCAAGTTCAAGTTGAAGCTGAAGAAAATTGGGACAAGTCCACGAGAGCCAAAGTAAGACTTTGAATAAATCCTACCTGAATTTAGAGACCACCTCAGGAATAGATTTGACACATTGAACACTAATGACTGAAGACCAGACAAGTTATGGAATGAAATCAAGGACATCATACATGAAGAAAGTAAAAGGTCATTTAAAAGAGAGGAAAGAAAGAAAAGATCAAAATAGAAGCCAGGACTCTGAAACTTGCTCTTGAACAGAGAGTAGCTAAAGCAAGGGGAAGAGATGATGAAGTAGAAGAGGTGAACCATATTCAAAAGGTGGCTCCAGAAGACAAATATTATAATGACATGTGCAAAGACCTGGAGTTAGAAAACCAGAAGGGAAGAACGCACTCAGCATTTCTCAAGCTGAAAGAATTGAAGAAAAAATTCAAGCCTCAAGTTACAATATGAAAGGATTCTACAGGGAAAATATTAAAGAATGCAGGAAGCACCAAAAGAAGATGGAAGGAATACACAGAGTCACTGTACATAAAAGAATCTTTGAGTTCAACCATTTTAGGAGGTAGCATATGATCAAGAACCGATACTACTAAGGAAGAAGTCCAAGCTGCACTGAAGGCATTGGCAAAAAACAAGGCTCCAGGAATTGACGAAAACCAATTGAGATGTTTCAACAAACGGATGCAGCACTGGAAGTGCTTACTCATCTATGCCAAGAAATTTGGAAGACAGCTACCTGGCCAACTGACTAGAAGAGATCCATATTTGGCCTATTCCAAGGAAAGCTGATTCAACAGAATGTGGAAATTATAGAACAATATTATTAACATTCCAGGCAAATAAAATTTTGCTGAAGATCATTCAAAAGCGGCTGCATCAGTACATCAACATGGAACTGCCAAAAATTCAAGCCTGATTCAGAAGAGGGCATGGAAGGAAAGATATCATTGCAAATGTCAGATGGATCTTGGCTGAAAGCAGAGAATGTTAGAAAGATGTTTCTCAGTGTTTTTACTGATTATTCAAAGGCATTCAACTGTGTGGATCATAACAAATTATGGATAACATTATGAAGAATGAGATTTCCAGACACTTAACTGTGCTTATGAGGAAACTGTATATAGATCAAGAGGCAGTCGTTCGAACAGAACAAGGGGATACTGTGTAGTTTAAAGTCAGCAAAGGTGTGCATCAGGGTTGTATCCTTTCACCATACTTATTCAATATGTATGCTGAGCAAATAGTCTGAGAAGATGGGCTATATGAAGAAGAACGTGGCATCAGGATTGGAGGAAGATTCATTAGCAACCTGCATTATGCAGATGGCACAACCTTGCTTGCTGAAAATGAAGAGGACTTGAAGCACTTACTGATGAAAATCAAAGACTACAGCCTTCAGTACGGATTATGCCTCAACCTAAAGAAAACAAAATCCTCACAACTGGACCAATAAGCAACATCATGATAAATGGAGAAAAGATGAAGTTGTCAAGAATTTCGTTTTATTTGGATCCACGATCAATGCCCATGGAAGCAGCAGGACAGAAATCAAACGAGGGATTGCATTGGGAAAATCTGCTGCGAAAGACCTCTTTAAAGATGTTACTTTAAGGACTCAGGTGCACCTACCCAAGCCATGGTGTTTTCAATCACCTCATGTGCATGAGAAAGCTGGACAGTGAATAAGGAAGACTGAAGAATTGATGTCTTTGAATTGTGGCATTGGAAAAGAATATTGAATATACCATGGACTGCTAGAAGAATGAACAAATCTGTCTTGGAAGAAGTACAGCCAGAATGGCCCCTAGAAGCAAGGATGGTGAGACTTCATCTCACATACTTTGGACATGTTATCAGAAGGGACCAGTCCCTGGAGAAGGACATCATGCTTGGTAAAGTAGAGGGTCAGCAATAAAGAGGAAGACCCTCAACGAGATGGATTCACTCAGTGGCTGCAAAGATGGGCTCAAAAATAACTACTGTGAGGATGCCTGCCACGTGATAGGACAGTGTTTCATTCTGTTGTACGTACGGTCATTATGAGTCAGAACCAACTCAAGGGCACCTAACAACAACATGTACGTATACTACAAGTGCCTGTGAATGAATAGGCTATTTTTAAGTAATTTATACCCTTGTAGTGGAAAACGGACATGCATAAGTAACTGTAGTGTACAAAAGGTTATAGGTACTGAAGGATCAGGCTAGATGAGAATCTGAGAGGAGAGGAAGTAATACTCTAAGCAGGGAGGAGGCATTGAGGTTTTTGAGCAGGAGAGTGACATGATGAAAGCTTGCTACTGAAAACTCAATCTGCTGACTATGTGCTACTTGTTTCCTCATTGTCAGCAACATTAATCCACTTGGAACTCCAAGCAAGTTAGATCTGTGGTGATAGAAAAGAGGAGGGAATACTTCTCTTTCTCGTGTCCTGTTCACTAAAACTCCGCTAAATTGGATTAAATACTGGAAAAATAAATTGGAGTAGGAGCCACCAAAAACCAACTCGCTGCTATTTAGTCGATTCTAACTCATAGCCACCCTATAGGACAGAGTAGAACTGCTCCACAGGGTTTCAAGGCTGTGAATAAACAGACTGCTACATCTTTCTCCCATGAAGCTGCTAGTGGGTTCAAACCACTGACCTTTTTTTTTTTTTTTAGCAGCTGAGTGCTTTAACCACTGTACCACCAGGTCTTCTTGGAGTACGAGCAGAAGCCTAAAATGCAAATGTATATTGACACTCTCTGTCTGATCACTGTTGTTGCTAACAATATAAAGAGCCTCCAGAAGGCAGGGTATGGTGTTGGGCTGGAAAGATTGTATATTATAAATATCTAAGAGAGCTAGGACCTAAGGTCATTCATGCATGATAATCTTGTTGTTCTTTGTTATTGTTAACTGCTGTCAAGTTGGCCCTGGACTCATGGTGACCCCATGGACAACAGAAACACTGCCTGGTCCTTTGTCATCCTCACAGTTGTTGGTACGGACAATATTCTCTTATGATCCATAGGTTTTAATTGGCTAGCTTTCAGAAATAGATCACCTGATCTTTTTTCCTAGTCTCTCTTAGTCTGGAAGCTCTGTTGAAACCTGTGTACCATGGATGACCCTGCTGTTATTTGAAATACCAGTGGCATACCTTCCAGCATTATAGCAACATGCAAGCCATTACAGTACAACAAACAGGTGGTGGTTGATAGTTTTAGAATTATCTATTCATTCATTTATTCATCCATGTAGTTCAGTGAGTCAGTCATTCAATAAGTATTTGTTTATTGAGTGCCACTGTGTACCTGGTACTGCTCTAAGTCTAGACATATACGGACCTAGTGTGAGAAGTACAGTAACCATTTCTACCATGGAGTATGCAAGCTAGTAGGGTAATTCAGATCATAGACATTTCAGATAGTGGTATGTATTCTAATGAAAACAAAACAAAAACAGATCAACAGGGTGGAGAGTGACTGAAGATGAGGGTGTAAGCACTTTAGAAAGGACTCTCAGAGAAAAACTCACTATGGAAATGATGTTTCAGCAAATTTCAATACAGTAGTCCCCTCTTATCCATGGGGATACATTCCAAGACCCCCAGTGGATGCCTGAAACCACAGATAGTACTGAACTCTATATGTACTATGTTTTTTCCTATACATAAAAAAAAAACCTATGATAAATTTATAAGTTAGGCACAGTGAGATTACAACAATAACTAATAATAAAATAGAACAATTATAACAATATACTGTAATTAAAGTCCACAACTTTAACGTTTTCACTTAAAGAAAGCACTTTGTTGCTACTCTTTGGCATATCTGAATTGCCAGCCTCACTACTCTTGCGCTTTGGGGCCATTATTAAGTAAAATAAGAAGCACTGTGATAGGCGACAGTGTATCTGATAACCATGACAGCTACTAAGTGATGAATGGGCACGAGTAGCCTATACAGCATGGATACTCTGGACAAAGGGATGGTTCAGGCCCTGGGTGAGAAGGAGCAGAACTGCCAGAGATTTCATCACTCTACTCATTTAATATTTTTTGGACTACAGTTGATCTGCGGAAAGTGAAACCGCAGATAAGTGGTGGTGGGGGAGGGGGCGCGAAAATACTGTAATAAGAAAAGGCCAGCCACACAAATAGCAGAGGGAACAGCATGCAAAGCAGAAGATACAGCCAGGGCAAAGTCCCTGAGGCTGGAAGTTAGAGGAAGAGACTGCAGGAATCATCGGTTTTTGCCATTAGCCATACTCAGAATTTTGAAAAGCACATCTGAATTGCTTTCCTCTTCAAACACTTATGCCAGTTAAATATTTTAACAATTAGCAATTCAATGATTCCCCTTATCATTAACTTTGTTCTTAGTAATCAACTTAAATTTTCCATCTGAAAAAAAATAAGTATTTAAAAAATTAATTTGGGAATAAACTGACAAAAACCAAAAATGAAATAAAGGTCATAGATAATAAGGGGCCAAAAACATGGATCAAGGGTTTCAGAAGGTCACTTTGGGGAGAGAGGTGGTGTTGAGGGTTGGAAACGAAAGGCTGGAAATCATGTACTATTTATTAATTTAATAAATTTGTCTTGATGTCAATGTATTGAATGTTGCCACAAAATAATGGTCTCCTGCTAATACATAAATGTTGAGGCCAAGCTCTGACGTTTATTTTCAAGACAGGAGACATTGATCCTTCACTAATAGAATATTACAAGTTTATTTCTATCATGCTAAGTAACCAAAGTTGATTTTGTTGTTTGATTTGATGGATGTTGGTGCTGTCAGAGTTCAGAATCGTCTGGGGCTAGGAGACAAAGAGGATGAGTTTTGTTTTTTTTTTTCCTAGTTTGCAATGTTGTATTCCATTCTAATATAAAATCAATAAAGTAAAACTTTGGGGATCCTTAGTCTCTGGAATCTTTCTTCTGATGTCCCAAAGACCAAAAAGACTCTGGAGCCAGAAAGTGAGCTCCATGGATTGTAAAGGCAACAGGAAATGTGATGAGAGCAAAAAGACAGCTACAATAAAAGGAGGAAGTGAAGCCAGAAAAACAAGAGAAGAAGGAAAAGTAACAGTGAACTGCAATAATCCACGAGGAAAGGAAAACCACATGGGAAAAAGAAAAGGAAATTACAATCTGCCGGTTTAAATATTTGCAACCAGTTTTTGACTGTTTCCAGGGCGAGGGTACTTTATTCACAGATCCGGTGAAAGTTTGGCCCTGCCCAGTCTCTCTCCACTTTCCTAAACGGAATACAAATTACAACAGAGATCTTAGTTTGGGGTTTTACCTACCACAAATCACACAGGCATACAGAACTGCTAAATTGATTGACCGAAAGAGGAATAAAAAAGGTGAACATTGGAAAGAGTATAGGAACTGACCAATTCAGTAGCAGTAAGGAGAATACTTACAAAACAGAAGTAAAAACAAACAAAAAACCTAAAGCCAGTGCCATTGAGTCAATTCTGACTCATAAAAAAAAAATAAATTTTTTTTTTTTAGTGACCCTATAATACAGAGCAGAACTGCCCCGTAGCGTTTCCAAGGTTGTAATCTTTACAGAAGTAGACTGATGTGTCTTTCTTCTGCAGAGTGACTGGTGGGTTTAAATCGCTGACCTTTCTGTTAGCAGCTGAGTGCTTTAACCACTGTACCACCAGGGCTCCTGAATAAAAAAGATGGTTGGAAAGACGATACGAACGGACCCCATTTCAGTAGGAGTAAGGAGAATGCTTAAAAAACAGAAATAGACGCAGACACGTAACAAATCATTTCTTCCTTTAATATCCTATTACAATCCAAGGTACTCAGTTAATAATAGTCAAAATGGAGGAGCTGATGAACTTGATAAAGATAAGTTTCCAGTAAAGCAGGGTGTGACTTGATGCTTCTGATTTTGCCCAATCAATGGAATTTAACTATAAGGAAAGAATCCACTGATGCTTACCATGCCAAAGTGAGATCCCACAAGCCTTGGTCTCACAGCTCCAACTGCATTTAATTGAACCTGAAGTCACCAGATGTTTGCCCTTCTAAAATCACAGTACATGAAAGAGTAAATATTAAGGGATAGTTGGAAAGATCTGTGTATCAGAGTCCTGATGGGTTAGGTTGCCTCACTGTGAATTACAATCCTGTCATCTAATCAATGCGTGTGAGAGAAAAATATGTTAATATTAATAATAACACTTAAGTCAAAGAATTGTTAAAAGCATTAAATGAGATACTCTATGTAAAGCAAGTACTGCCTGGCCCATTGTAAGAGCTTGATAAATGTTAGTGTTGTTATCATAGAAGAAGTCTGAGGTGTGGAATGAAGAACTGAAATGCCTGCATGGCTGAACCATGTAACATTGCTAGCAGTCAAGGATTTTTCACCTACAAAATTCTCTTACGCTTTTGTCCCTTTTTCAGGGGTCAAGATGAGAGAGGAAGAAAAGGTAAAGGAAGAAATGGGAAGGTGGAGGATTTTGTGGTAAAGTCCTCTTAGGCAACCTGTACCTACTAGGTGCTGAGGTGTTGGGTTGCAGTCCCATTTCCTAGCATAATCCTTTAGCAAGCTTTATAGGGCTTTAGGAAATTCTAAAGACATGAACGTGGCATATATCTCCTATGCTACAAATAATAAACACTCCTTTAAAATAAAGAAAAAAACCCAGACTATAAAAAAAAGCACTAAAAAAAAAAAAAACTCCTTGCCATAGAATCAATTCCACCTCCTGGTGACCCTATAGAATAGAGTAGAACTGCCCCATACGGTTTCCAAGGCTGTAATCTTTATGGGAGCAGACTGCCACATCTTTCTCCTGTCGAACAGCAGATGAATTTGAACCACCGACCTTTTGGTTAGCAGCTGAGCACTTTAACCACTGCACCACCAGCACTGCATAAAAAAACAGCACTACACCAAACATAACACCCACTGTAGTCGAGTTGACTCTAACTCGTTGTGACCATAGAGGACACAGTAGAACTGCCCCATTGGGTTCCCAAGGCTGTAAATATTTAGGGAAGCAGACTGATACATCTTTCTCCAGAGGAGTGGCTGGTGGTTTCAAACAGCCAGCCTTTTGGTTAGTAGCTGAGCACTTTAACCACTGTGCCATTAAGGGTTCTTAAAAAACAGCACTAATCAAACCAGAAACTAACCCGTTGGTGTTGAGTTGATTCCGACACATAGCAGCCCTATAGGACAGAGCAGAGCTGCCTCATAGGCTTTCCAAGGAGCGGCTGGTTCCAGCTGCCTCCCTTTTGGTTAGCAGCCATAGCTTGAGGTACCTCTAGGACAGAAGAGCTGAGGCAAGAACAAAGGAAGCAGTTCAGGAAGGTTGGCCATAGGGACAACTTTTTCAGTGTGGTGGAATAGGAGAAAGAGCCCAGAACTTTGTCCTCTCTTGACCACCCTTCTCTCTACACCCAACAACCGCTCTAAATAGTATACCCTTTGCTACCTCCTTTCTAGTAACTGTCGCGGTTGTTGGGTGCCATCAAATTGGTTCTGACTCATAGTGGCCCTATGTACAACCGAACGAAACTGCCTGGTCCTGCTCCATCCTCACAATCATTGCTATGTTTGAGCCCATTGTTGCAGTCACTGTGTCAGTCCATCTCATTGAGGGTCTTCCCCTTTTCTGCTGATCCTCTGTTTTACCAAGCATGCTGTCCTTTTTCCAGGGACCAGTCCCTCCAGGGAACATGTCCAAAATACATAAGATGAAGTCTCGCTATCCTTGTTTCTAAGGAACACTCTAGCTGTACTTCTTCTAAGACAGATTTGTTCGTTCTTCCAGTGGTCCATGGTATACTCAGTATTCTTTGCCAACACCATAATTTAAAGGCATCAATTCTTCTTTAGTCTTTCTTATTCATTGTTCAGTTTCTGCAAGGATATGAGGAAATTGAAAATACCGTGGCTTGGGTCAGGAGTACCTTAATCCTCAAAGTGACATGGTTGCTTTTTAATACTTTAAAGAGGTTTTTTGCAATAGATTTGCATGATGCAATGTGTCATTTGACTTCTTGACTGCTGCTTTCATGGGTGTTGATTGTGGATCCAAGTAAAATGAAATCCTTGACTACTTCAATATTTTTTTCATTTATCGTGATGTTGCTTTATTGGTCCAGCTATGAGAATTTTTGTTTTCTTTATTTTGAGATGTAATCCATACTGAAGGCTGTAGTCTTTGATCTTCATCACTTCATCATTTCAGCAAGCAAGGTTGTGTCATCTGCATATCAGGTTGTTATTGAGTCTTCCTCCAATTACGATGCTATGTTCTCCTTCACATAGTCTAACGTTTTGGATTATTCGCCCAGTATACAGACTGAATAAGTATGGTGAAAGTATACAACTCTGATGCACACCTTTTTCTGATTATAAACCATGCAGTATCCCAACAACCATGTAGTTCTGTTCAAATGACTATTTCCTGGTCTGTGTACAAATTCCATATGAGCACAATTAAGTGTTCTGGAATCCCCAAAATTGATACTGTTATCCATAATTTATTATGATTCACACAATTGAACACCTTTAAGTAGTCAATAAAACACAGATGAATATCTTTCTAGTATTCTGTTTTCAGCCATGATCCATCTGATATCAGTAATGGTATTCCTTACACCATGTCCTCTTCTGAATCCAGCTTTATTGTAATATTGAAGGATTCTATGTGCAGAACATTGAACTACACAGGAAATATCAAAAAATGATGGAAGGAATAGACAGAGCCACTGTATCAAAAATAATTGGTCAATGTTCAACCATTTCAGGAGGTGGCATATGATCAAGAACTAATGGTACTGAAGGAAGAAGTCCTAGCTGTACTGAAGGATTAGCAAAAAACAAGCCTCCAGGAATGGATGGAATACCAACTGAGATGTTTCAACAAAGGTATGCAACACTGGAAACACTCATTCATCTATGCCAAGAAATTTGGAAGGCAGCTACCTGGCCAACCAACTGGAAGAGATCCATATATGTGCCCATTCCAAAGAAGGTGATTCAAAAGAATGTGGGAATTATTGAAAAATATCATTAATATCACGCACAAGTAAAATGCTGCTGAAAATAATTCAAAACTAGTTGCAGCAGTACACCAATAGGGAATTGCCAGAAATTTAATCCAGATTCGGAAGCGGACATGGAATGAGGGATATCATTGCTGATATCCCTATACCAGGCTAAAGAGTGAGGGTAAATGGATGTAGCATTCCTGAAGATTCTCATTTCTGGGACTTCAGTATCAAAAGTAGTACCAAAGAAGAATATTCTAGAGGCCAGAATCCTTGGTTAAAAACTATCCTTAACCCAGAGGGTATCAACAACTTCAGCCCTAAGTAGCATCCATGGAAATGTAGATCTTATCAAGGTTCTTTGTAATGTATACACACAGTCACTGTACCAAAAATTCCACGAGTGTTAGAGGCAGGTCAGTGTCAAAGGTAAGCATAGAGTGGGGCACAGTAGCAGAGCATAAGACAGAAATGTATTCGTTTTAACTTTCTTGACACTGGCTCCCAATACCACAGAAATGTGGTTCTCAGAAGTTGGTCAAGGCTAGTACGGGTTTGCTTTGTTACTGTCAATACCTCAGTACCAGGTGGCAGGGGGATCTTTTTATCCTCTGGGTCTTAGTTTCTTAGTGTTACTATAACAGAAATACCACAGGTGAGTGGCTTAACAAACAGAAATTTATTTTCTTACAGTTATGGGACTAGAAGTCCTAATTCAGTGTGCAGGCTGTGGGGGAAGGCTTTCCGTCTCTGTGAGCTCAGCAGGAAGGTCCTTACTTACTTCTTTTCAGCTTCTGTACCTCCCATCCTTGGTGATCTTCATGTGGCCTGTATCTTCCTCTCTGCTTGTTCTTCCTTCTCTGTGCCTAATCTGCTTTTTATATCTCTAAGGTGATCTGTTTAAAACACATCCTTCACTGATATGGCCTCATTAACATAACAAAGAAAACCCTATTCCCAAATAAGATTACAACCTGTTATAGTTGTTAGGTGACTTTGAGTTGATTTTCAACTCATTGACCTCATGTGACAAAATGGAACTGCCCCACAGGGTTTTCTTCCTATCTTTATGGAGTAAATCACCAGGTCTTTCTCCCTCAGAGCTGCTGGGTGGGTTTGAACTGACAACCTTTCAGTTAGCAGCCCAGCTTTTATCTGTTGGGCCACCAGGACTCCATTCCACAACTGTAAGGATTAGGATTTACAACACATATTTTTTAGGGACGCCATGCTTGGTAAAGTAGAGGGTCAGTGAAAAGGAGGAAGAAAAAAGAAAGACAAGATGGATTGACACAGTGGCTGCATCAATGAGCTCAAACATAGCAATGAGTGTGAGGATGGCGCAGGACCGGGCAGCGTTTCGTTCTGTTGTACACAGGGTCTCTGTCACTCAAGGGCACCTAACAACAACTCAATCTGTCACACTCTGCCTCAAGAATTTAGGTCCAATGAAAAATTCCTGAGGAGTGTGGAAAACAAATGACATTAAGACTCTAAAATTATGTATCTGTTGAGGAATCTGACTGTACATATGTCATCTATTGGTACCTGATGATGCTGGCAAGCAGCAGTTACCACCATAGAATACTTATCAATTTTTAGGAGCTACCAAAGTTAATGTTGAGCCCTGGTGGTGTAGTGGCTAAAAGCTATGACTGCTAACCGATAGGTTGACAGTTTGAGTCCACCAGCTGCTCCTTGGCAATCCTACGGTACAGTTCTACTCTGTCCAAATAGGGTTGCTATGAGTTGGAATTGACTCGACAGCAGTGGGTTTATACTTAATGTATTGCAATAATAGGACATAGCCTAGCTGGTCTCAAAGACTTTTTGAGCACCAAAAAAAAAAAAAAAAAAAATTAAAGTATCCTCTCTATTTTTAATAAGTATATACGGCCCTGATTAGATTTTTATACCTTCTCAATTTAAGATTAGCAATGGCTATATTCAGCACTTGTCTTAGATTTTATTTGGGTATATATCTATTCTAAATAATATATGTAACATACCATTTTTAAATGCACAATTCATTGGCATTTATCATATTCCCAATGTGCAACTATCACCACTACTTAATATATTTTTAATCCCTTATTCATAAATTATTTCATGGTAAATAAAATGTGATGGTGGTATAATTCGTCATCTTTCTTTTCTGCCATCCTTGATGGGTTTTGTTGTTGCTAGTTGCTGTCAAGTTGATTCTGACTCATGGGGATCCCATGTGTGCAGAATTGAACTACTCCATGGGTTTTTCAAGGATGTGACTTTGAAAGTAGATCAACAGGCCTATCTTCCGAGTCACAAGTAGTTGAGTGATTAAATGGGCCACCCAGGGATCCTGCCCCACTTGGTTAAGAGAATCTCATTATGTTGGAAAATCATGAAAAGCAAAAGTAGCAGGGTGTCTTAGTCATCTATTGCTGCTATAACAGAAATACCACAAGTGGATGGCTATAACGATCAGAAGTTTATTCTCTCACAGTTTAGTAGGCTAGAGGTCTGAATTCAGGGTGTCAACTCTAGCGGAAGGCTTTCTCCGTTGGGTCTGGGGGAAGGTGCTTGTCATCAATCTTCCCCTGGACTAGGAGCTTCTCTGAACAGGAACCCTGGGCCCAAATGACACGCTCTGCTCTTGGTGCTTCTTTCTTGGTGGTATGAGATTCTCAAATCTCTGCTCACGTCCTTTTCCTTTTATCTCTTGTAAGATAAAAGGTGGTACAGGCCACAGCCCAGGGAAACTCCCTTTACATTGGATCAGGGATGTGACCTGAGCAAGCATGTCACATCCTACCCTAATCCTCTTTAACATTACCCAATCTTGCCTCATCAACCATAGGCAAAGATAAGGATTTATAACATGGGAAAATTATATCAATCACAAAATGGAGGATAAACACAATACTGGGAATCATGGCCTAATCAAGATGACACGTATTTTGGGGGAACACAATTCAATCCATGACACAGGGTTTTTGTTTTTTTTTTCTTCTATATTTCCATTCCCAACAGAAGAAAGTGACATTGTTTGGAGTGTTGCACATCCACTCTCCTGAGACTGGGGCTTTTGTCAACTCCAAGAATGCAAAGGCATGTTGGCATAACCTCACGAGGTGAAAAACCATTGTGAAGATTTTGGAATGCATTAAAAAATACACAGTAATATTTCTGAATAAGAAACACTCTTTGGCACACTTCCAAAGAAACTCTCAATATTTAATGACAAAAATCCAGCTTGTGAACACTGCAACACTTGGAATTTGTTTTGCAAAATGTGTTAAAGTGTGTGAAATTGCCATACATGGTTGCCCTGGTTTTTCATCTTTCTTCATTTTCAGTTTATGTACAATGTTTTGTATCAGGATTATTTTATTTTACTTCAAGTTACTAACCTTCAAGTTCTTGATGGCTGCTGAAAAAGACTAAGCACTCTAGAGATGTAACATTTTGGAAGTGGTCGACTCTGTACAGTCTCTCTTCTAACCCATTGGTAAGTGTTTATGAATATGTAAACTGGGATTTTAAAAATCCAAGGCAATGGGTTAAGTAAACAGACATTGCCTCAGATGAACTGATGCTAAATCAACAACAGTGCGTCAAATAATGTTAACCTGAGACCCCATTTCATTTATTATTCTGGTGTAAGTGACTATGTTGCTTAGTAGTATAGTTGCACTGATTCTATTTATTCCATTACTTTGATTCACAGCATTTGAGCAGTTTGTCAATCTGAGCATATTGGCCTGTTCTGCCTGGGAGTGAAGTTTCATAAGGTAGTTTGAGTGACAAACATCTCAGAGCTTGCTCACATTCCTCTGTGGAATAGTCACTTTTGAGAGAAAGAGGTGCGGCTTCGTGGTCTGGGAACAGGACTATCAGCCAGGAACACAGCGTTCTCCTCCAGAAACTACTTCTATTTGGTTTAGGGATCAGGTCATGCTAACAAATCTTCCTAGGACTCAGTTTACCACTTTTGAAAAGCTGTTTGGGAGAATCTAACTGAGGTATATTGAGTATTAATGAATGATTATTTGTTAAATGTTCTCAAATGAAAAGTGATATGAGTGCAATTAAGGAGACATTATTTCTATGAACTCATTTTTATGAAACGAACAGTTTTGTCCTTTAAAGATTTCCTAAAATTAAAAAAAATCTAATTTTAATGTCCAAATAGTTTATTTTTACTCTTCTAAATAAATATTTCTATTCTTAATGTGTTATTTTTGTAAGTTAACATGCTATGTGTTCTACGTGATGCCAATAATTAAATTCATGATTAGCTTCTATTTAAATATGAAGAGGTAGCCTCTTTGTTCTAAATAACGCAGGGAAAGCTTTTCCGAGGCTCCAGCACTGTAAGAATGTAGACATTATTAACCTTAATGTTTTAGAGAAAAAATGAGGATCAAAGAAATGTATAGTCAATCTAGAGCTTGAGCAGGGTGGTATAACGAACTGCCTGCTTTAAAATGATAAAGACTTCCAAGAATAAGATGCAGGTTCCAGAAAGAGAAAATTGTACATACGTGCCAAAACAAAACAGGAAAAAAAAAAAAAGACCTAATGATTGAGTAATTGTGGTGTTCTATATCTGAAAGAACAAAGTTAAAAAAAAAAAAAAAATCAACCCCAAATGCTCCATTCTGGTGGCTCCGCTGGTCAGCATTCCCCTGCCCAAAGTTCAGCACCCCGCGACCTGCAAATGAATCAATCTCATTTCTGAGGCTAAAAAACGAACACAGCCACAAAATCCCTCTAAAAAATAAAATAGATTTTTTGTACTAGGAAGCTTTAAATTTTCTCTCTCTTCTCCCCTTTAAAAATCAGAACAAATAAAACAATGATCTTCAGTTCTGTGTCTAAAATCGCTTATTTGGCTCAGAATATGTGTTTCAAATCTCATTAATTACAATATTGGCCCCACGAGACACAGTTGCTGATGCAAAGAACACTCTTTGTACTCAAAATAATTTGAACAAGGGCAAAGAAGCATTTTATCTACATGTGTAAACATTAAGAGAAAAATAAAACAGAGATGGGTCAGGTAGCTGTGGAGATGTTTCAACGATAATCGATTTGATTACTTAAGTTTTAAGGTTTCCATATACAAGAATAGTCCTGTTTTGACTTTGTATATTTGTTGGACGATAATATTCCTGTAAAGGTAACTCTGACATTAACTTGGCAAATTCTGAACTAAGACCTTTTAGCATTTCATTCTTTCCAGATACTGAGACCAAACTGTTCTGAATTCCACACCCTGCTGTGCACGTCTATAATTTATTTATTTTTGAAATATCAGAAAATATGCCATTACCCAAAGGATCTTCCATGTACCAAATTTGGGTAAAAACCAATCAAATGAATAAATTACAGCAGTAGACAGCAAAAAGCCTCTCCTATTTTTCTTCCTTTTCCTCTCTCTTTAGGAAATAGCAGATTAAACCATAGCTATTTGTGGTCTTGTACTATAAGAACGCATGTGGTCACACATTTTCATCCTATTAACAAGCTTGTTGGATCAGTGTTGGAATGCAAAGTCAAGAAAAATGTCTTAATGCTACAGTCAGATCATGGTGAAGTCACTATGTACAGCCACAACTTAAAAATCTTGCTCAAAACTTGGAGCAAGATTGTACCCACTGGCTATCTTTAAATGGATACTGAAGAACAAAGGTAAGCAGCCCTGGCTATAGATAAGAACAGTGTGAAGCTTAAAAAAAAAAAATACAGATGTCTGGGCCTATCCTCAAGGTTTCTGATTCTGTTGGTCTGGAGCGGGATTCCAGACATTAAGTTTAAACACAACAACAACAAAACAAATTTTCCTAAGGCAATGCAAATGTGCCATGACTTAGAACCACAGCTGATCCTGACACCGGTAGAAGAATAATAACCAATTTTCTGTTGATAACAATACAAAGCCCACTCTTGGTTTCCAGCGGAAGTCGTCCTTTATTCCAGGAGCGGGCAGGAGAGTGATCAGCAGTTACTGCAGCTTTCTCCTGACAACATTCTTAGAGAAGCATCTTACAGGGAGTGTTCTATGGGCGATGGAAGCCTGAAGATGCTCATGTTTTTCGGAGTTTTAAAGCCAGTGGAAGTAGATCACTAAATAACAAACCTTGAAGATGGAGTCTGTAAACAGTGGTAGCCTCATACACAGTTGAGCATTTTAAGCAAAATTTCATTAAAAGAGAGGTTACTGGCTCAACCTCCACCCTCCCAGTTCTTCAGAGACCATGAATGCAACGTCTCAACCACCGAATCACTGTAGATCATTAGAAACAGCGGAGAATTTCAGTTAGAAAGGGCAAATTACTTCTCATGGAAACTAATCTACTCAAGCCAATGTGATTTTTTCCCACTTTCCTTATTCTTGTTTTTTGTGCTAGCTTTTTCTGAATTTTTGTCCTTTTACTAAAAGTGCTTTATTTTTCCTATCGTTTTCAAAAATTACGTTAGTCCTCTATTATTTTTGCCATTTTCTTTTATTATCGTATTCTGTGGCTTCTTGATTTAATCCTGCTTCTACTGTTCTATCTTTACATGCTACTTTTTTCACTTTCCCTAATACCAGGAGACCAGGTCCTTCCTCTTCATTTTCCCAGTCTTTGATTTCTGTTTGGTTGCCAACCCCTTTCCTGATTCTCCACCTTTCATTTCTGCTAACTGCCCTTCCTTTACCTTCTGTTGATGTTTTATTCCTATCACTTGCTATCAATGCCCACACAAGTCCATTTCTTTCCATTCCATATATCTCTGTATCTCCATATGCATTTTTATGATCCTTTTACTAACAGCTTAAAGCTATATGTGAGGTATATAAAGGTACCTTTCCCATTTGAACTCCATTTCCCTTCCCCTCCCAGAGCTGTTGCACTCTATTCATCCTCCCCTGACGTTCCCACGGGTCCAGCCCTACCTGCACCCCATTTCTTTCACTCCCCATTTGATGTCCATCTCTTCTAAGCCCTTTTGCACCCTGACTGATTTTACAGCCAAGGATCTCTGCAAGATGAAGGATGGAGTTCTACTTGGAACCAAGTTGTGCGTGTTTCTGAAACTTTCGCTCATTTACGGAAATGGGATTAGTGAATTGGACCCAGAAATATCCCTGGGCAACCTTTTCGCTGAGGCACAGCTTTGCACACCTTGGGGCGCTGCTGGGCCCTATTCTGATGAGAAACGATGGGGACGGGGATGTCTTTTAAGGCCTTTTCCACGCCAAGGGTCAGGATGAGTTGGCACCACCATGCAAGGCTGGAAAATCAGGCCGGTAGGGGATGCCTGGGGCCTTCTTCTGAGGCTGATCTGGCAGGGGAGCTGGCGTGTGGTGCATCGTCGGGCTCTGGGCGTGGAGGGGCCAGGGTAGGGGGGTAGTTGCGCCCCCCGGAGCCACCTGGCCGTCTTTGGGAGGCCAGCTCATTCCCTGGAGAGGAGGCAGGCCCGAGGCAGGGCGCTCTCCCGGGGCGCAGGGCGCGGCCCCAGGAGCCGGGCGACGCCACCCCAGCGGCGCCTAAGGCCGGAGGCGCAGTCCCTCCCCAGGAGGGAAGGCGAATCGCTCCTGGTCGCTCAGCTCGAAGGTCGAGGGAACAGCGCGTTGTCCCCAGCCAGCCGGCCCTCAGGGAGCTGGGCGGGGGCGCCACTCTAGAGAGTAGAGCTGTGGGAGGCAGAGATCAATCGTGGGTACCGGCGCGGGGGCAAAGGCAGGAGAGGAGCTGGAGTAGGGGCTGGTTGGGGCGCCCAGGGCGGCTGGGGCCGTGAGTCGGTCTGTGTTCTCGGCGGGCGCCCCGAAGTCTGGGGCCGCTGCGGCTCCAGCTCCGCCGGCTCCTGCCATAGACTCCAGGCCGCACTTTCCCCTCCTCCCGGCGCCTTCTCTCCAGTGAGGAGCCGAGCGCGGGCGGCGCGGGGGGAGGGGCGGCGGAGGAGAGAACAGCCAGTTGTTTAAAATCCTTCTAGAGCAGTTTCTAATTCCCCCCTTGCGCCGGGGTTCGGAGGGGGGAGGGGGGAAGAAGAGCGGGAGGAGGGAGGAGAGAGGAGAGGGAAGGAGAGAGGGAGGGACCCACGAAGGGAGGGAAGTAGGGAGGAGATTGCCGCTTGGGCTGTAGCAGCCACCGCGCGTTTCGGAAGGCCGGAGGGAGGGGGAGGCCTGTCAGTCTCGAGCGTTGCCTGGGAGAAGGGGGCGGAGCTTTGGCGTGGGGCGGCCAATAGTGGGGGTGGCTGCGTGGGTCGCCATGGGGACGGGGCTGTTCCCGGGGAGGCTGTGATGGGTTGACAGGTGCGTGACAGTGGGAGCTGCTCTCGGCACAAGCATGTACGGCAAAGGCAAGAGTAACAGCAGCGCCGTCCCGTCCGACAGCCAGGCCCGGGAGAAGTAAGTGTCTCCGCTTCTCACCCACCTCCGCCTTCACACGCGCGCACACACACGCACGCACTCGCACACTCTCTCTTGGAGACACAGACACACAGACACTCTCCGCCCGGGGAGAGCCGGGGGTGGGATGGCAGGAGGAGGGGTGCGCGAGGTGGGGGCGTGTGGTGCGGGGAGTGGTGGTTTCCCAGGAGGGGCTTGCGCGGGGCGGGCGGCCGTGGGGGGCTGTCGGCGGAGGGAACGAGTGTGCCGGTGGCGGCGGTGGTGCTGGTGGGGAGGATGGAAACTTGTTTGGGTGATTGAGGGAAATAACCCGCGGGTTTACCTTCTCACAAAGTAACTTTAGAGCTGGGGTCCGGGGCTGCGGGGACCCGGAGATCCGACGGGGGTCGCGGGGAGAGGCCAGCTGCGGCGAGGAGGGCGCGCGGTGGGAATGTGGGTGTTTGAAGGGTGGGTTGGGGTCGGGGCGGGGAATGCGTGGGGTGCCACGGCGGGGGCTCGGGGGCTGGGGCTCGGGTCTAGGAGCTTCGGGCGAGGCCAGGGTGGTGGAGCCGGGCGCGCAGCGGGGCGGAAGCCGAGCGCGGAGCGGCCGAGCGGGGCCTCGCGGGGCGCGGAGACGCGCGCGGGGCGCAGAGGGCGTGTGCGGGCGTGGGCAGGGTGGGCGTCGGGGTTTTCCCGGGCCAAGCAAAGGGACTGGGCGCCCGTAGCCCGGTGCCTGGCGGAGCAGGGGCGGCGGCGGGTGGGCGCCGGGGGCGCCGCTGAAGTTTGAGAGTCAGAGAAGGACCGAGTTTCCGGGGACGAAAAGTGTGCTGGCGAGGAGCGGGTTCTCTGCTGGAGGAGACTGACATTCCTGTCTCTCGCTGCAGACCTAACTCCGCGGCGGCGGCTGGAGAACTTTTTGTGGCGACGTGCTGCTTCCCAAACGTCTGGGGGCCTTGGTGGCCTTGGCGGGAGGCGGCGGGCGGGGCAGTCCCCGCGGGGCGGTGGTCGTGGGGCGCGTGGAAGGGAAGTTGTGTGCGTGGCAGCGGCTCTCTACGGTGGGGAGGGGGCGGTGGTCCGAAAAGGTGTTTGCCGGAAGGGGAGAGGCTCTGAGGTTGGGAGGAGTTGTTAGGTCGCGGTTGTGGGCAGATACAGGTGTTCACTTAGGTGGGAGCTCTTGAGAAAGCTGGCGAGCAAAGAGCTCCTCCCGCCCTGGGATGCCACCGTTAAGCACACAGCGAAGCAGGGTTGTTTGCTGCTATTCTTACGTACTTGTAACGGTGATTTGGTTGTTACTAAAAATGAGAGCAAATAGTGACTGTGACCACTGAGGAAGAACCCCTCTTTTCTGTGCAGGACATCTAACAGTGATTCCCAGTAATCATCTCAACTCTGAGGGTCGGGATTTTCCTGGTCATTTAACGCACACAGCGTTTTGAAGGGGTGTCAGTGGGGAGAGGTTTGGGAGCATCTCTCAAAAGGTGCTTGCACACAGAAATAGCTGTGTAAGTAAAAGCGGAATGAGCAGACAACCGAAGTTTCCCTCCTTGCATTAGGCAGTTAGTCTCCCTCTGAAAGTTTTTTGTGCCCTAGGGATGGGAACATTTCCTAATCTTCGTGTTGGCAGCAATACACACAATTCCCATAGGATTTTGAGGTGGAAGGCCTTGTAGCAAAACAAAAAAAATTATCGGAGAAGTGCTGTTTTTTCAGAGAGATTTCCTGAGGAGCTACATTCAATATCTTGTTGCTGTGACAAGGAATAACTGAGGCATAGAATTATAGCCTGGTTGGGAAGCAGCAGTAACTGGAATTCAAGTTTTGCAATAACAGCTTAATTTGTTAATAATTTGGTTGTAGCATCTGATAAAATAGAAACATCTGAAGGAGAATGTTTTCATGATTACAGAATATTTGGATTTCATATTGTTGGGATGGAGGATTGAAATGCATTGAGGTATAATCTTTTTTAACTTGGGGGCGGTTAACTTTGAGAATCAAAGTAGTTTTGGATTTTTGGTGGACTCCCATCAGTCTATCTTGATGACTTTGGAAGAATTTTTTTTTTTAATTTTGTATCTGAGATAATAGAGGAAGTTAGACTTGGTGTGTCTGTAGCTCTAATTATGTGACTTTGTCACTAAAACAAGTAATTGCCACTTTTGCTGTCAAATATATCAAACTGAGCACCAAGTAACATCTACTCTTGTGAGCAAAATGATGAGGGTTCTGCTAGATGGTGCTATTTGATTTAGATACATTTCTTCCACTCAGTATAATTGGCAGCAGGAATTTGGGACTGGCTTGGCTTTTGAACTAAATATAGGTGAAGAGACCACTTTGGAGAATTGACTATGATTGCTTTGGGTTAATCTTTGTTGCATGAATTTCTAGGTGAATGTTGTTGGAATCTAAGAGAAACCTTGAAGTAGGTTCTATTCAGGAGCCCTGATTGCCCAGTGGTTGAGCACTGGGCTGCTAACTGAACGGTCAGCAGTTTGAACCTACCAGCTACTCGGAAGGAGAAAGATGTGGCAGTGTCCTTCAGTAAAGATTACAGCCTGGAAAGCCTATGGGGCATTCACCTCTGTCTTCTACGTAGCTATGAGTCAGAATTGACTTGACAGCAGTGGGTTAGGTTCTATTTTATAAAATAAACTTAATTGCTTTTTAGTGGGAGAGTTGATCTGATCACTCAGTTTTCCCCTTTATATTTACTTGGGACTTTTATGGTTCAGTTCTAAGGGTAATAACTTCTGAAGATAGGAATCTTGAATTTATCTTTAAAATGTTTGCCACCAGTTTTTTTTAACTATTAAGGTGGCAAATTTTAAAAGGTACCTGAATGAAGAATTCTCTTTAGTAACCAAATTTGGACTGGTTCTTAAAAATCACAGAAGAAATTTGTTTTCAGTAATAATTATATATACTTTAATAAAATGAGTCATTTTAAATAATGGCATTCACATGAAGTAAAAATACTGTTTTTATAATTTACCAAGAAACGTGTTTTCTAACATGAGTTCTTAGTGGATAGCTGACAACTGCTTACCTGTGTCTTTGCTTTCTCTTTCAGTAAGTCACTACATGGAATACATAATATTAATTTTTAGATTTTACACAGTTCCTGCAATTTCAGTGTACAATTCTGAACATAAAAATGGTCAGGGTCAGGTTAATTACTTGTTTTGTTGTTTTTTAAACCAGACAGATCAAGTCTATATGAAGGTTTGGATTAGACTTAATTATAGAGGGAGTGATTGAAAACCCTTGGAGGGAGGTGGGATGTCTGTGTAGAAATTTAAATTCTGATCCTGTTAGGTCATTTCCCCCTTTAGCAGTTCTCATAGCATCCTGTACGTTTTCTTTGTAACACTGATTATAGTTGTAATTAAATAACTGTGTAATTTGTTACTTAATGTCTGTCTTCCCCTAAAATGTAAGTTTCTTGAGGGTAGGAATGATACTCCTAATTTATTTTCTGAGATATCTTTGGCATTAAGAACAGTGTCTTCTAACGTTGTAAGCACCAAATAAATACTTTTTGAATAAATGAAGATGTTAGACTGGGGAATTTTTCAGTGTGAAAAATATTTTTAAAAATAACCTTCAAAATAAGGACTTGGAAGTTCGGGTTTCACATTTGCTGCCTTAGTTATTTTTCAACAATAGTCAACAACAATAGCAACCATGTGACAGTAACTATTATCTATTTATGTGTTTGCCATCTATGTGCCAGTCACTGTGTTCAGCACTTCATGTATAGTTTCTGTACTTCTCCCAATAGTTTTGCAAGATAGGTGATATATTTTCCCCATCAAAGAAACAAGGAAGTACAACTGTTGTGGAAAACAATATGGCAGTTCCTCAAAAAATTTAAAATAGAACTACTATCTGACTCAGCACTTCCTCTCCTAAGTTCATACCCTACCTGTTGCTGTCGAGTTGATTTCGGACACATGGTGACCCTATAGGACAGAGTAGAGCTGTGTTATAGGGTTTCTAAGGCTGTAATCTTTATAGAAGCGGACTGCCACATCTTTCTCCCATGGAGTGGCTACTGGGTTCTAACTGCCAACTTTCCAGGTAGCAGCTGAATGCTTAACCACTGTGCCACCATGGTTCCTTAGTTATGTACCCTAGGGACCTAAAAATAGTGAATCGAACAGATATATGGACACTTGTGTTCATTGCAGCACTATTCACAATAGCAAAAAGGTGTAAACAACCTAAGTGCCCATTAGCAGATGAATGGATGAACAAAATACGGGACATACATATGATGGAATACTAAGGCATAAAGAGAAATGAAGTTCTGATACATGGATGGCCTGAAAGACATTAAGCTGAGTGAAATAAGTCAGTCACAAAAGGATAAATACTGTATGACCTCACTTATATGAGAAGAGGAGAGTAAGTAAATATATAGACACCAGTGGCTATTAGTGGTTACCTAGGGTGGGGAGTGGGGTTGGGGGGAGTAAAAGAGGGACTCATTCTGTTTCCTCTCGAGGAGCCACTGGTGGTTTCAAACTGCTGACCTTTTGGTTAGCAGTCAATTGCTTTAACCACTGCACCACCAGGGCTCCTTAGTAGAATTGCCCCATAGGTTTCCAAGGAGTGACCAGTGGATTCAAACTGCTGAACTTTTGGTTAGTAGCTGAAGCTCTTAACCACTGTGCAGCAGGGCTCCAGTTGAGGGTGGGGAGCCAGGGGAGGAAGAGAGGGAATCATTTTCTGGGAAGTAGTGGGTTTATGTTTATAGTGATGGGAAAATTTGCATTAATTAAGGGTAATGGTTGTACAACTTGACTATATGTGATATCAAAGTTGTACACCAGAAAAAGGGCGAATGGCAAATACTGTATTATATATATAATTTTGCAACAACAGCAACAACAACAAATGATAAAAGGAGGCCCAAGTTGCTGATACTACTTAGTTCCAGGGTCGTGGCTTTGTGGGACTGTCCAGTCAATTGGCCTAATGATGTTTTTAGGGTCATTATTCCACTTCCTAGTTTGGTGAGTAGTGCCTGGGGTCTTAAAAGCTTGGGAGTAATCATCCAGGATACAACAATTGGTCTCTAATCACCTGGAGCAGCAGAGGAAGAAGGAGACCTAGGAATCAGAGAAGAAACTGGACTGTAGGTCTGACTGCCTCCATGAACTACTGCCCCCCTTGCCGTGAGACCAGAACTGGATGGTGCCCAGCCTCTGTTACTGAACATTTTAATCAAGGGATCAGTAGATGAATTCTGATCAAAAGGGGAAAAATGTGAAACAGAATTTGAGATTCTTACAGAATCCAGATTTGCTGGATCTACTGAGATGGAAGGAACCCCTGAATCTATCACTCTGAGAAAATCTTCACACGTGAACTGAGATTATCTCCTGAAATAATCTTTAAACTACACAGCTTAGTTAAATCAGTAAAGAATGTTGACCATGAGCATTGTCTTTTAGAGTGTTATCTATATGAGATCAAACTGACAGCATTAACTCTAAAGCATGTATAAGACGTTTGGGGGGTAATGAGTCTAAATCAATGGTGATGAAATAATATGGGTAGAGGAAGTGAGAATGGTGACGTAAGGTGAAGAATATAACCCATGTTACTGAATTATATATGTAGAAGTTGTTGAATGGGTGTATGTTCTGCTATGTATATTTTCACCAAAATTAAATAATAAAAAAAAATGAAACTAAGACTCTGAATGGTTAAGTAACTTGCTCAGTGATACATCGCTAGAAAATAAGAAATAGGGATTTCTAATACAGCTTTCTCTAACTTTAGGAGCTGTGGTTGAAGCTGAAAGACACATTTTTCAGTATACCAGATTGCCTCCCTGATCTCGGCTAGGATGCTACAGATTTAGGGAACAGAGTTACATAATCAGATTCAACAGACTTTAAAGATTTAATTAGATATGTGATTTTAACCATTTGTGCACCCTGATGTATACCCTCCATTTTGGCAGACTGCAGATATGTATGTGGCCTGAGAAAAATTTTAGGAGTGAAAGACAAAATGAATGAATGAAGAATGCCCTTGTGACTTCAGATTTTTTCCCTAGGAATTTTGTTTGATCACTTAAGTTTCAAATTAGGCATAAAATTGTGAACAATTCCCGTATGAAAGATTGCTGGACATTAAGCTAACACTGTACGCCAAAAAGAATAACTGGTACCTGCAAATAGATGAGTAGTGATAATAGTTTTTTATTAAGCTAATTTGACCCTTTAAAATTACATAATAGCACAGAAAGATAAATCTGCTATATAGCAAAGTTGAACATAAAGTAGTATATAGTAGACACTCAGTGATATTTATTAAGAAACTGCAGAAATCAAAGTGTATGTATAACCTGGGGCTCTGAAAAGTAATTGTGGTCTTTAAATTGTGAATCTTTTAGTTGAATATACTAAGAAGCAAATATCATATGATCATTTTTAGGTGGTTACAATCTAATGAACATTTAAATACTCCATATAAAAAAGAGCTTATCAGATTAGTATCTACTAGCATCTCTTTATCTCCCCTCCTTTTTGCTATTAAGCTACCCCTTTAAAAATTAGAAATGTTTTTTTCCTTTCTGAAAAAAGTAAAGGCAAGCAAAATAATGCAAGTCCCGTCAGACACTTGTATAACAAGCATCTATGGTAATATAATTCAAGATTTCTAAAACCAACAAAGGAATACCTTAATGAGTATGAAATATGCTGTATTATTAAATTGACTCTCCTCCTCCCAGTCCCCAAGGTATTTCCTCCGAAATAGTAAACAGCTTCTACCTAAAATGGCATCTTAGCTGTTAAGAGTTTTTCTTTTGCTTGATCTTTTTCCACCAACTTAAGACACATATCAAAAAAGCTGTTCTTTTGAAGGAACAAACCTAAAGAAAGAAAATCTATGAGATGTTAAGGCCCAGTTTTAGTATTGTTTACCCAGAGATTTATTGTGACTCTTAGAAACAGTATTAATATTGTAATGCATTTTTTCAGAGCTGTGAGAGAAAAAATTAAAGGCTTATTCCCACACTTTGAAAGCCATTTTGCCACATAAAACCAATTCAGCATGAAAAAAATCATTAAATTTTAGTTGCAGTGCTGTAGTGGACCAAATGTGTCTTATATCTTCAACTGCTACTAGAAAGTATGATTATTTTGTTTTAAAATTAGAACCCACTCTGTGGGACAGGAATTGGAATACCCGGGTTGCAGTTTATTAACATCTCACCTCAAGAGCTTAGAGTTGAGAGTAAAATTTGGGAAAAAGCCAATTTGAATTTAGAGTCTTCTTTCTTTCATAGCAACCACAACTGTTGTATTAGTTTCAGGACATTGGCTTGAGAACTTAAGTACTGGAATTAAAAGACATGATGCTGTTGCTAGGAATGTATAATTTTAAAGTATGAATTGAAGATAATTATAACTGTTTTACAATACACGGGAATGTACTATTGTGTGTACATTACTGCTTTGACATTGCTGTGGTGATGATAGAGGAAATATTTCCATGATAGTGATATTTATTAGTTATATGTGAATTTTTGTAAATGTATGATAAAATATTATTTTCGCTAGTAACTTATTTTTTTTCCAGAGGAAGGACTTAACATAGCATTATAGCTTGAGAGTAAGATGTTTGTTAATATCTGAAGAGAGTTGGGAATAAAAATTGAGTGATTATATTCAGATTTTAAAACTTTGCTTATCATATTTTGTATATATTTTACATACCAAAATGAAAACCCACCGTCGCCGAGTCCATTCTGACTCATAGTGACCCTATAGGACAGAGTAGAACTGCCCAATAGAGTTTCCAAGGAGCGCCTGGCAGATTTGAACTGCCGACCTCTTGGTTAGCAGCCATAGCACTTAACCACTATGACACCAGCGTTTCCTATATTTTACATAACATTTATTCCTGTAGTGTTTTGTTAGCGTATGTATATACTTGACATAATTAGGACTACAGAAGCTATTTGATTATTGTACCAAAATCTCACATGTTACAAAAGCAGCCCATCAAGATTTACATTCTACTTGTTTTCAGTAATGTTACAAAAATTATATTGTTCTTATCTTTCTCAAACTGTGTCTCTTGTTAACTGTGTAAGGATATTGAAAAACAGATAGACAAATGAACCACCCAGGGAAGAAGAGAATTTTTCCAGGTAACTTAATAGCCCTGGAGGCTGCCCAAATTTATGATTGATCGTAATGGATAAATGGCAGTTTTTGTCAGAGTAGGTTAATAGTTAAAGATTTTGAAAAGTGGAGCTAATTGTATCCTTGTAGTATTGACAGAATCAAAAAGTTATCTGGACTCAGAACAGCCTGGACTGAGAACACTCGTAGTGCAGTGGAGGGACTCAGATTCATTCTTAATTTACATGTAAAAGATAAACTTGAGTTGGTGTCATGTTTTAGTAATGGCAAAACTACCATCATAGTACTTTAAGAATCTTGATTATTATATTTTCTTGTAGGGCCCTAAACAGCTTTCAGACAACAATGAGCCGTTATAATATTTTAAAATCACAACTCAGCTACAGTGAGCTTGAACCAGTGACTGGCAATCTCATTTTTGGTCTTCTGTATTAATTTTTCTTATGAACATAATGTCAAACAAGTAGTTTAGGAGAGAAAATTTTAGAGACTGAAATACAGCACTTTGTTCTTTTTTTCTTTTTTAAAGAAATTATTTGTAACTGTAGGTATTAAAGAATATAGTTTTAATAACTAATACAGCTCTATTAGTATAATCTAAGTCATGTTAAAATACTGTCGAAATATTTGTGAAGGCAAAAGCATAGCCCTTTTTATCTCTACTAGATGAAAATGTATCTGAGGCTCTGTCCATGTAAGTTAAGTAAGATAAGAGAGGAGCCAATGCCAAAAATAGGCTCTCACCTGAAATTAATGTGGCTGTTTTTCTTTAGTGACCTTATACTTCCCTTGATTCTCCTTTTATTTACCTACCTCAAACTTAAGAAATAACTTAAAGCTACTTTTTGATGGAAGAAAGCTTAGATAAATGAGTTCTATTAAAAATGATTTTATTTAAGCAGTATTAAAATAAATGTTTTCTGTAAAATAGCAAAATCCTAAATACTATGTAGAGTTCCTGTAGTTTTGTCATAAAAAGTTATTGTCTAGTAGTAATAATGACAGCAATGCTATTGAGTATTTTGTTTATGTGTAGCACTTTACTTGCATTGTCTTGTTAAATCCCCTCAAGAATCCAGTAGGTTGTAGATAGTATCTTCTCCTAACAGTACAGAAGAAATCAAAAAAGGTGGGAGTGTTTATTATGATGCTTTTGGCTGCAGGTATCAAAACTGGAGATAAGAGAATGGCTTAATTGACTGGATGGCTGGAGGAGGTAGTGTCACAGTTGACTGAGTGGATCCAGAACGTCAGGGTTCAGGATTAACTTCTCTGTCATCCTCATGGTCTTCCTCTCATAATGCAAGATGGCTACATCAGGCTCCAAGCATCACTTCTCTTACTGCCAAGTGTAAAGTCAGGATTTTTCTTCTTCATGTCTCATCAAGCAGAGATGAAAACCTTTTCATGATGTTGCTTAGCAGATATCCTCTTATGCTTTATTGGTGAGAACCATAAAATGCCCTCCCCCTAAACCAATTACTGGCAAAGGTAATGGGATTACCCTAATTGCCTTAAATCAGTTGTTGTTCATCCCCCGGGCTGGGTACATTGCTCCCCTGTACCTGAACTTCCTAAACAAAACCGTGGATCTTTAGAAGGAAGGTGTATCTTGAGGATATGGGAAGAATAAAATGGGTTCCTGTTTTCATGGAACTTTTTTTTTAAGGTGGAGGGAGAGACATATATTAATAACCAACTAAACAAGCATGTGCTAGGCAATTTCAGATAGTTATAAGTGCTATAAAAGTAATAAAATCAGATTACATAATATACAGAGTGACTGGGAGGCTACGTTAGATTGGGTAGTACGGGGAAGGTTCTTAGGGGAAGGGGACATTTAAGCAGAAACCTGAGTAGTAGTGAAAGAACCAGTCAGGGGAAGACTTGGGTTTAGAGCATTTCAGTTAGAGGCAACAGCTGTAAACTACTGCAGCTGAGGAAACCTCAGCGTTAGCATCATCGTTAAAATTCCCATTGATGTTGGGTTGATTCTGACTCATAGAGACCCTGTAGGACAGAGTAGAGCTGCCTCATAGGGTTTCCAAGGCTGTAATCTTTATGGAAAAAAGATTACACATCTTTTTTCCACTGAGTGGC
This sequence comes from Loxodonta africana, assembly GCF_030014295.1. Taxonomy (NCBI): domain Eukaryota; kingdom Metazoa; phylum Chordata; class Mammalia; order Proboscidea; family Elephantidae; genus Loxodonta; species Loxodonta africana. The sequence goes on along the minus strand of NC_087343.1, from coordinate 86,548,013 downwards.
TGGTGGGTTCATTCAGTTAGCAGCTGAACACTTAACCACTTCACCATCAGGGCTTCTCCCCTAAATAATAGGGCTGATTATCTAGTATTACATCCTAAAATCCAGAGATATAGGTCTCTCTAACAAGAAGATGGAGCCCTGGTGGCACAGAGGTTAAGTGTTCTGCTGCTAACCAACCACTCTTTGGAAACCCTATGGGGAAGTTTTAGTCTGTCCTATAGGATCACTGAGTTGGAATCAACTCAGCAGCCATGGATTTGATTTTGGTAACATGAGGATAGTGGGGCATATGGCTTTTACAATGGTGTTGACTAGAAATATCTAAGATTTACTGAGCACTTAAAGCCTAATGGATTGACAAAGGATGGTATAGCTGGCATAATTATTTCTCTACACTTCCCTAACTCTATAGGGCAGTTCTACTCTGTTCTATAGGGTCACTGTGAATTGGATTAGTACCCTTTATTCTGTGATCTCATAGAAACCTCTATTTTTTCTCTAGGAATTATCTGTGTAATGTTTGGTTTAATGTCTCATCTCCCCCCTTAGATTGGAAGCTCTGTCAGGAGAAGAACCTTGTGGTCATCTTCACCGTTCTGTTCCCCCTGCTTAGAGCAGGGACTGGAACGTGATTAGGTATTTATGGAATAAATGAATGAAGGATGTCACCTTTTGTAAATATGTCACATTAGGTTATCACTAGCTAGAAGGAGCTCATTTTTTCCTGTGTTTCTAATACTTGGTACCAGGATTAGCATATAATTTCCTGAGAAACGTTATCTATAATATAGGCACGTAGCAGTTTCTGTTGAATTTCAGGACTGCCGACCACAGGGGATTACCTAGTTGTATTCCTATGAAATGTGTGTATATTTTTAATGGAATCTCCTTTTTTCTGTGTTTTAACAGATTTGATAATGTAAATGAAAAAATTGATAGCTTTCAAGATATTTCAAAGTACTAGTTTTATACAAGCCTCACAGTAATCTTGTGAAGTGTAGATGGTATCCCCATTGACTACTGAGATTTATAAATGGAAATAGACTCATGCAACCAAGATCATACAGTTAATATGTGGAAGAGCCTATCCACAGTTAGATTTTTTTTGGTTCCAAAGTCAGTGTTCCTTTCATTATACTAAAGCTGCCTCTTTTAAGATGAGAAAGTCACACATGTATATGTTTAAAGAACATTTAGATATGAATCTGATTCAGCAGAAAATGGATTAGATGATAGTTAAAAGTTTATGTCAGTGCTTTGGTTAAATGAGAAACATTGCTATAGTGCGAGTTAAACACCCAGAAAAAAACAAAACAAAAACTTGTTGCAGTTGGTCCCAACTCATAGCAACCCTATAGGACGTAATAGAACTGCCCCATAGGGTTTCCAAGGACCAGCTGGTGGATTTGAACTGCCAGTCTCTTGGTTAGTAACCAAATGCTTAACCACTGTGCCACCAGGGCCATGAACTAAATACAATCCTATACAGTTACTTTACTCCAAAAGTGCACATAATAAATAAAATATGATTTTTGTTCAAAATCCTTATGCTTTTGTTTTATAAATGAATTAGTATGGGATTTAAGTTAGTTTTGGTCTTCTAATTTGTGTGAAGACTTAGGCCAATTTTGATCAATGAATTCCTCCCTATTCCTTTGCCAATTAGTTCCATTTTGGAGAGTTGGGTAGGCATAGAGAAAAGGAAGGCTTTTTTCCTTTCATGCCTCTTTCAATAAGGGAGGAAAAGGCTTTTGATATGGGTTATTGATAGGCAGTTCTTGTTTAATTCTGACAGCAACTTCAGAAAGTAAATATAATGCTCATTTTATGTATGGAGAAACTGAGTCTCAGAGAGGTTATACACCTTGTCCAAAGCCACAGTAAGTTCCATAGTCTGGATTCAAACTCAGGTTTCTAACGCTAGTGGCCACTTTAACCGCTTTGCCTCATTGTGTCCTATTGTTGAACATGGGGAAACATTTGTAATGGGAGTTATAGGAGAATGTTTGGGTACTTCTCACATGTATCTAACATTTTTAGTTGGGGGCAGGGGGCAATAGGGAAGAAGAGCGAGATTAAGGAAAGATTAGAGTCAGTTCACAGTTGCTGAAAAAGTGGACAGAATTATAGGTACCAAAAGAGCTCCACAAATAGATCCAAATTCTTAGCCAGCATCTGATTTAACAACTTGGATATAATGCTTGTCAGAGAGGAAGATGAAATGGGGAACACAGGGTCTGATTTCAGGTAGAGCTAGCTGTTTCCCCATTCTTTGTGTATCTAGAGGCAAAGTAATCTGGCATAAGTTACTTTAGTTGCTAAGCTTTGGAATCAGAAATAGAAGAGGAATGTATAATGTCTAGAAAAAACTTTCTTCTCTAATATGAGCCTTCTTGTCTCTTCCACCCAGCATATGGCCTGTTGACTTTTTTGTTTGTTTTTGGACTAGGGCATCTGGAAAGTTCCATGTGGCCCAGGAGCAACAGTATAACCATACTGAGTCTATTAGCTAGTAATTTCTGTAGTAATGACTATTAGAAAAAATAGAAACAATTCCTTTTTTGCATTTTTTTTACAGCATCATGTGCTATTTTTCATTTATAATTGGATTAAAATTATATGATGATTATACTTTATCAGTTCATTTAAACAATAGCTATTATTAGGAAGCTGTTAAGGTGTTTCAATATGCTTTTTTTTTTTATCCTGAATTAAAATTAGTGACTGCTATCGTTATTCCTTCCTTTAGAAAATGTTATAATCAAAAACCTGAGTGAGATTTTTACCATAAAATGCATTATACACATACACACACACACGCCTATTATCTAGTAATAAGTACATTACACTTACACACACACATGTTGGGAGCAGTTTTCAGGTAGCACTTCATCTTGGGAAATGACTTGCTAATTCATTTTGAATTTGGATTCGTACTGGGTCATTTATGTAAGTGAGTTGGATTTATAAATTCAGGGCCAGAAAGATTAGGGTATAGGCAAGTTTTTATTAAAACATTAAAAGCTGTTGATGCTTTCCTATGAATATATCATTGATCTGAGAACTGATACTACAGCAGTTACTGGGAAAAATGCTGCTAGATGACAAAATGTTTTTGTCTTTGTAGTCAGGTCCCTAGTAGGAAACAGATGGCTCCCTTAAAGGGATAATTGAATGAGTCGGAATCGACTCCACGGCAGTGGGCTTAATGAAAGTATGTGCAGCATTAAAACCAACAAGGGATGAAGAAACACCCAGGCATTAGCAACAAGGGAAGCCTTACCACCCTTAGGTCTGAAGGGGTAAGAGGAGAGAGTAGTTACCAGAATGTGGTGAGAGCTGTGGTCGTTGGAGAAGGGCCAGCCTCCTGGAGTTGTGGTTTTATGAAGAGGACCACAGCCACTGTCAAACCCACCATTAAACAGAGGCTTGAGGCCTGGCAGGGAGAAGGCCTTCTTTCTCCTCCTGCCCTCTGAGCTGTTGGAGCCTCCTTTCTGCAGAACCCAATTGAAAGCCAGTAGGTGAGGGAACCGAGGCAGTATAATCTATGGATATCAGCCTCCCAGGCCACAGCAGGGCAGAAAGAGTAAAGAGTAGACCTGGCTGGCCAAATGGAGAATATCCTGCACATGTTCAATTCTTATTTATTTTTTAAAATTTGAAACAAGTCTTCCAGTTCGTTGTATGAAATGACCTGAGAAAATAGAGCATTTGAAGAAGTTCTTTCTTTTTATATTTTCAAAATAGCATTTAAAAAGTTTTAAAAACTTTTTTATTTTATGGTAGAATAAATTTTATGAGGTGTATGATGTTCATCCTGCTTTCCATTGTCTTCCCATTGCTTTATTCATTTAGAAATGTTAATTGTCTGTTACATGTCAGTCTCTGTTGAGCCTTCCTGAGTCAGATCTGAATAACACAGCAGCCTCTGCTCTCCAGGAGCTCACTATCCAGAGGGGGCGCTCTATCGGTGATTACCACACCAGGTAGCAAGTACTGTAATGGGTATGCAGAAGGTGCTATGGGAGTTCTGAAAAAGTCCCCTGAATTCAGCCTAGGTTCTGTGAAAGTGTCAGGAGAGGATGTATATTAAAAGACAAATAGGCATTGGCCTTATTTGGGGGGGTGGGCAAGTGAAGAGTATTCTATGGAGAGAGAGAGAGAGAGACATGTGCCCAGCAATATGGAGGCATCGAAGGGCATAATATATTTGGTGAACTTAAGAACACTGGCATGGCTGGATGTACTGTAGGAGATAAGTCTGGCAAATTAAACAGGAACTGTTTCAAGAATGGCCTTGAACGAGAGTTTGACCTGGGAGAAGTTGATAAACATTTTAAACAGAAAAAATTGTATCTTACGAGGTACATTTTAGAAGAATCATTTGGGAAGCAATGTGGAGGGTAGGCTAAAGAAGGAGACAGGTCTTTTAAAGCTACTGTAATAATTAAGCTGCGCTAATGATACAAATGTTTATGTCCTCGTCATTTTTCTACACCACTGGCAGTGCAGTGGATATTTTAGGATGTAGAATAGAAAGTACTTGCTAGAAGGCTAACTTGAAGAGGATATAGATTTTTGACTTGGGGTGGCTTAAATGTAAAAAAAAAAAAAAAAATCAAGATTTTTAAGATAGCTGTTATTGTTGGTAGAAGTTTCAGTCAGAGTTTGAGGGAATACAGGAAGAAGAAGGTTAGGTTGATTTAAGGAGGAAAATGATGAGTTCAGTTTAAGGTGCCATTCAGACATAAAGGTGGAGGAATTCAGGAGGAAATTGGGCATGTGGCTCTTGAGTTCAGGGGAGAAGTGTCGGCTACAGATGGAGAAGAATGGGGAGAGACTTCAGTAACATAAGCATAAGGTGCCTGTGTTTCAGGTACTGTATCTGGTACTTATATATTTTATTTCATTGTCTACAGTGCTGTGAAGTAGGTATAGTATAATGTCTCCATTTGATGGGTAAGGAAACTGAGTCTTTAAGAAAATAAGTAATTTAGTCTAGTCACATATGTCGGAACTGGAGGGAATAGGAGCTCAGGCTTAGTTTAGTCTTTCTCTTTTTTAAAAGCTAACTTTATTGAGGTATGTATTTATACAGAAAAGCACACATAAAATAAGTGTAATAGCTTGATGAATTTTCACAAACTGAGTTCACCAGCGAATCCAAGCACCCCTGTCAAGACGGAGAACATTATCAGCACTCAGGAAACTCCCCACATGCTTCACCCTTGCCTTTTGACAGCATAGATGAGTTTTGCCTGTTTTTGACCCATATATATGGCCCATTTTTTCTTTGTATATGTATTATTTGAAGCCATGACATGGTAATAAAACCATTCTTCATGGGAATGTCAAGTGGAGGATGTGAAGAGAACAAAGACGGAACCTTGGGGGAACATTTAAGAGGTAGGTGGAAGAGTAGTTTGAGATTGGGACTGAAAAGGAATACTAGAGAGATAGGAAGAAACCCCTAAGGGACTGGCATCACAGAAGTCAAGGAAGGGGAGTTTCGAGAATAGAAGTGTGATTTACCATCTCAGGCATCGTAAAATTAATGCGGAGGTTAAATGGGGGCTGAAAAATGTCTAGATTTTTAAATTAAGAAATCATCTGTGACCTTAGGGAAAAGAGTTTCAGTGGAGTGGCTGAACACAAGCTAGCATGCAGTGGTTTGAGGAGTGGGTATAAGGTAATGGAGTGGAGATGTCAAATGTGAAAGGTCACCACTTGAGAAAGGAAGGATAGAGAGAATACTGACTTGAAGAGGATATAGATTTTTGACTTGGGGAATTTTGCAGGGGTAGGGTTTAATTAGGCGAACACTATTTGATTTTATCACCTGACAAGAAGGTTTTGTTAACTGCCTTCAGCAGTTCTTTTTCTTTTAAAGAATGACAATACTGGGATGCCATGAGGGTCATGGAAGCGAAAGAAGGAAGTAGGTAAAGTGGTTTTAGCTTTTGTAGATAGGCTTTGGAAGTGATTGTATGTGATTTTTAAAAATTTTTTAGTATGAGCGGAGATGTTCTGGTGTGGTTACAATTGCTAGCTTTTGTCAACTGATTTTTAAAAGCTTTTTTGAATCTTAAAAAAAATCTTAGGACGTAATAATTAGAATAAAGAAATCATTTCCAATTGATGAGTGTGGTATAGTTAAGAAAACCAAAATAATAATTTCCTGCTGTGGCTACCAATCGGTAGGCATTTAGCATTTTAAAGGAAAATTTTTGGGGGAACGATAAATGTATTTTTTACATCTCCTCTGGTTAGCAAACTTCAACTCTCCCCAATAAAGTTTCTCTGAGTCTCCTTTCTACTGTTTAAATTTGTAGAAGGGCCATTTGAGAATACTTGAGTAAAACCCCGATATTCAGGGCACAAAATTGAGTTCATTTGATTAGCTTACTAGCACTGTTTAAAATGCTTTTTATTATTTAAGTAATTAATGTTCATAGTAAAAAAATTAGAAAATACAGACAAAAGATGAAAATAAAAATAACCGTATAACTTTCCACACTTTTAATATCCATACATGCGTGTAAAATTTTTGATATTATTTAATAAAATCAAGAACCACCTTTTCAAGTAAGAGAAAAAAAGGCAGCAAAAAGTTTTGTGAGCATTTATTATTTTCTGAGTTCCCAATAAATATCTTCCTTAAATACAAAAGTTAAAAAAAAAAAAAAACACTTTTTATTTTATTCATTCACTTATTTGATACTTGTTTAAGGTCCTGCTCTGTGCCGGGCACTGTATAAGGAAGTGGGGTTGTAACAGCAAGTTAAACCTTGTTAGAGAAATAAACAGGGCATTTGGCATAGGGAATGGTTTGTGCTTGGGAGAAGTGTAGAAGTGAGAAAGAAAGACCATGACCCTTTCTAGAAACAGAAAGGTCAGTAGTGCTGTAGAGCCTATGTGGTTAGGGAGGGGTGTTTTCAGAATGGTGGTAGAGGGTGCAGAAATAAGCAATGGCTAATTGTTGAAGTCCAGCTAAGAATTCTGAATCCATTCTGAGGTCAGAGGTGTTGTCTATTAGGCTTTAAGCAGGGAATGATTTGATCAGAGTTCACGTTCTACCTACCATTCTGAAAACAGGAAACAAATAACATGAGATGTTAGAAAATATCAATTTCATTTTACCCAGATGTAATAAAGCACAGATGGGTTGATGAATACCTTTTGTTGTTTGTAACAGGAGAAGCTTAAGCTCAAAGGAAAGCAAATGGATATGTTGAAATGATATAAAATATATCAAAATGATATTTTATATAAAATATGATATAAAATATAAAATGGTTTATTATTGGTATTTTATTTTCACCTAATAGTCCGTATAATAAAATGTATATACTCTTTCAGTGGGGAAGTTTACAATGTATTTTAAGAATTGTCATTTGTGAAACACTAATTCTCTATTCAGAATTATTTTATTATTTAAAAGTGTATTAAATTTAAAAGTATAAGTTAGAATAAGTTCTATATATCGTTAATAGCATGTTTCTTTTGAATAAATCTCAAGACTTTTATTAGAGCTTTCAAATGCAACTGACAGGATTAGGGTTGCCATTTCTTTTTGCTGTATAGCTATGAGTCAGAATTGACTCGACGGCACTGGGTTTTTTTTAATATAGTTATAAAAGATATAATAAATTAACTTCTATCAATATATATTTAATATATTTTGCAACATCCAGCCTGAGATGAATTAAGCTTACAGCCAGTGCTATTCTAAGCAAAACTCTTTAAGTATTTTCACTTGATCAAAGACAACGAGGAGCGTATGCAGGCCAATTTGATTTTTCTCTTGGGACCTTAAGTAGCATTTATTTGGAATACCTTCCAGTAAGAACAGTAGTCTTAATATCAGTTGTAAAATTACCAGTTATTGATAGGAGAAGTAGTGATGACTGGCTTAAGAGTCTTTAAATGTTTGTTCTTACAACTATTCCTTAAATATAGAAAAATGTTTCTACTCTATGAGCCTTTGTAAGTCCATTTCACTTGCTGGTTGATTGTCTGATAGCATATGATGAGTACCGGGAATTTGTTTATGTTACACATAGAGTTCTTACTTGTTTTACTCTAGGAGCTTTAAAATGTACAAGAACTGTGTATGTGGTCCATTTAGAATGGAACTGAGAGATGGAGATTTTTGCCTCAAACTGCAAACTTAAAACCAAGATGAAAAAAATAATTTTTTTTTAGGTTGACTGGCTATTTGAGGAACTAAAGATTGTGTAGAGATATTTTGTTACATTGCCTATTTATCACATTAAAAAAAAGTTGTTAATATGGAAGTAATACAACAACTTAAAATAATGGCCTTTTTATCTCTGTATTTAAGAAATAATCAAAGGCAAAGAAATGGGTCCCGGTTGGTGTCATTCTTCTCTATCATCTACCAATTTAGTTAAGTAGCTTTAACTCAAGTAAAGCAGAGTCTTAACTCCGGATTCTAATCAGACAATGTCGTGCTTTTATCCATTTACTTCAAATAAATAGGTATTTATTTTTTTTATGGTATATCTTGTTCATTTCTGATTGTCTTTAGTTATATTTAATTTTTTCAGATACTTGGAAGGCTGATGATGCTTTAAAAAATTTTGGACTTCCTTTCCTTTGACAGAGCAGAGAATATTTTCATATCTTTTAAAATATGAGGATATTTAACTAGTTGAAATGAGTGCTATTTAGCGTTCAGGACCCTAGTAAGACAAAAATAGCCACTGCAACTGAGACTTATGGGCAATCTTTTAGTTTCCTAAGTTATATTGCTACAGACACTGTTCTGTTTTGAGGAGGAAGTTGTCTATTTGTGGCATTTGGTCAGTTCAAAGTAAGTTATTTAGAAAGCAGAAAGGAATCAATAAAATATAGTTCATAATTTCTTTGATTTCATGAGAGATACGATCTTTTAACAAAAATGGAGAATTAAAAAGACAATTCTTGTGCCTGTTGGATTTTAAATAATCCATCCTAAAAAATGAAAAAACAAAACAAACCAATTGCCCTGGTGTCGATTCTGACTGAAAGTGACCCTATAGGACAGAGTAAAACTGCCCCATAGGATTTCCAAGGAGCGACTGGCGGATTTGAACATGCTGACCTTTTGGTTAACAGCTGAGCTCTTAACCACTGTGCCAATACATTAATATTATGTGAAATATGTAGTTTATTAGTGAGAATACTACAGTTTTAAAACTAGTGAACCTCTAATGTGGGTTTCTGACCTTTTCTAACCCTTCTTTTCCAGCTGTGGAGGTATTGATGGGCATCCCTACAACCGTCATTTAGTATGATTGAGGGACATTCATTTTGTTCTTGTTTGAAATTCATGAGAGCCCTCTCTAGTCCCTCTATGTTTGTTTATTACTATATGACTAGTTCACATCTCTGGCTGACTTCCAACTTATATATTCTGTTTAGTGAAATTCTGAGATTTTTGGGGCTTAATTTTTTTTTTTCCGTTGGTGGCTGATAATATTTCATCTTGTTGATTGACAGTGAGATGAACTTAATAAGACCTTTATCTGTTACTGAAGATTCTGGGCATATTTATTTTGCTCGACAAAGAAGCATACAATATTTAACAGATCTCTTAGAATGTTTTAGAAATTTAAATTTCTTGAAATTTCCAGAGTGGAGGGTCTTTAGATCTTTGAATTACTCCCTGACGTTTCTTTCCTTCCAGTGATAAGAGAATGACTTATTTAACTTTTAAAGTCGGAAGTTGAATGTTTCTTGAATGTGCTGTTTTTTAAAATGACAAGAGATCACTGACACAGCAATGCAGGAGGCTAAATAGCAGAGGGGAAGAGAGAGGGTGTCTTTTTGTTTTTAATGCTGATTAGGAAGGTATAAGGTACTCTTATTTTAGTGATAGGTGTATCTGCACAAAACTCAATAGTACCTCTAGTCATGTTTCTTCTATATGAACCCACTCAGGTAACCAGGCTGCAAACATTATACCACATACAACAGCAGCATTCAGATTGCTTGTTTTTTTTTTTTTTTATTTGCACGTGTAACTTATTGTACCTGTGAAAAGGGAAGTTCTTATAAAAAGCAACAAACAGGAAAAACAAGCAAATTGTTGTATCTATTCTGAAAGATTCTGATTCAGAGCTTAGTTGAAAAACAGTTAAACTAAGTTTGAGAGAGTCCACTTAATCTTGGTAAAGTTTTTATAGGAGCTTGAACATGTAAAAACAGAACTATCTCATTAAAATCATAATTTACAAAAAGCTGAGTATATTTATAGACTATATTTGCTCAACTGTTTAGTGCATGTGTTGGACCCCAGGCTGTAAATTATTACTACTCTGTTTCATAAAGACCACTCATTTTTAGTATGTATTTAAGTTAAAGTACTTATCCATACTAAGGATCATGGTTTACCACTTTATTATGAAAAGGGAGAATTTAGAAAGGGAGGAAGAAGAATTAAGAAAAAATTGAAGAACCAGCTGGTTCAACATCCATAACATCATAATAATTTTAATTTCTGAAATAAATTTACATTATGGTTCTCATTGACTCTGTTTTCTACTTTTGATGTAGCATTTTAAGGATTACAGTTAAGACTTTCTAATTGACATAAGTAGGTGATATTAGAGATAACTTTGATGCTTTACATCAAATCAAAGACCATCTCAGGAAGCCAGTTTTAATTTTAATTAATTCACTGCAATGTTGAAAAGCAGAAGTTTTTGTTCTCCTGACATGATAAATGAAATGAGGATAGAAATATTCATTTCTTTTTTAAGTTAATATTATAATATTAAAAAAATCCATTTTGAATTTTATCATTTCACCTGTCCAAGTTATACAGCACCAACAGGGGGAGGACTGTGCTCTGGCCAGAGGATCTATAAACTGTTCGTTGTTCTTAAGGGAAAGGATAAAAGGTATCTTCTAAGTTGGATGATGGCCTCTTCCGTAAATGTGTTAAAGCCTGGAAACTGGAAAAAAAAAATCATATTAATTAAACTTTAACCATTTAAAAACCAAAACAGACAGACAAACAAACCCAGTGCCGTCGAGTCGATTCTGACTCATAGCGACCTTATAGGACAGAGTAGAACTACGCGGTAGAGTTTCCAAGGAGCACCTGGCAGATTCAAACTGCCGACCCTTTGGTTAGCAGCCGTAGCACTTAACTACTACACCACCAGGGTTTTAACCGTTTGGATAAGGTAATCGACTTTCTATTTTTTAGGGGTCTTTAACCGGAATGGTTAATGGAACGGATAAGCATTTTTGTCTGAAGCTTGGTAAGGCAGCCAGGAAATCTTTCTCCCTTGCTTGGCATAAGTCAGGATCATTTTCTGTATGATATTGCCAGAGATTCATTTGGCTGGCTACCACCTGGATTGTTTTGTGATTGACTCTTGAGTACAATAATTCTATCCCATGAAAATACTAATCATTATTCTTTAAATCCATGGTTACCTAAAAAAGATAAAGTGTTCATGTATAGTTTCTTAATAAACTATTAATATATTTGAATGACCTAAGGAACTTAAGGATGTTAAGCTGATGCCTTCATCCATCTTCTTGCAGTCTTTATTATACTGCATTTTATGGGCAAGGAATGTGAAGCGAAAGCAGGTAGAAACTTAAGGTCATACATTTCAGTATTTATAGAGTCCGTCTTTGAACCTAGGTGTTTCCATTAAGCATTAAAATTCTAACGGAAGTGATTTCATTTTGTTTACTAGGTAAACTTTTAGAGAAAAATAACAGGAGATAAAATGTTCGTTATTTTGGCTGATCTTTTATCCCAATTGAAACTGCTTAAATTTCGCCGTGTAAGAGGAACCGGAGTTTTTACTTAGATTTCGATTAAGCTCTAAAAAGTCTAAGATTGGATTTCTTTTAAAAATCTAGTCAATGATGAAAATTTAAAAGATAAAATATAAATCAGGATTATGGTACCAGGGAATAAGTGTATTTCATTTTGTCACACAGAATGAGAAGTCCACTATTCGGTGGAGAGAAAACTCAAGGAAACCTGTAGATTTTTAGAGATACAGGTGTGTTTTTGACTGTGTAGAATTTATTTTAAAGACACCATTTTTCCCTAGCTGTTTTTCAGTAATGAGAGTAAAGTATTCATTTTAAAAATGGAGTAATAAGTGCGTATTTGACAATTAAGTGTGTACTCTGTCCTTTTGGGTCCCTATGAGTTGGACTCGACTCGAGGGCCACAGGTTTGTTTTTAGTATCTGTCACTATGAGTCAGGATCTACTCGATGGCAGCGGGTTTTGTGGGTGGTTATTTATTTATTTATTTAGACTTCAAGCGTAGAAGGTTGAGTTAATAGTACTCTTCTGTTGATGGCACAGTCTCATCATTGGTCCATGTTAGGCCCTGCTACTGTTTAATTGACATTCATTAATTCCTTCACTCATTCATTTATTCTTATTTACTCTTCTTTCCCATGTTATGACCCCCAGCTCCGTAAGAAATCATTGTAATGTATTTGGTATGTTTCCTGTTTGTTCTCTTGTAAAACAATTATCAGTTGTTTTGAGTGCAGTGTTCTTAATTTTTTTTGTGCTTTTGCTGTTAAAAAAAAAAAAAATAGGTGCCGTCAAATCGGTTCCAACTCGTAGAGCTGCTGTGCACAACAGAACGAAGCATTGCCAGTCCGGTGCCGTTGCCACAATCACTGTTGGGCTTGAGCCTGTTGTTGCAGCAACTGTGTCAATCAGATCTCTTTTTTAGTTTTTTCAGAGAGCAGTGTATTTTTAGGACTATCCATCTTGCATTTGTATGTCCAGTCTCTATTACTAACTGTTGCAAAGGAGATTAACGATTTTACATTGTCTTTTTGAGAATTTGTCTCATAAGTTCTTTAATTTTTTTTTAAATAGCGAATCCCACCTATTTGAAGATTTGCTAGTTCAAATTAAGGTCAAATTCAGTGGTTTAAAACAGTGAATAAATTTAACACTTCGAAAGCACTGAAAAATCTAGGAGTGTATTATTTTCTTTAACGTACAGATTTTTTTTTAAACTCCGTAACTAAATTAAAAAATAAAATATATTTTATTTTCTATTAAGCACCGAAGTTAGTTTTTTTTTTTTTTTGGTACTTGGCTATATCATTGGATACAACCTCGCATTTACTAGGGATTAAGTAAATGTGTTGGTTCCATTTAGTACCACACACATACTGATATGTAAATTGCCTTGGCCATTTATAAATGTTAATTTCTGCTCTGGGACCTAAATACTGCAAAATTATTTGGTTATCAACCTAGCAAGCAGAATTTATCTATTAAAAGCAATAAACAATGTAATTTCTAGTTTACAATTTAGTTGTTGACAGCACTTGCTCCCACTAACATTATCACTTTTTACCTCACTGCTATCATGTGTTGTAAGCATGTCAGATATTAGCTACATTTTAATAAAGGAGAAATGGAGGTATTAAGTGGCTTGCACAAATTTACATGGCTAAGTACATCACAGACGGGACTAGAACTGGAGCCTTCTGACTTCTAAACTAATGTTCTTTATTCTGTACCTGTGTTTTCAAACTCTGTTCTAAAAGGTTCTGAAGGAGATGACAATCGTATGGGTTGGGGACTGTGGGGACCATCTTATAGTATAACATTTTTATATCATAGGATACAAAGAGTGTTCTATTTTTATAAAAAGGTTCTGCTTCTTTAATAAAAGTTTGAAAATCACTGTGGTCTGTAATTGTTGCTACTTGGTTCTGTGTTGGAAGCTCTAAGTTAGTGTTACCTCCACAAAGGCATGAGAAAAAAGTTCTGCTAGTTCTGAAATACTTGCAGCGCTTATATTATCTGTCTTGTCTTCGTATCCCCCATTTCATTTTGAATAAAACTCAAACTCCTTACTGTGCCTTGCAGGACCCTGAATGATGTGGTCTTTGACTAATTCTCCAAATACACCTCTTCCTGTTTTCCCTCTTATTGGTGACCCTGTAGTCCCTGTGCTCCTTTTCAGTTCTTGAATGTGCTAGCTCTTTCACAGTTCTGGATTTTTGTATAAGCTTTTCCTCTGCCTGTGTTTCACTTCCCCAGCACTTTCCCTGGCTTGCTCCTTTTTATTGGCTACATCAGATTTCAGAGGCCTTCCCTGACTACGCTTTCTAAAGTAGATCCTCCCTTATTCTCCATCCAGCACTTGTTGGTTTCACTCATATCCTATAACACAAAGTGAAACTAATGTCTAAGAGGCTTTAAATTCTGTAAGTGCCAGGACCATGCCTGTCTTATTCATCACTGAATCCCTAGTTGCTTCAATAAATAGTTGGCCCTCAAGAAATATTTATTGAATGAGTGGCTATTGAAGGAGTAATCTTTTTTTTTTTTTTACAGTTATCAAGAGTTGTTAATTTATATTCACTGTCCCCTGAGAAAAAATTCAAAGTATATATACATTTGATGAAGGTTTCCATCAGAAATTGTCTAATGTTTCAGCGCATCACAATAGTTAAAGTGCTTGTATCAGAAACTCGGATGGCATAGTGGTTAAGTGCTATGGCTGCTAACCAAAAGGTTGGCAGTTCGAATCCACACGGTGCTCCTTGGAAACTCTATGGGACAGTTCTACTTTGTCTTGTGGGGTCGCTGTGAATTGAAATTGACTTGAAGGCAGTGGGTTTTTTGGGGGGTACTAGACTCTGTGCATGTGATTTCTTTAATGTCCACAACAATCTTGTGAAATTAGTAGTATATCCTCACTTTGTAGATGATGAAAACAGAATCAGAGAGGTTCATTGGTCCTTGCCCAAAGCCACTTAGCTAGTAAGTGGCAGAACTGGGATTTGAACTTAGGTCTGTCTATAACTAAAAAAAAAACTCTATTTTCACTCTACTTTGGTGCTTACTAAATTAATGCTTAAGATATCTGGAAAATTCACTTATACTTCCTTTCCCAGTAATGCTGGATAAATAGTTGTTACTGTAATAAGGTGCTAATTGAATGGCACAGAGAACAAGTGCAAAAGAAATTGAAGAAGGAAAAGGTATATGCTGAAGCCATCAGGGAAACTTCTTGGGGGAGCTGTGGGGCAGTAGTCCATTCAGGTTATGTGATGGAAGTGTTCTGCATAGTGGACCCTGTAGGGTGTATAGGATACAAGTGAGTAGGAGAGTAGAGGGCGCTCCAGTTTGGAGAAAGTGCTGAGAGGCTTGGGGGTATTGTGGGTGTCCTGAAAGGAATAAGGAGCCTCAGTGTAACTGGAAGAGAAAATTTATACTGGAGAGAAGTGAACTATTCACCGAAAAAGTGGATGAGGATAATGGAAGGGGTGACATATAAACTAAACAAGATTTAACTTTTTCTGTAGTTGTTAAGAGCAGTGGTATTGGGAGATAAAATAATATTTTGGGAAGTTTGGTCCAGTACAGTGTTCAGATTTTAAATTAAAATAATGTGGCATTGGTAGTATAGTGAGTAAGAGTGATAGTTCTGGCCCTGGATTAGAATTCCACCTCTTTGTACTTGCAGGTTTATGAGCTTGGTTTATTTCACTTACTGTCCTTCAGTTTCTCCTCTGTGAAATGGAACTGAACAGCAATAGTGCCTTTTGTCCAGTTCTAGAGATTCTGATTTAGTGGGACTAAGATGTGGGATGAAGGGAATCCCTACCCTCCCAGTCTGGTTTAGCTGTCCCACTCTGTGATCCCAGTGCACTTCCTTAGTTTTTTTATTTTTTGACCTCAGGAGCAAAAAGTTGAGTTAAATTCCTCAGATAATGGCATACTATCAGCTTTGACAGGTACAAGTCTTCTCTTGTTTTATTTAAGATATTTCTCATTTATTCCCATTTTCCATTCTCATTCTCTACCTTTCATAGACATCCATACCAATTTTTTGGATATGTATGTATCTTTAAAAAATATATGGTGATGCTTTATGCACATATATAAAAAAAAAAACCCGGTGCCGTCCAGTCGATTCTGACTCATAGCGACCCTATAGGACAGAGTAGAACTGCCTTGTAGAGTTTCCAAGGAGCGCCTGGAGGATTTGAGCTGCATGTGGGTGTTCTTAATTTAGCTAAATAGTATTGTGCTACAGATCTATGTCATTTTTTACTCAACACTTAATAATTTTAATGATGGAAAACTTCGAACATACACAAACATTTATCTGATAACTTGTGAGATTGGTTATCAGTTCATGCCCTTGTTATGTATTATCCTTTAGAGCCTCCCGTTCTTACTGCTGCTTTTGTCTAGAAAACTCTTCCGCCTTAATCACATAGCTCACTCACTTTGTTCAGATCTCTGCTTAAATGCCACTTCCCCAGAAAGAATTTCCCTGACCACTTTATCTAAAAAAGCATGTCCCATCACTTTGTGTCCTGCTTTATTTTTCTTCACAGCATCTGTCAAAGTAAAACATATTAATTATATTTTGTATTTATTTATTTTCCCTGCTTAAGTTCCTTGGACTTAAGACCTTTCTGTATTGTTAACACTTGTATCCGTAGCACTTAAAAACATAGGTGCTCAATAAGTGTTTGTTGAATGAATGAATGCGAATTGGCTGTTTATATCGTTTGCCCATTTTTCTTACTAGCAGAAATTCCTAGAATATCCTAGATGTGAATCCTTATTTTTTTAGGCATTGTAAAATAACCTGTTAATTCTGTCTGTGGTGTCTATACTCCCTCAGGAGCTTACCTGTGCGTAACATGTGAGCTGTAGTGTCTGATTTGTTTTTCTCTTGGTAGAATATAAGCAATCAATACTTTCCTTGCTGATTTGTAGTATACCCTTATTTTGTATGAGTTATTTCTTCTGTTTCATTGGTCAGTTATCTATTTATATCTAGCCAAAAATACCAAACCCATTGCTGTCGAGTCAATTCTGACTCATAGCAGCTCTATAGGATGAGTAGAGCTGCCCCACAGGGTTTGCAAGGAGCGACTGGTGGATTGAACTGCCAAACTTTTGGTTAGCAGACGAGCTCTTAACTGCTATGCTACCAGGGCTCCATTTATATCTAGTATCACTATATGTTTATTACAATGAGTTTTCACCATGTTCTAAAACCTGATAAGGGCAAGTCCTTCCTCTTTGCTCTTCTTTTTCAAAATTGAGTTAACATTCACAATAGCAACAAAAAAATCAAGTAACTAAGCTAAAAAAGAATGCACAAAACCATTATGGAGGAATTTTAAAACTTTACTAAAGGACATATGAGAAGACATGACTAACAGGAGAGAAGTACCATGGAATGACTTGATGTTATAAAGATGTCAGTTCACCCCAGATTAATTGATAAATTCAGTGCAACTGCAATCAAAATTTCAGCAAGATATTTTTGCAGACCTCAATACACTTATTCTAAATTTATGTGGCACTTATTGCAAATATATGTCAATTTTTGAAGTGAAATGTATAATTTTGTAGTACCTTTTATACTGTTTTTTGGTAGTTTTTTCATTCTCCTGAAGGGCAGCTGGTTGGAGGCAGCAGAGGCAGGAAGAAAGCAGCAGAGGTAAGTGTTTTGTTTAGAAGAGATAGAAATGGTGGCAGTGGCAGCAAGTAGCACTCACACCAGAGAAACATAGAAAAGATATAAGGTAGAACACTAAGGGGTTGTTGGACAAATAGTTACTCCTTCCTCAACTATGAGAAAATGTATGCGTTAAGAGAACAGGAGACAAACAGACACCTGTAATATTGCTCAGTATAGTGCCTTTGCTAGGCCATGCGAATGACGTGTGTCATGTCTAGTTCAACAGTCTGTAAGGAATACTTAACTTCCTGGGGGATAGCATCTATAGCAGCTATCTCTGAGAGGTAGCTCAATAATTGATGGTTTTCACCATGAGTAATCTCAGATATATTCTTGATGTTTAAAGTAGCAGGGAAACAAGTGTTACAGAGTTTCAGTTAAAAAAAAAAAAAAATACCTGTACTTGGTGTTCATTCTCATCCATTTAGAAAACAAGAGCACCTAGAGCTACTCCTCTCAATTTTCATAGAGTCAAAGTTTTACTCTGTCTAATCTCGTGCATGTACAATTGTGTACACTCACAAGCTGAAAATAGAATAAAACCACTGTTTATGTTTTTATGAGGACTGCAAGTAGGAGAAAAATGGAGTTGAGGGAAGTTGACTTCCATATTCTATTGCCAACCATAATCAACTTCATCGATATTATATTAAAGATTCGTGATGAATTTTCCCTCCTCCAAAAAACCAAGAACCTTCTCAAGGGCAAATTACTGTGCATTATAACTCATCTAACAAAGTGTAACAGTTTGGAAAGGAGTCACAGGATCTCAAGCAAGGTGCAAACTACTCATTTCTAACTTGATGGAAGCCTTTTTTTGTTACTCAAGATAGCCATGTTTACTAAATGGACAAGCATTAAAAGAGATTTGTTTTAACTTATTTTTTAAAACTTCTTTTATTAGCAAAAAGAAAAGAGAACAAAAATAAGAGTTTCTGGCTTTAAATTGATTTCTCACATGGAAGAGATAAAACATTTGCACAAATAATTATAATGTTATTAAAGAGGTACTGTTTTTATTGTTAGTTGCCTTCAGGTGTTGCCCAACTCATGACGACCCCATGCACAGTGAAGGAAATGCTGCTCCCTGGTCCTGCACCATCCCATGATTGTTTGCGGATCCGACCACTGTGATTTACAGGGTTCTTGGAACTTGATCACCAGGCTTTTCTTCCTAGTCAGCTATAGTCGGGAAGCTCTGCCGAAACCTGTTCAATATCACAGCAACGTACAAGCCTCCGCAGACAGATGGGTGGTGGCTGTGGATTAGGTGCATTGGCCAGGAATTGAACCTGGGTCTTCTGCGTGGAAAGTAAGAGTTCTACCACTGAACCACCATTGTGCCCTAGAGAGGTACTAGCAAAACTTTATGAGGTTTCAAAGGAGGGAGAAAGCATCTTTTGCTAGACAAATCGGGGAAGGGTTCATTTGAGCTGGACTATCCAAAGTAAATGGAATTTTGATATTGTAATTGTATGTGCGTAGATAAATGTGTCAGTTTTGTTCTTTCTTTGATATTGAGTTTTTATGCACACTTAAAGGAAAGAGACCTACTATGTGTTTTCTACCATGTAGCAGGTATTATGCTAGGCCCTTCATTTTTTTTGGTACACTTAACCCTTACACCAACACTAATAGCTTTTATTAGCACCATATGATGAGAAAGCAAAAGTGTAGAGAAGTAAAATACCTGCTGTATGTAGGTCATGTAACTAGTGAATAAGGTGGTTTCTTTATCAGTAATCTTTGGATCTCCATTTGCTAGCTGTTATCTGAGTGTTGTACATATTAGTTAAGATGATTACTATTTCAAGAATAACATACAGATTCTGCCTCAATACCAAAATTATGGTTTAGCCTCATAACTTTTAATGTTTAAAAGAATTTGCAGTTGACTGATGGAAGGACGTTGTCTATGCCCTCTAGCCTCCCCTTTCCTCCTCTCATTTCTCCACCCCCTCTCTTCAGTAGGATGTACCATTCTTGTGAAAGGGTGTTAAAGTTATTAAATAGAAGAAAAGGAAGTCTTTAGTCCAGAAATAGGAATTAAGTGGCAGGATTACAGTTTTCCTCCTTAGAATGAAGTTCTGCCCAGGAAAGTAACGTGCAGGCCTTGAGCTGGGAAGCAGCGAATACTTGCAGGATGCCTGTACACTTACGTTTCAGCTTTGGAGGGCTGTATGTAATACGGTTATCACAGCAATATTTCTGACAAGGCCTTCATGCCATAGTACCTGCTCACACACGTAAGTTCCTAATTCTTGATACTATGTAATCCAGGCTTTTCCTTTTTCTGTTCGTTTTACTTTTATGTTCTATTAATATTGGTGACATCTTTTAGAAAATTTAAATGAATAGTATAGAGCTTGGCCTGTCACAGCTGATAGTCACAGATTTTTAAATGAACGATTGAATGTGTCAGCCATGCTGAGGAGAACCGAGGGAAGGTAAGGGTTTTTGTCTGTGTTTAGAACATAAGTTTAAATGAGGATCACAGTGCCCTGATGGACCAGTGTAGGTGTGGGGCAGCAGAAAATGTGTAAAAACCCAAATAAGGACTGACATCCATGGGAATAGGGTCAGATTTTGTTGGACCAGTTGCCCATTTCCCATCAGTGAACCTTCAAGAGTTTTTGTTTCATTTTTACTGAGGTATCTGATTCCTTCCAGTGACGTTAATGAAATGGTTCAAGAAACCAAATGTCATGTCTGTGATGTCATAATCTATTAGAGAATATCATTGTCATGTTGTTGTTAGGAGCCGTCGAGTTGCTTCCCACTCATAGCGACCCTACGCACAACAGAACGAAACACTGCCCGCTCCTGCGCCATCCTTACAATCATTGAGACTGTTATTTTAGGTTTTGAATTTGCTATAGAACAGTAAACTTTTGACTGCCAGTCTTCACAAAGGCTGGATGGCTGCCTAGTTTGTATTCAGTTTGCATACTGAGTAGGAGCCTTAGTGGCACAGTGGTTGACAGCTATGGCTGCTAACTGAAAGGTTGGCAGTTTAAATCCACCAGCCACTCCCTGGAAACCCTGTGGGGCAGTTTTACTCTGTCTTACAGGGTTGCTGTAAGGTCACTTGCTGTGAGTTGGAATTGACTTGATGGCTACGGGCTTGGTTTGGTTTTTTTTTTAGACAACTGAACTGCCTAAGGGTTAGATTTCTGTGACAGCTTTTAGCATTGTAAAAGTCTTTGGTTTGTGTGTAGGATTTGGTTGCATCTTAACCTTAATTGTTTTCAGTTATTTGCATTTTGTTAAGTATATGAACTAGTTCATGATATTTTTATTTGGATTGCTTTAATGGTATAGTAATCCTGAGTGACTACCTTTAGGATTATGTTTGCTTGTTGTCTGATTTGAAAGAGTTCTCCAGAAATTAAGAAAGATATTTGGGAATATTTGTAGGTCCTGTGATTTGCAAGCCTAGACAGATGATTTATTATGAAACATAGGGACTGGATTGCTACATTCAGATGCTGTGACTGAACAGCCGGTCAAGTAGCAGTGTTAATATTTTTTGTGGTGTCCATCCAGACTTGATCAGTAGCTGACAGATTTAAGGTCTCCTACTATTGTGACAGATGACAAACTGACAGACATGTGGGGGCTTGTATGTCAGTTTGTCGTACTGTGAGGGCTTGCGTGTTGCTGCAATGCTAGAAGCTAAGCCACTGGTATTCAGATACCAGCAGAGTCACCCATGGCAGACAGGTTTCAGCTGAGCTTCCAGACCAAGACAGACTAGGAAGAAGGACCTGGCAGTCTACTTCTGAAAAGATTTAGCCAGTGAAAACCTTAGGAATATCAAAACATTGTCTGATATAGTCCTGGGAGATGAGCCCCCCAGGTTGGAAGGCACTCAAAAGACGACTGTGACAGAGCTGTCTCTTCAAAGTAGAGTCAACCTTAATGACGTGGATGAAGTCAAGCATTCAGGACCTTCAGTTGCTGATGTGGCATGACTCAAAATGAGAAAAAACAGCTACAAACATCCACTAATAATCGAAACATCGAATGTATGAAGTATGAATCTAGGAAAATTGGAAATCATGAAAAATGAAATGGAATGCATAAAGATCAATATCCTAGGCATTAGTTTTTTTTTTTTTTTAGTGAGCTGAAATAGACTGGCATTGGACATTTGGAATCATATGGTCTACTATGTCGGGAATGACAAATTGAAGAGGAATGGCGTTGCATCGTCAAAAAGAACATTTCAAGATCTATCCTGAAGCACAATGTTGTCAATGATAGGATAATATCCATATCTCTACAAGGAAGACCAGTTAATATGACTGTTATTCAAATTTACACACCAACCACTAAGGCCAAAGGTGAAGAAATGGAAGATTTTTACCAGCTTCTTTCAGTCTTAAATTGATGAAACATGCAATCAGGATGCATTGATAATTACTGGCGATTGGAATGTGAAAGTTGGAAACAAAGCTGAAGGATTGGTAGTTGGAAAATATGGCATTGGTGATAAGAAACGATGCTGGGATTGCATGACAGAATTTTGCAAGACTAACGACTTCTTCGTTGCAAATACCTTTTTTTTTTTTTTAGCAACATAAACGGTGGCTATACACATGGACCTCGCCAGATGGAATACACAGGAATCAAATCGACTACATCTGTGGAAAGAGCCGATGGAAAAGCTCAATATCATCAGTCAGAACAAGGCTAGGGGCCAACTGTGGAACAGACCATCAATTGCTCATATGCAAGTTCAGATTGAAACTGAAGAAATTTAGAACAAGTCCACGAGAGCCAAAGTATGACCTTGAGTATATCCCACCTGAATTTAGAGACCACCTCAAGAATAGATTTGATGCGTTGAACACCAATGACCAAAGACCAGATGAGTTGTGGAATGACATCAAGGACATCATACATGAAGGAACAAGAGGTCACTAAAAAGACAGGAAATAATAAAAGACCAAAATGGATGTCAGAAGAGACTCTGAAACTTGGTCTTGAATGCAGAAGGAAGAAATGATGAAGTAAAAGAGCTGAACAGAAGATTTCAAAGGGCAGCTCAAGAAGACAAAGTAAAGTATTATAATAACATGCGCAAAGTGCTGAAGATAGAAAACCAAAACGGAAGAGCATGCTCAGTATTTCTCAAGCTGAAAGAACCAAAGAAAAAATTCTCAAGCCTGGAGCTGTGATAGTGAAGGATTCTATGGGGGCAAATATTAAACAATGTAGGAAGTATCAAAAGAAGATTGAAGGAATACAACAGTCATTATACCAAAAAGAATTGGTTGGCGTTCAGTGATTTCAAGAGGTAGCATATGATCAGGAACCGATGGTACTGAAGGAAGAAGTCCAAGCTGTATTGAAGGCATCGGTAAAAAAAAACAAGGCTCCAGGAATTGACAGAATATCAACTGAGGTATTTCAACAAACAGATGAAGCACTGGAAGTGCTCTCATCTATGCCAGGATATTTGGAAGACAGCTACCTGGCTAACCAACTGGGAGAGATCCATATTTATGCCTCTTCCCAAGAACGGTGATTCAACCAAATGTGGAAATTATCAAACAATATTATTAATTTCACACACAAGGAAGATTTTGCTGAAGATCATTCAAAAGTGGCTGCAGCAGGATATCAATAGGGAACTGCCAGAAATCCAGGCCGAATTCAGGAGAGGACATGGGATATCATTGCTGATGTCAGATGGATCCTGGCTGAAAGCAGAGAATACCAGAAGGATGTTTACCTGTGTTTTATTGACTATGCAAAGGCATTCTACTGTGTGGATTGTGACAAATTATGGATAACGTTGCGAAGAATGGGAATTCTAGAACACTTATTTGTGCTCATGAGGAACCTGTACATAGATCAAGAGGCAGTTATTCAAACAGAGCAAGGGGATACTATGTGGTTTAAAGTCAGGAAAAGTGTGCATCCAGATTGTATCTTTTCACCATAACTATTCAAGTCTGTATGCTGAGCAAGTAATCCCAGAAGCTGGACTGTATGAAGAAGAACAGGGCATCAGGATTGGAGGAAAACTAACAACCTGTGTTATGCAGATGACACAACCTTGCTGGCTGAAAGTGAAGAGGACTTGAAGCACTTACTGATGAAAGATTAATGACCACAGCCTTCAGTATGGATTATACCTCAGCATAAAGAAAACAAAAATCCTCACAACTGGACCAATAAGCAACATCGTGATAAACAGAGAAAAGATGCACAATCAGACCCGTGGAAGCAGCAGCCAAGAAATCAAAAGACTCATTGCATTGGGCAAATCTGCTGCAAAGGACATCTTTAAAGTGTTGAAAAGCAAAGATGTCAACTTGAAGACTAAGGTGTGCCTGACCCAAGCCATGGTATTTTCAGTCACATCCTACACATCAGAAAACTGGACTGGATAAGAATATAAATTCTGCATCTCAGATATTCCCAGGAGTGATACATAGGAAAAGAGACCATGCCAACTTGTCAATATTCAATGAGACTAAATCCCTAGAGAAATCTACGTAAGAAAGGCACTGAGCAGGGTCTTCACTACTAGTTAACCGCAAGTAACCCCAAAAACCCAGTGCACTTGAGTCGAAGTGCATAGTAAATAAGTCTGTAGCTTCTTAAACTCAGAAAGGCAGTTTGAACCACAGGAATTCTAACATAAACTTCTAAGGCCATTTCTGATCTAGACATTGCTGTAAACTCTTACATACACTCAGTTACTTGAAATATTAATATTTAATGAACACTAAATTATGTTTTTCCTTCATCTCTCCATCATTTGTATTCTTAAGTACATATACTGATGTACTTTCCTACCAGTGTATGATAGTGGTGACATGGCGGGGGGGGGGGGTAAGGTTGATAGTGCTCCTAGGATTATGGAAAGCTTTTATCTTAGGGAAACTCTGGAGCTGAGAATGGTTGGAGTCTTAGCGTTTAAAAAAGAAGGACAATCTCTTTGAACTCTGAGCCCAGAAGTATAATCTAAGCCCAGCTCTCTTCTGGGTCCCCTTACCTATCTCTGGCCAGCCTCTGTTCAAGCTCATGATCAAGATGGGTGGAAAGATCTTGGGTCCCTACTGGTGTTTCCATGGTTACTGTGATTTCTGAGAAGTCATGTTCTACACTTTTCCCCCCTCCACCTCCATCGTTCCATTGTTGTGGGTATTGAGAAGTCTATGTAGGGCATGGGACAACGAATAAGAAAGACCGAAGACAAATTGATACTTTTGAATTGTGGTGTTGGCAAAGAATATTGAATATACCACGAACTGTCAAAAGAACAAATAAATCTCTCTTGAAAGAAGTACAACCAGAATGCTGCTTAGAAGCAAGGATGGTGAGACTATGTCTTACATAGTTTGGATATGTTGTCAGGAGGGATCAGTCCCTGGAGAAGGACATAGTGCTTGGTAAAGTACAGGGTTAGGGGAAAAGAGAAAGACCCTCAACGAGATGGATTGACAGAGTGACTACAACAGTGGGCTCAAGCATAACGACGATTGTGAGCATGGCCCAGGACCAGGCAGTATTTCATTCTGTGGTACATAGGGGCACTATGAGTTGGAACTGACTCGACAGCACCTAACAACAACAACAGCTATTGTGACTGTTTTGTAAAATCCCCAAATACATTATTAAATTGGATGTTTAATAAACATAGGAGAGAATGTGAAACTGAGCCCGTCTATATATCTGGTTTCTTTTTTTTAAGGTTTTTTTTTTTTTAAGTCCAGTATTCTACCTAATATTTTGTTCTGTGATGATTATACTATCTAGTAAGCATGCCTATAATTGTGGAAACAATAAACACCTGTGTATTGATGTACTATATTTGTGCTTATATTTCAAACAGGTCTAATTTTACTTTTACATGGAATAATCAGCACAAGTATGTAACAATTCAACAGTAAGATACATCTTAACCAGTTAAAAAAATCAATATAGTGATCTAAATTTTTCCTATGCCTGAATATCTACTGCACTGAGCTATGGTTAAAGCCAAATTGGGAATCTGAAAATTGCAGGACTGATAACATTTTAAAGTCGAACAGAAATTTTGTGCAAAAGCTGAACAGCAGAGGAGAAGGGGAGATGTCTTGATATTTATCTTGTCAGATCTTTTGCCTTTCTTCTAGAAGATGATAAACACTAGGGATGTCTTTGAAATCCAGAGGCATTATTTTTACATTTGTTGAAATTCATGCAAACATCTAAACAGCAGCTAATGGTCTAGCTTGAAAAGCTTGGCATGTATACCTTTAGCACCTGAGCCTTTAGTGTTCTGAATAATTCTGACAGCAGTAGTGTGACTACGTAAAAAGTCGATGGGTTGTGATAGAGATTTTAAGTTGTGATGTAAATGATCATTATGAAACCTAGGGGAGAACATGGAATGAATATACTGATGTGCTTTCCGCCAGTGTATGACAGTGGTGACATGGCGTAGAGGTAGGGTTGATAGTGCTTCTGGGATCATGAAAGGCTTTTATCTTAGGGAAACTCTGGAGCTGAGAATGGTTGGTATCTCAGAGTTTGAAAAAGAAGAACAATCTGTATGAACTTTGAGCCCAGAAGTATAATCTAAGCCCAGCTCTCTTCTGGGTCCCCTTACCTATCTCTGGCCAGCCTCTGTTCAAGCTCATGATCAAGATGGGTGGAAAGATCTTGGGTCCCTACTGGTGTTGTCATGGTTACTGTGATTTCTGAGAAGTTATGTTCTGCACTGTCCCCCCGCCACCTCCGTTGTTCCATTGTTGTGGATATTGAGGCCTGCGTAGGGCATCTCCTATGAGTAGAAGTAACAGGCCTGGCTGGATGAAGATCGTAATCTGCTCCCTCCTTCTTTGGGATTGTCTTTAGCTCTTGGAGGTAGAGGATGGGGTGGAGAGAAAGCAGTAGTGTCTATAGGGCCCTGGATAAATGGAACTGGATATACCTGCAGCAGGTACTCATTGCTGAAGAAGGCATGGAACCAGATTTCCCCCACACTGCTGCCACCTGTGATCTGAAAAAAAAAAAAGCAAAACAAAACAAAAATCCTACTCATGGCAACCCCATGTGTTACAGAGTATAACTTCAGAGGGTTTTCAAGGCTATAACCTTTCAGAGGTAGATCACCAGGCGTTTCTTCGGAGTTGCCTCTGAGTGGGTTTGAACTGCCAACCTTTGGGTTAATAGTCAATGCTTAACCATTTGGGTCACAAAAGGACTCCATGATCTGAAAACAACCCATGAATTTCTGTAGCAGGAGTTTATTATACTTTATTCTGAAATCTGTGGTTACTTAATCTGTATCCTAGTCTATAAACAGTGATGTTCAATAGAAACACTGTAGGAATAAACATAATAAATGTTTACTGAAGCAAGGATGATACTATTTAATTCTGGAAAAATATATTTTAAAATACATGGTTTTATAAAGAATATAAATGATGGAAAGATGGAGGAAAAACAATTTTTAGTGTTCATTAAATATTAATATTTCAAGTAAGAGATTGTATGTAAGAGTTTATAGCAATGTCTAGATCAGAAATGGTCTTAGAAGTTTACATCAGAATTGCTGTGGTTCAAACTGCCTTTCTGAGTTAAGGAAGCTACAGACTTATTTGCTATGGCACTACTTGTGGTTAAGTAGTAGTGAAGACCCCACTCAGTGCATTTCTTACATAGTTTTCTCTAGGGATTTAATCTCATTGAATATTGACAAGTTGGCGTAGTCCCTTTTCTTATGTAGCACTCCTGGGAATATCTGAGATGCAGAATTTGTATTCTTATCCTAGTTGTGTTAATAGATTCAACCAAGGTAAAACATCAGTTCGGAGCTTGCTCAGTGAAGCTGGTGAAATCCTCAGTGCCTGTCAACCACCTGATCTCTTAAGTCTTAGTCACTCTCCTTTGAATATGGGAGATTTTTTCACATTTGTTTCCCATCTCAGCAGTCTGAGCTCAGTTTCTAGTAGGAGGCTGGTTGGTGGTTGCTAGATAACTTACAATGTGCATGAGCCTACTTTGCCTTTTTTCAAAACTAATAGATCTCTTTCTGTTTGCTTTTTCTTACACTGTCATCTTTCATTTTTATTGGTTTTTGTATAGTTTTTCTTTGCTACTTAGTCACTTTGGGCCTACTCATTCCAGTTGTTGTTGTTCTTGTTAGGTGCCATCGAGTTGGTTCCAACTCATAGTGACCCTCTGTACAACAGAACAAAATACTGCCTGGTCCTGTGCCACCCTCACAATCGTTGCTATGTTTGAGCCCATTGTTGTAGCCACTGTATCAATCCATCTCACCAAGGCTATTTTCTTTTTTGATGACCCTCTATGTTACCAGGCATGATGTCCTTCTCCGGGGACTGGGCCCTCCTGCCAACATGTTCAAAGTACATGAGACAAAGTCTTGCCATTCTCACTTCTAAGGAGCACTCTGGTTGTACTTCTTCTAAGACAGACTTGTTCATCCTTCTGGCAGTCCATAGTATATTCAACATTCTTCACTAATACGGTAATTCAAATGCATCAGTTCTCCTTTGGTCTTCCTTATTTAGTGTCCAGCTTTCGCATACGTACATGTGAGGTGATTGAAAATACTATGGCTTGGGTCAAGCGCACCATAGTCCTCAAAGTGACATCTTTGCTTTTCAACACTTTAAGGAGATCTTTTGCAGCAGTTTTGCCCAATGCAATACGTCGTCTAATATTTTTACTGCTGCTTCCGTAGGCATTGTTTGTGAATCTAAGTAAAGTGAAATCCTTGACAACTTCAGTCTTTGCACTGTTTATCATGATGTTGCTTATTGGTTCAGTTGTGAGTGTTTTTGTCTTCCTTATGTAGAGGTGCAATCCATACTGAGGGCTGTAGTCTTTGATCTTCATCGGTAAGTACTTCAAGCCCTCTTTGCTTTCCGAAAGCAGAGTTGTGTCATCTGCACAATGCAGGTTGTTAATGAGTCTTCCTCCTATCCTGATGCCACATTCTTCTTCCTGTAATCCTCCCAGAAGTTCAGTCCAATTAGCCCGTGAATTCTATCTCCATCTGTGGTACATTATTTATATTATAGCCACAATGAAAAGCCCAGGTAGTTTCCTCCTTCATCTACCCCTTCTTATGTCAATTCCTAAAACATAGTTCCTTGTTGATAATGTGACATTAGTTTCCCTTGTCTGCTATTCCTGCCTTTTCTAAAAATATAATCTCTTAATTATTTGCTTAATGTCTCAGAGGGTGTAAAGGTCTAGTGTCATAAAGAAAAACTTTTAGATAAATGACGGAAAAGCACACTTAACATCCAGTGGGTAGTACAAAAGAGTTCTTAGAGATCAGAACACAAGTCAGAAGAGGTACTAACAAGCTTCAGGTATATATTGGTAACATTTTTTATGCGGAGAGTCCACAACTATGTATGCACCACTGACTGTTTCTGATTGCCTTTTAGGTAGACTTTGTCAATAACTTGGGTTCCAGTTTTATATCTTAATAGTTGAAAAGACAATGTAGTGACAAACTCTTTCATCTAAGGGAGTATATAGCATAAGAGAAGGGAAATGAAAATATAGGTAGGATTATGGAGTTTATTTGGTAGGGGAAAAGGAAAAAAGAAGAGTAGCAGTAAAAAAAAAAAGGCAGTAAAAATAGGCAGGTAGAAAATTTTAAAATGTATGGGTAAGCTAAATTTGGTGGGGGAACATGGAGTTCCGTATATTATACTTGTTTAAAATGGTGAAGGAAGAAATGATAGTACTCTTCATTTATTTATTATTCATTTAGCCAATGAGAGTAAATATCAGTTCAATAATTAAGTAGATATTTACACAATGAGAGAGTTTATTAAATGTCAGGGGTCTGTGAATAGCCAAGAGGTAAGTTGGTAGGTCAAGGATTTGATTTCACCCTACTTTTAAGTAATCTGTTATCGTTTCAGGAGCCCTGGTGGTGTAATGTTTAAGAATTCGGCCACTAACCAAAAGGTTGACAGTTCTACTTCACCACGTGCTCCTGGGAAACCCTGTGGTTCAGTTCTACTCTGTCTTTTCGGGTTGCTGTGGGTCGGAATCGACTTGACAGCAACGGATTTGGTTTGGGTCTTTCTCGGTTACTATTTCATGGATGTTGGTATAAGGCAGAAGGCCCCTAGGTCGAGGGAAAAGAACTTTATTACTCATGGCACATCATGAGCATTATTAGCATGCTTGCTTCAGTACTTTTTGCTCCCAGCTTCCATGAAGGTGATACAGTATGGTGCAGAGAGATGCTGTACATGCAGTGGGCTACAGCTGAGGAACACTGAGCTTGGGGAATCCACTGCTTTTTTATAGTAAGCAAGACTGTTCTTTATCCTCAAGGAACTTTACCTCATTCCTCAAGTTTCCTCACTACAAATACAACCCTGAGAAAGGGCCTGGGTGAAGAATGGTCAGGATCTTGTGTTTTTGGCATGCCTAGCAAGACAGGTAGGAATGCGAGAGACACGCGGAGGAGTGTTTCCTAACAGGTTATATTAAGAAATGATCTTCTATTTTTTCTTAAGAGTTAGAACTACAAGTGTAGTATTTAAGGAACAATTAAGGAAATTTTAAAAAAGATAATTCTTCTAGTGTAGTTAAACTCATATACTTCCTTAGTTGTACAAAAAATATAAAATTTATACCAAATTTCATATTACCAATGTACTTAGAATAAGTCATTAAGTTAGGCAGTCATGCTGCAAATAGTTTTGGGGTACTTACTAATTAATAGACCCTGGGGATACAAAGCTAACAGCACATATTCCTGACTTCCATGACCTCAGGATTAAATGGAAAGACAGATAATGATGTCATAGTATAGTATAGTGTAATAAATGCTGTGAAACCCAGGTTGCTGCAGAACACAGGAAGAGCCACCAACTTTGTCTGGCACGAAGTGGTCGGGAAAAGTCTCCTGGGACTTTTAAATTGAATCTTAAAAGATAAAAAGTTAACAAAATAGATAAAAGAGCATTGTCATTATTGACAGACAGACAGGAAAGGACAATGCATAAAAGATAAGGGAATTTATTGTATCTGGGGACCTGCCAGTAGTATAGCAGTATTGAAGTAGTATTTCATATGTGGGGAAAAGAATTGAAAAATTCTAAGCATGACCGGATCAAGTTTGTAGTAGTTGTAAAAAAAAAATCACGTTGGTGGCACTGAGGAATCTGGAAGATCAGTTAAGACTCTAGGCTAGTAATAATGATGGCTTAGGCTAAGACGGTAGTAGTGCAGACAGAAGGAAGTTGGTAGATAGGAGTAGTATTTAAAAGGTAGAATTAATAGAACTTGGTGATTGTCATTATTCAGAGTATCATTTTGTTATTGGGGCCATCCAGAATGAGGAGGATGCAATCTTGAGAGCCACCAAGAGGTAGGCTGAGGAGAGGATTCTGCGAAGGAGAGACAGAAATAGTGGAAGAGAGGAGGGGAGCCAGGCAAGATACCAGAAGTCAAGGGAAGAGGGTTTGAGAAAGGAAAACATGAGAAACTACCTCTATGCCAAAGGATAAGTAGGAAAATGTTTAAATCGGTGATGCCTAAGGTTAAGGTGGAATATTATGGTGTTTTAAAAGAATAAGGACATCAGAAGATTTTAAGGATTCAGTGTTAATTGAAAAAAATCATAATGTAAATTTACATGTTCAAAATATACTTTTTTTTTAATCTATGCACACGTGTGTGTGTGTAGCAAAAATATTCAAAGGCAGTGTAATGGTATATTAACAGTACTTTTATCTGCTTGGTGAAATTCTTTTATTCTTGGTCTCTTTGTGCAGGCTTCAAATTATATGAACATGTATTAATATAATTAGGAACATTATTTTTTAATTTATTCAGTGTTTAATGTGCATTTTATCAGTGTTTATTATGGTTTAACAAGTATCAGTCCAATAGTTCTGAGTTTTGCTCTGGAAAACTGCAGTGTCTAGTATCACCCTAAGCACTTTTCCTATTGCTTAGGGATAACCACTTTCAACTCGTCTAGCTGATTGATTCTTTTGGTATTTACTGCCATCTCTCCATGTAACAAGCTTATATTGCTGCTACTTAATTTTTTAGACATTGTCTGTTGGACCAGTAAGTAACATCATGATGAATGGAGAAAATATTGACGTTTGTCAAGGATTTTATTTTACTTGGATCCACAAACAATATCAATGAACAGGCCACTTCATTCCAGGGAGAAGAAAACTATACAAAATCAAAAGACGCATTGCATTGGGCGAATGTGCTGCAAAAGACCTCTTTAAGGTGTTCAAAAGCAAAGACATCACTTTGAAGACTAAGGTCAGCCTGACCCAAGCCACAGTATTTTCAATCGCCTCGTGTGTGCGAAAGCTGGACGATGAATAAGCGAGGCCAAAGAAGAATTGATGCTTTTGAATTATGGTGTTGATAAAGAATATTGAATATACTGTGGACTGCCAGAGAAGGAAAAAATCCGTCTTGAAAGAAGTGCAGCCACAGTGCTCCTTAGAAGCGAGGACGATAAGACTTCATCACATGTACTTTTGGATATGTTATCAGGCGGGACCGGTCCCTGGAGGACATCATGCTTGGTAAAGTAGAGAGTCATTGAAAAAGAGGAAGACCCTTAACTGGATTGACACAATGGCTGCAACAATGGGCTTAAACAGCAATGATCGTGAGGATGGTGCAGGACTGGGCAGTATTTTGTTCTGTTGTGTATAGGGTCGCTATGAGTTGGAACCAACTCGACAGTACCCAATAATAATAGTATACTGACTTCCCACAATAGAAGATGAGAATTTTGTTCTCTCACTTATTCATTTGCCACAACCATACATACATTTCTTCTTGCCTTCCCATCCTCCCAATACAATTATTCCAATTTTGATTACAACAGTATTTAATGTTTATATTATTATGTGCTGTTCACAACTTGACCATGTAGTAGTATGCTATGATTACTTTTTCTTTCTTGTATATTTTCTTTTCCCTGGAATGAATTGGCCTGTTCAAAGGTAGCTTTGTTTTCTATGTACTTAACACTAACTAATCACCAAACTCTCCCTGTGGTATAAGAATCTTCTTAGTTATTCTGTTAATTTCATGTTCTTGAAAATAGAGCTCTCAGAATCTTCTGACCTGCTCTAATCTGGGTTGGTTGTTCCGGGCCTTTTGTATAGTTGACATATTGGACTCTCCAGAGATTCCTTTTGTTTCTTTCTTGTGTTGGATCCCGTTTCCTGATTTCCTTCTTGTTCATTCCACAGTTTGGTAGACACATCTTGAACAGCACCCTGAGTAACTGGTGGCTTCTTTTGACCTAGAAAATCATGCCCCTCAAAACCCATTGCCACCTTGGCAATTTTGAGTTCCTTGATTTCCTTCTCACAGTTCTCTCTCTCTCTCTCACTTTCTCTCTGTGTTTGATTAAGAATTCCTATTTTTTTTTGAATATTGTAGCAGCTTAGACTAGTCCTTTAATTATTTTACCTTTTCTCCACATCTATTTGGTTTTACGTTACTGGGAGATTTTCTCAGCTTTATCTTCTAACCCTCCTGTAGATAGAAAAAAAAATTTTTTTTTTTCACTTTTTGGACCTCTAATTTTTAAAATATTGTTCTGCTCTTATTTCATGAATGCTTACATTCTGTTGGTTCTTTGAGAGTTAATTAATGACAATTTTTGGAAGTTTTCTTTACATGTTATCTGTTTCTTTCAAGTTACTCTTTTTTATTTTCTGTCTAGGGTCTATGTCTGTCTTTCCTATTTCAGGCTGTCATTAAATGTCCATGTGTCCTTGGCTATCTGTTCTCTTAAGAGTTCTATAAACAGTTCTAAAGAGTGGACTAGTAGCTCTGTGTCTCCGGGCGAGGTTTGTAGATGTATGGGCTTCAGTATAGGGTGATCTGGCTGGACTGTTTTATTGGGGAATGTCTGATATCTGTATTTTTAGTAGCTGTTTTATCTTTGGCTGGTCAGATTCCCCAGAGAAAGCTTTTTGCTACCCATCTGAAGGGTATAAGCCTACCTTTCAGTGTTTTGGAAGCCAAGTTTGGCTCTTTTGTTAGTGTAATGTCTCTGTTTTAATTCACTAATAATAAGACCTTTTTTTTTTTTTTTTACCTTAAATCTCCTCCAGAGAATAAACTTCTTGTTTATTCTGCAGGGGTAGGGGAGGCGCAGTCTCCTAGCTATGTGGAATGGAGGGGGCAGGTGAGGAATTAGGGACCTTACAGCTTCTTAAAAAGATTTTTAACCAACCTTCCTGTTTGTAATCCTTCTCTCCCACTTTCAGAGGTATCTGCCAATTTAGCATTTTGGAGATTCTGGAGTGTAAATTGTTTCTACTTCCCCTTTTGTCTGCTTAGTATTCTGCTTTCTTGGGTCTGAACAGTTATTTACCATAATTTTGTTATCGCTGTCTCATCTCTTAGACTCTTTGCCCTTGTACATTTAAGCCTAAATAACACACGCACACACACGCAAAAACTTTTGCACACTGCTACTAACTGAAAGATTGGCGGTTCAAATTCACCCAGCAGCTCCAGCAGAAGAAAGCCCTGTAACCTACCTCTGTAAGATTACGGTTATTGAAAATCCTATGGAGTGCAGTTCTGCTCTGACACACATGGGATTGCCATGAGTTGGAATTGACTTAATGGCAATGTTTTCTTTCTTTCTTTTCTTATTTTTTACCGACCAAAAGGTTGGTGGTGTGAATCCAACCCACAGTGTTGTAGAAGAAAGGCATGACCATATAATTCCCATAAGATTAATGCCGTTGAAAACCCTATGGAGCACAGCTTTCATCTGAAACACATGGGGTTGCCATGAGCCTGAATTGACTGTACAGCAATGAGTTTGGTTTTTTGTTTGTTTTTGTTTACTGTCATTTTAGAGGGAGAATGGACCTATAAATGTGAGTTCATCCCACCATCTTTAAGCAGAACGCTGCAATCTTTATGTACTTAAAGACATGATCTTTTTCCTTTTTGACTATATAATAGATGATAAGGATTATTCCTAATTGGCCAGTCTCTTTTTTAGGAGGTCTGGTAAACACCCATATGTGTATTCACAAGCTCTATTTCAGCTAAAATCTTACTCAGATTATAACGTTAGGAATTTGATTTGAAGAACTAGTAGCTAGTGACAGCTACAGTAGGTAATTCAAAGACATATCTAAAGTTTCGGTATAGCTATTTAGGCTACTTGAGTTTTCAGGTTGTGCCACATCAGCAAATATTAATCCCAAAAGCTTTACTCCGTCCGCATCATTAAAGTCTACTCTGTTTTGAGGAGGCGTATCTTCCCCAGTTGTATTTTGAGTTTCTTCAAAGTCGAGGGGCTCATCTTCTGACACTACATCAGATAATGTTCCACTGCTATCCATAAGGTTTTCACTGGCCATTTATTTAGAAGTAGATTGCGAGGTCCTTCTTCCCAGTCTATCTTAGTCCGGAAGCTCTGGGGAAACCTACCTACCATGGGTGATTCTGCTTGTGTTTGGAATCCTGGTAGCATAACTTCCAGCATCACAGCAATACATAAGCCTCCACAGTATGACAAACAGATGAGAAAAAAATAACTGGAGGCATCCATTAATAATTAGAACATGGAATGTAAGAAGTATGAATCAAGGAAAATTGAACGTTGTCAAAATGAAATGGAACACTAAAAGATCGATGTGCCAGGCATTAGTGAGCTGAAATGGACTGGTATTGGCAATTTCAAATCAGACAATCCTATGGTCTAACTATGCTGGGAATGACAAAGAGGAATGGTGTCGTTTTCAACATCAAAAAGAACATTTCAAGATCTGTTCTGAAATACAGCATTGTCAGAGATAGGATAATATTCATACACCTACAAGGAATATCTGTTAATACAACTATTATTTAAATTTATACATCAACCCTTAATACCAAAGATGAAGAAATTGAAGATTTTTACCAACTTCTGCAGTCTGCAATTGATCAAACGTGCAATCAAGATGCATTGATAATTACTGGTGGTTGGAATGTGACAGTTAGAAACAAAGAAAAACAATCAATAGTTGGAAAATATGGCCTTGGTGATAGAAGTGATGCTGGAAATCACATGATAAAATTTTGCAAAACCAATGACTTGTTTATTGGGAATACCTTTTCAACAACATAAACAGTGACTACACACATGGACCTCACCAAATGGAATACACAAGAATCAAATCAACTATATCTGTGGATAGAGACAATGGAGGAGTTCAATATCATCAGTCACAACAAGGCCAGAGGCCGACTATGGAACAGACCATCAGTTGCTCGTATGTAAGTTCAAGTTGAAGAAAATTAACACAAGTCTTTGAGAGCCAAAGTACAACCTTGAGTATATTCTACCTGCATTTAGAAACTATTTCAAGAATAGATTTGACTCATTGAATACTAATGACTAAAAACCAGATGAATTGTGGGATGACATCAAGGACATCATATATGGAGAAAGCAAAAGGTCATTAAAGACCAAAATAGATGTCAGAAGAGACTCTGAATCTTGTTTTTGACTGTAGAGTAGCTAATGTAAAGGGAAGAAACAATGAAGTAAAGAGCTGAACGGACATTCTCAAAGGGTAACTCAAGAAGACAAACTAAAGTATTATAATGAAATGTGCAAAGACCTGGAGTTGGAATACCAAAAGAGAAGGACATGTTTGGCATTTCTAAAGCTGAAAGAAGTGAAGAAAAATTCAAACCTTGAGTTGCAATATTAAACGATTGTATGGGCAAAAATTGAGTGACACAGAAAGCATCAAAAGGAGGTGGAAGGAATACACACATTCAGGGTTGTATCCTTTCACCGTACTTACACAATCTGTATGCTGAGCAAATAATCTAAGAATAACAAGGCATCGGGATTGGAGGAAGACTCACTAACAACATGCGTTATGCAGATGATACAATCTTGCTTGCTGAAAGTTAAGAGGGCTTGAAGCACTTACTAATGAAGCTCAAAGACTACAGCCTTCAGTATGGGTTACATCTCAGCATAAGGAAAATAAAAATCCTTACAACTGGACCAGTAAGCAACATCATGATAAATGGAGAAAATATTGAAGTTGTCAAGGCTTTCGTTTTACTTGGATCCACAATCATTGCTCATGGAAGCATCACTCAAGAAATCAAAAGACGCATTGGGTAAATCTGTTGCAGAAGACCTCTTTAAAATGTTAAAAAGCAAAGATGTCACTTTAAGGACTAAGATGCACCTGATCTAAGCCATGGCATTTTCAGTCACTTCATGTGCATGCAAAAGCTGGAAAACGAATAAGGAAGACTGAAGAAGAATTGATACCTTTGAATTATGGTATTGGCAAAGAATATTGAACATACCATGAACTGCCAGAAGAACAAACAAATCTGTCTTGGAAAAAGTACAGCCAGAACGCTTCTTAGAAGGAAGGATGGTGAGACTTAGTCTCATATACTTTGGACATGTTATCAGGTGGAACCAGTCCTTGGAGAAGGACGTCACGCTTGGTAAAGTAGAGGGTCAGCTAAAACTCGATGAGATGGATTGACAGAGTGGCTGCAACAGTGAGCTCAAATATAGCAACCATTGTGAGGATGGTGCAGGACCAGGCAGTGCTTGGTTCTGTTGTACACAGGGTTGCTATGAGTTGAAACTGATTCAGTGGTACTTAACAACAACATAACATCATTAATAGCACATGCAAGTAAAATTATTCTGAAGATAATTCAAAAGCACCCGCAGCAGTAGTACATCAACAGGGAACTGTCATAAATTTCATCTGGATTCAGAAGAGGACATGGAATTAGGGTCATCATTACTGACATCCGATGGGTCTTAGCTAAAGCAGAGAATACCAGAAAAATGTTTACCTGTGTTTTATTGACTATGCAAAGGCATTCGACTGTGTGGATCATAACTAATTATGGATAACATTGTGAAGAATGAGAATTCCAAAACACCTAGCTGTGCTCATGTGGAACCTGTACATAAACCAATCAGAGGCAATCATACAGAGGCAGTGGTTTGAACAGAGTAAGGTATGGGATGCGGTTCAGAATCAGGAAAGGTGTGTGTCAGGGTTGTATCCTCTCACCATACTTAATCTGTATCCTGAGCAGACAATCCAAGAAGCTGGACTATATGAAGAAGAATGTGGCATCAGAATTGGAGGAGGACTCATTAACA
Organism: Loxodonta africana; assembly: GCF_030014295.1. Taxonomy (NCBI): domain Eukaryota; kingdom Metazoa; phylum Chordata; class Mammalia; order Proboscidea; family Elephantidae; genus Loxodonta; species Loxodonta africana. The sequence continues at coordinate 86,510,325 of NC_087343.1, read as the reverse complement.
ACCTCCAGTATGCAGATGACACAACCTTCCTTGCTGAAAGAGGACTTGAAGCACTTACTGATGAAGATCAAAGACTATAGCCTTCAATATTGATTACACCTTAACATAAAGGAAACAAAAATCCTCACAACTGGACCAATAAGCAGTATCATGATAAATGGAGAAAATATTGAAGTTGTAAAGGATTTCATTTTACTTGGAACCACAATCAGTGCCCATGTAAGCAGCAAAGAAGTCAAAGGACATATTAGATTGGGCAAATCTTCTGCAGATGACTTCTTTAAAGTGTTAAAAAGGAAAAGATATCACCTTGAGGACTAAGGTGCTCCTAACCTAACCTGTGGTATTTTTAGTCACCTCATATGAATGAGGAAGCTAGAGAATGATTAAGGTAGACTGAAAAATAATTGATGCATTTGAATTATGGTGTCGTCAAAGGATATTGAGTATACTATGGACTGCGAGAAGTATGAACAAATCTGTCTTGGAAGAAATACAGCCAGAATGCTCCTTAGAAGTGATGATGGCAAGACTTCATCTCATGTACTTTGAACATGTTTTTATCAGGAGGGACCAGTCCCTGGAAAAGGAGATCATGCTTGGTAAAGTAGAGGGTCAATGAAAAAGAGAAAGACTCTCAACGAGATGGATTGACACAGTGGCTTGCAACAATTGGCTCTAATATAGCAACCCTTGTGAGGACCTTGCAAAACCAGACAGTGTTTCATTCTTTTGTACATAGGGTCACTGTGAGGTAGAACTGACTCGAGGGCACCTAACAACAGCAACAAATTTAGGCTATAATAATAATAGTAATGATAAATATAGCCTAAATAGCTTAATGTGCCAGGTACTAAATTCTTTGGTTGTGTATTTACTCTCTTAAACCTCACAGCAGCTTTGTGGGATAGATAGTATTCCCTTTTACAGAAGAAGAAACTGAGGCACAGAAAGGTTATGTAACTTTGTGGACATCAACACAGCTAAACTACGAAGTGGAGAATAAGTACGTAAATCCAGATAGTCTGGCTCAGAACCTGTACTCTTAACCATTGTGTATCCTACCTTTATGTGTGCTATTGAGATTACCTCTCTTGGTTGAAATAAAGGTTTTATTTATTTATTTTTAAATCAGGTGGAATGATCAATTTTGTCTACTAAAATTTATAGATCTCTGTAGGCATTATATATCATAATTCATTTACAGACTTAAAAATATTATTTTACTTTTGGTTTCTAAAACTGTGCTTTATCTGAAGATGAGTTTTTTGTTACCTGAGGTTTCTGTGGCATCCTAAAAAGCTCAACGTTTTCACCCCTTACGTAATGCATATGTTTCTGATGAGCAAAGCTATATTACCTTTTTTATTGAACTATTATGTATTCAGACTTTTTGGATGCTACCTGTTGTTTTATTATACAGTTATTTAAGCATATGATAAATTTATGGCCAAGTAGTGAGCTATAGGAAAGTATGCCTTTTTCAGGTACACTTAAATATTTATTATCTTGTAAGATAATTATTCTGTTTAGGTATTTTGGAACAGATACTTGTTTGACAACTTACTGAGAAGAATTGATAGTTGAGTTTAGTCCTTTAAAACATAAAGAGGCTTTTTGTTTTTGGTAGACTGCTTTAGGCTGTTGTAGTCTCTTAAGTATCTCAATTTATGCCTGACAAGGAAGAATCAGGTTTATTATTTTTATTGTTATTAAATGAATTTTAAGAGAATTAGACATAGTTGTATTCAAATGCACATTGCAAAAAATATATTTTCTTACCTGATACTTTAGCTTTGTTTATCATGACATGTTAAAGGTGTTAAAAATAATTACCTGTTTGCTTATATAAACAAATTCTAGAACTACATTTAATTTTTTACTTGGTTTGTGGATCCTTTTTACTTTTTGTTTCCATGCCTGAGCAGTTCTGCCCTCCCTGCCAGTTTTTGCTTGTTCCTTGTGTTAAACCTAGCTCTCTTATTCTGTTAAGGGTTCACCTGTTGCTTATCGCACCTCCCTCTTGTAAGAGTGATGCTTGGGGGACCCTCAGTGCTCCTGTGTTCATACTGTGTTGCAGGTGATGTTTTGTCTCTATGGAAATGTGCTTTTTAGTTTCCTGTTCATAGGTTTGCACTTTTTAGTTAAGGGTAAGAAGCTGCATTCTAATTTTGGTTCTTTAGTTCTTTATTCATCCATCAGCCCCTCATATTATACTTTGGCTTCAAGAAAATATACTTTGGCTTCAAGAAGATGATCAATAATTGTTGACACAGCAATTTCATGTAAAAATCGAACTAAATTTCCTGATTCTGTAGGTCTTCATCATGTCATTCAAACATTCATCAGCATTCGCCCAGCTCTAATAAAGAGTAACATGAGCCAATAAGTAGTCTTGATCACATAATTCCTTTATTCGGATTCATTTAGAAGGTAAAACTGATGTAAAATGGAAAGGCGTATTCAGATTAGAGTAAAACATCTGAAAGCACTGTCTTTGTGAAGAAGCACTCCCCCCACCAAGGTTTCTACAAAATAATTCCCACACCCAGCCCCCATTACTTAATTTACTTTTGACATCCCATTGTAGTTACCAGTGCACCACATCGCCTTGCCAATTCATGGCAGTTGGGATCAAGTGGAGTTTTTTCTATCAGTGAAATAGTCTCATTTTGAGTTATTTTAATAGGGTTTGTGCCTCTTGAACTTTTTTTCTCTTCTAATTTAACAAAGATTAAGTTGGCTTAATTTGAGAACACTATGCAAGAACCACCTGTTTATTTGAATATTAGAATTGTTGGCGTAAATTTAAAAGCACAAACTAGAGTATTGGTAAAAATTTATGTCTGCTTATTTTCCTTCTCTTGATGAATTATTAATTTTTAAAATGTTGAATTGAGGGGAAACTCTGCATCCTAAAAGTGTTACACATAAGCTCTGATGGCTTTTATACATTTCTTTTCATTGGATTACTTTTATAGTTTATTTTTCCTTCTTAAAATAAAGGTTTATAACCCTGGTGGCATAGTGGTTAAGAGTCTGGCTGCTAACGGAAAGATGGGTAGTTCAAATCCACCAGGAACTCCTTCGAAACCATGTGGGGCAGTTCTGGTCTGTCCTACAGGGTTGCTATGAGTCGGAATCAACTCCATGACAGTGAGTTTAGTTTGGTTGGGAATACAAAAATGGAAATATTTTTGTTAAAACTTCAGACTCAAAGAAAAAAAAAAAACTATGCTAAATTCTTGGAGATTTAGAAGTCTGTTCTTTCCTTTCTGCATATATGATTGAATTCCTTAAATTTTTCTAATCAGATATGAATATGAATATGTCAGGACCTTAGGGTTTCTTTTTCCTTCTTTGTCACACTTTCAAATGTCTGTATTTTCTGAGATATCATGAACTAGATTACAATTTGTTGATATGAGTATGGTTAAGATGTTGAGGAATTACTAGGAAATCCTGGTGGTATAGTGGTTAAGTGCTATGGCTGCTAACCAAAGGGTCGGCAGTTCGAATCCACTAGGTGCTCCTTGGAAGCTCTTTGGGGGTAGTTCTACTCTGTCCTGTAGGGTAGCTATGAGTCGGAATCGACTCGACGGCACTGGGTTTGGTTTTGGCTTTTTGGTGCGTGTATTGGTGGAGAAAATGGAGGAAATTATGTGTTTGAGAGGTATGTGCTTAACTACTTTATAAAAGAGAAATTAGGAAAGGGGAAAGAAGTACAATACAGAAAAGACAGATGAAAGAGATCAGGAGAATAAATGGAAATAGAATTACCTGCTACAGCTATAGTTGATATTTGCTTCTATTTCAATTTATTTATTTTTACTTGTTCTATTCCTACTGAATTTTAAACTTCCGGAAAGTGGAGGCCATGACTTCTGCTGTCTTTGAAACTCCCAGATCCTAATAATAATTGTGTTTCAGCTTTAGCAAATAGAGCTTTCAAGTTCTTACTGACACATGTAAACAAAGAGAGTGATAAAGACTTTGGAATCATTTCACTATTTCCTGCTTATTCTTCACATTCCTGTGTAGCCTGGCACTTAGATGCAAATGCTCATTGTCAAACTTTGATTAATTTAGATTTAAAAAGGAGTAGTTATCTCACAAACTATATTTTTTTTCTTAAAAAAAATGCAGTTCACAATATGAGTGGTTTATTTTGTATGTGAATTTAATTATCTTTAAGTGGATTTTATGTCCCTGTCTCCCCCATCCAACGCCTATGGAGTAAAGATCAGTCCAGTATACGGTATCCTCTGTATTTAGTACCATGCCTGGATCACACTGATACTCAGAGGAATCCCAAGACATGGAAGATCTTTAGCCGTCAAAGACAGCTTTAATTGGGATACAGTGACCATACATAAAAACTAAAGAAGAAAGGGTACATTTGGGAAGGATTTTCAGTAAGAGTTGAAACAAGAATTTTCTGTTTTCTTCTTAGGAAAATGAAAATCCAGTTAGCTAGCTTTAGCTGTAATTCCCCTCTCCCCAGCATAAGGAAACCCTGATGGCACAGTGGTTAAGAGCTGTGGCTGCTGACCAAAGAGTTAGCAGTTCAAATCCACCAGGCACTCTTTGGAAACCCTATGGGACAGTTCTACTCTATTCCATGGGATCGCTACGAGTCGGAATTGACTCGACAGCAACAGGTTTGGTTTTGGTTTTTTGGTTCAGCACAGTGGAATAATAAAATGCAAATGACGCAAATTTAAAGAAAAATATTTTTTGTTTACATCTGCTTTGAAAAAATGGTAGACATGAAGTTCGCTAATGCTAAAATGAAGCAATGATCAGCAAAGGGTTAAGAAGGACAGTTGAATAATTTTTCAGTTAAATTTGTTCATTTAAGTATTGCCGTATCATGTTATCTAAAACCAAAAAACCCAAACCTATTGCTGTTGAGTCAATTCCGACTCTAATTCCAGATAATTAAATACCATTCTATTCAGTTATAACCGGTTACTGTCGAGTCAACTCCAACTCACGGCAACTCCATGTGTGTCAGAGTGGAACTGTAATTCACAGGGTTTTCAACGGCAGAATTTCTGAAAGTAGATTGCCAGGCCTTTTTTCCAAGGTGCCGCTGGGACTTAAAGCTCCAGCCTTTCAGTTAGCAGCTAAGTGCATAAACTGCTTGCACCCAGGGGACTCCTTTCTAGTACCTAGTAGATACTGAACAAATGTTGGCTTGGTTACTCTGAATGCTTCTCTTTTAGGGGACAGGGAATAGCAGTTTTAAAAACTGACAATGGAATGAGACTGTGAAGTGGCTTAACTTGCCCTGTGTATTGGATTTAGTTTTTTTGATTAATATTTCAAGTCATTAGTTTCTGATTTCTGAGGAAAAAAATGTAAGAATTACCTGTAACTTTTCCCTTCAGTTGTTTTTCTTACCTAAAAACCAGATGTGTGAGGTCAGTTGTAAATGCTGGATGATAACATCTTCTGTTCGTTTAATACATTGTACTTTTCCAAGAACTTTCACACAAATTATTAAATCCTGTCATTACAAGAGTTTGCAAGAGATACAGCTAAGAAAACTGAGGCAGAGATTTGTGCCAAGGGTTACACATTTAAAACATAGAATCTAGGATTCTCAAATTTCAGTTCGGTGCTATTTTCATTTACCTTACAGTCTTCTTTATAGTTATTTAATTAATTTATATTTGTTGCTTACTCTTTAGTGGAAACCCTGATGGTATAGGGGTTAAGTGCGACGGCTGCTAACCAAAAGGAAAAAAAAAAAATGTAGGCAGTTCAAATCTACCAGGTGCTCCTTGGAAACTCTGTGGGGCAGTTCTGCTCTGTCCTGTAGGGTCCCTGTGAGTTGGAATTGACTTGATGGGACCAGGTTCAGTTTTTTTACCCTTTAATAAAAGACACCTGACTGGAGATGTGGAGTTTTCTTTCCAAAAACTTAATAGAAACTCCTCATTTGGTCTTAGCTGCTCTTTTGCCTCTCAGAGGAAATGACAATGGAAAGCAGCTTTGACAGAACTATCCTTGTTCTGTCGCTAGGGCCATGGAGCTATGTAATGATTAGTTTAGTTTGTAAAGATACCCATATTAATAATTTTTTTTTCCGGGAATTTTAAGTGAGGTTACAAAGTTAACTGAGAACGAAGCTCTTCTTTTGGGGCTAATTTCTTAATCTCTGTCAGTCACCTCATGCACCAGCTGTTCTCCCGTGCATCTAAATGGCCCTGCTTCCCTGGAGAGTTTAGGCAGATGAGCAAAAAAATCTAAGAAGGAAAGCTTAGGTTAATTAGCCTACCAAATAGTTAGCTCTGTTTTGTTTTCGTATTACTTTTTTTTTTTTTTTTTTTAGCTTATTTCATAAACAAATGATGAGAAGACTTCTTGAACAATATGACTCAGAGGGAGACAAGGAACTTTTTACTGTTACTTAGACAATATCCTGATTAACTAGAACTCAGTTAACTGGCCTGTTTAGTTCAATTGAATTTTTTCCTTTCTTCTTGTTCGATCTCAGCTGGGAATGTGAACGTTGGGAAAATCAAATTTTTTGCGATCGTATGTATATGTCCTCAAGTGAATGTGAGAGTGCCACAAGTATTGATTTGGGGGTTATAAATAAATTCTAGTGAGTAGGCACATTTGCAAATATGGAATTAGTGAATAACGATGATGCACTGTATATTGTTGTTAGGTGCTGCTGAGTTGGCTCCGACTCATAGCGACCCTATGTGTAACAGAATGAAATGTTCCCCAGTCTGTGCCATACTCATGGTCACTGCTATGTTTGAGCACGTTGTTGCAGACTCTGTGTCAACCCATCTCATTGAAGGTCTTCCTTTTTTTCATTGACTCTCTACTTTACCAAATGTCATATCTTTCTCCAGGAACTGGTCTCTCTTGATAACATGTCCAAAGTAAGTGAGATGAAGTCTCACCATCCTTGCTTCTGTGGAGCATTCTGGCTACACTTCCTCCAAGACAGATTTGTTAGTCCTTCTGACAGTTTATGGTATATTCATTATTTTTCGCCAACAGTACAATCCAAATGCATCAGTTCTTCTTAGATCTTCCTTTTTTACTGTAGAGCTTTCATATGCATATGACATGACTGAAAATAGCATGGCTTGGGTCAGGCACCCCTTAGTCATCAAAGTGACATCTTCTGCTTTTTAACACTTTAAAGAGTTCTTTTGCAGCTGGTTTTCCCAATGCAATATGTCATCGTTTGATTTCTTGACTGCTGCTTCCGTGGGCATTGATTGTTGATCCAAGACAAATCCTTAACAACTTCAATTTTATCCCCATTTATCATGATGTTGTGTATTGGTCCAGTTGTAAGGATTTTCATTTTCTTTATGTTCAAATGTAATCCATATTGAAGGCTGTAGTCTTTTTACCTTCATTACTAAGTACTTCAAATCCTCTTCACTTTTGACAAGCAAGGCTGTGTCATCTGCGTCATCACAGGTTGTAAATGAGTCTTCCTCCAATCCTGATGCCATATTCTTCTTATAGCACGGCTTCTTGGATTATTTGTTCAGCATACAGACTGGTTATAAGTAAGATGAAATAATACAACCTTGCAGCACATCTTTTCCAATTTTAACCCATTCCATATTCCCTGTTCGGTTCCAGCAGCTGCCTCTTGATCCATGCATGGGTTCTGCATGAGCACAGTTAAGTGTTCTAGAATTCCCATTCTTTGCATTGTCTCAGTTATCTAGTACAGCTATAACAGAAATACCACAAGTGGATGGATTTAACAAAAAGATTTATTCTTTCAAAGTCTAGGAGGCTAGAAGTCCAAATTCGGGGTGCCAGCTCCAGAGGAAGTATTTCTCTGTCTGTTCTAGGGGAAGGTCCTTGTCATCAATCTTCCCCTGTTTGAGTAGCTTCTCACCACAGGGACCCCAGGTCCAAAGGACACACTGTGCTCCCAGTGCTGCTTTCCTGGTGATAAGAGGTCCCGTGTCTGTCTGCTCGCTTCTCTCTTTTGTATCTCAAAAGAGATTGGCCAAGACACAATCCAGTCTTGTAGATTGAGTCCTGCCTCATTAACATAACTGACACTAATCCCACCTCATTAACATCATATAGATAGGATTTACAACACATAGGAAAATCATATCGGATGACAGAATGGTGGACAGTCACCCAATACTGGGAATCATGGCCTAGCCAAATTGATACACATATTTTGGGGGGATACAATTCAGTCTCTCATAGCAGTGTCATTCATAATTTGTTATGATGCACACAGTCAAGTGCCTTTGGCTGGTCAATAAAACACAGGTAACCATGTTTCTTGTATTTTCTGCTTCTGGCCAAGATCCATCTGATATCAGAATGATATTCGTTGTTCCAAGTCTTCTTCTGAATCTGGCTTGAACTTCTGATAGTTTGTTGATATATAAGTGTAGGTGTTTTTTAATTATCTTCAGCAAAGTTTTGCTAGCATGTGATATGAATAACTGATAATTAATTTCTGCATTCTATTTGATCACCTTTGGCATGAGCATGAATTGGACCTCTTCCGTGCAGTTGGTCATGTTGCTGTCTTCCAGATTTCTTCATATACATGAGTAAGTGCTTCCATCTTTGCGTCTGTTTGTTGAAGCATCTCAATTAGTATTCCATTAATTCCTGGAGCTTTGTTTTTTACCAGTGCCCTTAGACAGCTTGTTCTTCTTCCTTCAGTACTGGCAGTTCTTGATCATATGGTATTTTCCGAAATGGCTGAATGTCAACCAATTGTTTTTGGTATACTGACTCTGTATTCCTTCTATCTTCCATTGATACTTTCTGTGTCATTCCATTTTTTGCCCATAGAATCCTTCAGTATTTTAATTTAAGCCTTGAATTTTCTCTTTAGTCTTTTCAGCTTGAGAAATGCTGATTGTGTTCTTCCCTTTGGTTTTCTAACTCCAGGTCTTTGCATCTTTGATTATAATACTTTGCTTTGTCTTCTGTAGCTGCCCTTTGAAATGTTCTGTTCAGCTCTTTTACTTCATAATTTCTTCTGTTTGCTTAATTGCTGTGCACTCAAGAGCAAGTTTCAAAACCTGTTCTGACAGCCATATTGGTCTTTTCTTTCTCTCCTGTGTTTTTAATGACATTTTCAAGAGCTATCCTGAAGTAAAATGCTGTCAGTGATAGGTTAATATCTGTGCACCTACAAGGAAGACCAATTAATACAGCTATTACAATTTATACCCTAAACACAAATGCCAAAGATGAAGAAATTGAAGATTTTAATGAACTGTTACAGTCTGAAATTGATCAAAAAAGCAGTCAAGATGCATTGATAATTATTGGTGGTTGGAATGTGAAACCTGGAAACAAAAGAGGATCACTAGTTGGACAGTATGGCCTTGGTGATAGGAACGATGACAGAGATTGCAGGATAGAATTCTACAAGACCAATGATGTATTCATTGGAAATATTTTTCAGTAGTACAAATGATTACTATACATGTGGATCTCACTGGATGGTTTGCACAGGAATCAAATCAACTACACCTGTGGAAAGAGAAAATGGAGAATCTCAACAGTATCAGTCAATACAAAACCAGGGGCTGACTGTAGAACAGACCATCAGTTGCTTATATGCAATTGCAAGTTGAAGGTGAAGAGAATCAAAGCAAGTCCAAGAGAGCCATAGAATGACTTTGAATACATTCTGCCTGAATTTAGAGACCATTGAAAGAATAGATTTGATCTAATGAACAGCAGTGATCGAAGACAAGAAAAGTTTTGGATGACATTAAGGACATCACATGTGAAGAAAGTAAAAGGTTGTTATAAAGACAGGAAAGAAAGAAAAGCCCAAAATAAATGTAAGAAGAGACCTTGAAACTTGTTCTTGAGTGCAGAGAACAGAAGCAATGATGGTTGACTACATTGTTGTTGTTGGGCTGACTCATATTCATAGTGACCCTATGTGACAGAGTAGAACTGCACCATAGAGTTTTCTTGGCTGCAATCTCTATGGAAGTAGATTTTCAGGTCTTTGTCCTGCAGAGCCGCTCGGTGGGATTGACTGTACAGGTGGTCCTCAACTTAAAACGGGGCTCTGTTCAGACTGCTCTGTTGTAACTCAGTTCTGACATAAGTCGAATATACCTTTTTTTTAAAGTTTCCATTATTTATTACCTTTTATTATCAGTATCTTTATATATCTGATCTTTGAACATCTGGGAGTGAACATCTGCAAATGATATCAGCAAATTATGTGCTGTAACATTTTATGTAGTACTAACAGTAATATGTACAAGAAAACCCCAAAACAGATGGTCCTAAGTGTGGTTCATCATAACTCGAATACGCTGTAAGTCAGGGACTACCTGTCCTCAATATATACACTGTCTGTTGGCTGGCTGGTGGAATGGGTGGGTAAATGGATGAGTGAATAAATGAGTATATTCAGTCATCAGTTTTGAATACTTTGGATAAATGTTTTCCAAACTGTGTTTTGTGAAAGTGTTCCCTGAAAAGGGTCTCTATAGCCAAGTAGATTTGGAAATGTGGCATATTATGTTTCTGTCAAGAAATTCCTAACATAGATTAGCATATTAAAGGTTTCGAGTAGTTCAGCAGTAAAGACACTCCTTTAAACTGAGGCCAGAATTTCCAAAACTAATTAAATCCTTAAAGTGTGTGTGTGTGTATGTGCATATATTTATGTATGTGCAAAATCTGGGAAACAGTGGGATAGGTTTTTAATTTAATGTATGCAGTAGAAGCAAAGAAATGGTGTTGTGGCAGGGAGATGGGAGCCAATGGTGGTATCTTATAATACCCTTAGATAACTCTGGAAGCATACGTAAGAATGCACTTTTTACAGTGAACTAGAGATAGTGACCAACACCTTTCTGTCAGTTTATAATGCCATGGTGGCCTGCATGTTGCAATGATGCCAGAAGCTATACCACTGGTATTTCCCTAATATCAACAAGGTCACCCATTGTGGACGGATTTCAGCAGAGCTTCCAGATTAAGACAGACCAGGAAGAAAGGTCTTACAAACTACTTCTAAAAATTAGCCAGTGAAAACCCGATGTATGGATCACAACATAACCTTGTCTATCTCTCTTGCTGTGGACATGTTATCATTGTGTTTGGTGAAGTTGAGGGCCAAAAAGGGCTAGGGAGACCCTTGATGAGATGGATTGGCACAGTAGCCTCAATGATAGACTCAAGCATACTGGCAGTCATGGGAATGATGTAGAGCTAGGCAACGTTTTGTTCTGTTGTACAGAGTCTCTATGAGTCGGAGTTGACTGGAGGGCAGCTGTCTACCTTGAGGTGGGGAAAGCCTGTGATACCCTTCACAAATTGTAATAAAGCTGTCATTAGTTACATACCACAATGGAAGAAGTGAGAAAGGAGAACAAAAGAGCACCAGATACCTAAGAAGGAGATTCCCCAGTCCTCCATCTCATTGCTTGTGTAGCATAAATACCACTACTGCTCTGTGCTTGTGTAGCATAAATACCACTACTGCTCTGTGACAGGAGCCATTGCACATGGCTCAGATTGCCTGGCTTTTTGCCTAGCTGGGGTATTTACTCACTGCTGTTCTTCCCAAATTCCCCAGCTCCCAGTGCTCTGTTCACATGTCAAAGTAACTAAAGCAGCAGGAAAGCTCCAGAGCCAGGTACTCTGAGCACTTAACTCATTTTAGGTGCCAAACATTTTTAGCTCTGCCTGAGAATGTTTACTATACAGGAAAATATAATACGAAAACAAAAGTAGAATTCATCAGAGGTTACAAGGAAAAACTTGGCACCAAATTATGGATCTGTGGATTTACAAGCAAAAAAATGCATTTAAAGTAAACTGAAAGATAATCTGAAATGAGTTGACTTTACTAGGCTCCTTTTTGGATTTTCTCTTTTCAGAGAAAACTTAAACATTAATAAAATCCAGTGTTGTCTGTTACTACGAAAATAAATGCAAGATTTAGACTCAATATTTAACAGTTAAGTGAAGCAGAAATTGAATTTTAAAAATTGAATTAGAAATTTTTTTTTTACTTTTTTCCCTACGGAAATATGTATTGTGTTTCCCTCTGGGCCACCTCAGATAACCTAATGTGCTTCTCCTGTCCCAGGGAGTCAGTATATCAATGCCAGATTTTATGTGTTCATCTGATAGGCATTGCAGATTATGGCCCAGGATACCTGAGCTTCAAGGGCCCTTCAAATACAGGCTCTGGGGTTGCTGGCACTACATGTGTGCTTTATCGTGATTGGCATATATATTTTGTTCATGGCTTAACAACTTAGAAATAACTGTGTGTTCTCAAAGATAACTTTAAAATATAATTTTTAAACTTAAATATTAAGTTATTTAATTAATTAGAAAAAAAACTATGCAAACACTGAAGGTTTTTATTATTTAATGGGCAGACTGCTTTACCATTTAATCCTTAATTAAATATTGAACCACTTTAACAAAGTAGCCACCACATAAAGAATACTGAATAAGATATGTGCAGGTGGCTTTCTGGGAAAAAAAGGCGGGGCGGGGGGAGGGAGGGGAGAGAAAATCCCTCCTTAAAATAACCAGCTTGTCTGTTGTAGTAAATAGTGAGGACTGTGTGTAATATCTGCTCTTATTCCCAGTTATTGGAGCTTGGGTGCATTCAGGTTTCAGCACAGCATGAGAAATCAAAGTTCTTTTACTGTCAGGCACTTTAGTATGAGACTTTAATGGCAGTTTGGAGTAGGTCACAGATCTCTTAGCTGGCTAAAGGCTATGAAGATATTATGTAGCTGTTCAAGGAGACATAGTAGAAAGAGGCAAAAAATAAATCTCAATCCTATCCGCCTGTAACAAAATGACAGGAGAATGTAGTGACCCAGTTTGAATTGGCTTTTGGGCCATGTGCCACAGGGATTCTGTCTGCTGGGATTGAGCACTAGCAGAAAGCTCACACCCAAGTGTCTGGATGAGCTGTGACATGAAAGTGTAAAATGATAAGTTTAGTTAAAAAAAAAAAAAGCCTTCCTGCATTTGTTCAGCATTTATTGGCATAGTGTCTCATACACTTTGTATTTTCAGATGCTCATTTTGTAGCTTCCACTGCTTTGCAGAAGAGCCATATATATAAGTGGGATTGAGTAGTAGGAAGAGTCTATCTTACAGATTTTGGCCTCTTCTAAATACCACAAAATTTATTATTATTATTAAAAAATAATGGTATTAATTTCTCTCAATGTGTACATTATAAGCTCCATATAACTTAGTTACTAATCATGCCTATTAATGAAGCAGTTGAACTTAAATTTTAATCCTCTGTGAAAATGTGAGTGTAAGATTTTCCAAAATTTTCAATAATTACTATATAAATTGATGTGCCAGGATAAAAGGATTCTGAGGTCAGATGGGTTTATTTAGTGGTACATACGTTATCACTTTCTAGAGAGTCATAATATACATTATAATATAGGTTCTAAGAGTTGCGGAGTAAATGATCTTGTTTAAAGTTTCTTTGGGGGCCAGGAATAGAATAAGGTGGCAAGAATATCTGTTGCCTTAGTGCTATTGTATTTTGATGGGCTTATTTAATAAGACTAAAATAAAATACTTTATAAAATTAACCTAGTAAAAAAGCTCTACTTCACTTGAGGTATCTTTAATAGAATCACTTAGCATAGTGTTTGGCACATAGTAGATGCTTAATGAAGAGAAGAATTTTTGATCAGACCGATCAGAGATGGTAAGTGGAATACAAAGACCTTAGAATTACAGATCAGCCTCTTGTAGTGTCTGATATTTCTTGAGAATCTTGCTCCTTTGATTGCCCTAGAAAACATTCTCCCTTAATTATCCAGCCGGCTTTGTCTAGCTCTCTACCAAGAGCTAGGGAAGTGGAGGATGGGAAGACCTAGGAATCCTGTAACCCTGAACCCGGCTCCCTCAGGGCTCCCTGTAGGGCTGGTTTCTCCTTCCATCCTTATGCGTGGGCTGTTTTGTCTGTGACCTTCTAGGGCTGCAGCTGAAGATGATGCTGAATTGGAAATAACCAGGGCAGTTGTATTTAAGACTATAATATTCTGCTTTATTAAGTCTTGGAGGCTTTTACAACTTGGAGGCTTACAATTCTAGCTCCTTTAGTCCTGTTTGAAGGGGAATGAAGTAAATTTGCCTAGTGTAAAAAAGTTTATCCATTTTTCAGCACATCCAAGTATTAACCGCAGTAATAATGGTTACTATTTTAACCATAATGTATCAGGCGTTGTGCTAGGCACTTTACACAGATGATGTGTAATCTTGACCAAAACCCCAAGAGGTAGCTACTAGTTTACCCCATTTTCCAGGTAAGAAACCGTCTGAGAGCTTATATATTGCTTTTGTTGCAGTTCCTCCCATAAAATTGCCTGTAATTTATTTTTCTAAACTTGTTTTTAAAGCCTTTAGTGAGAATCACAATGGATTGGAGAGTGATAATAGGGAAAAAAATTTTATTCTCTTCTTTTTAAATTCACTCTTATTTTAACTCATTTATATATTTTCCTGACCCATTGGATTAATACATGGTTTGGTTTCCTGCTAGCTATGTATCTTGCCTAGAAGTAACCCAGTGGAAAAGAAAATGCTGAGTCCAAGGAATTAATCAGCTTCATTTCCACTACTCCCCCCATGGCTTTCATTATCATGAGCGAGGTTAGGCATACAAAGGGCAGTGGCAGTTGTTGCAGAGGTCAGGAATATTGAGGGAATACAAAGGCTATGGTGATGGGATAGATCCTACTGTCATCTTGGGCAAAAATAGTGGCGCCAGAAAGTGCCTGGGAGTTCTTAGTGATTTTTTAAATTTTTTGGTGACATGGAAATTTAAGAATGACTATCCAAAATAGTTGCATTGAGCATTCAACAACAAAGAAAAAGTACTTCGTTTACACTACGCTTAGCAATTATTTTTTTGGACTGTTACGTTTCTCCTGTTTTGATCTGGAATCTTCCTTAATCTCAATACTTCACGTCATGTCATGAATAAGGACTTTGTAACTGGGGTCAAGTGTTATGTTAGCTCAGTTAGTTAAACTAATGAGTATCAGTGTGCCTAAACCTATTAAAGCAGAATTCTTCTACCAAGGTGTCTAAACCTATTAAAGATTTTTAAACCTTCTAAAGCAGAGTTCTTTTACCAAATCTTTGAAACAGGGCTTCGAACTGGTTCTTTCCGGTTTGATCATGGCCGAGGAGGTAACATCGAAACGACCCAAATTCTTCAAATTTGGCTGACCCAAGACCATAACCGGAGTGGGAAAAATTATGGGTCAGAGAAAACAAGGGCAGCATACATGTTACATAGCAACCAAATCTCTTGCCTGTGGGATTCTGTGCAGAGTTGTAAACAGAGGTCCCGGATCAAAGATGGTGGCTGACTGTGTTGCTTTGAACGTGTGTCGTTCTCTTCCTTCCTGGCAAAAATCCAGTCTTAGGCATCAGGCTCCTGAAAGAGCTCACTATGCCTCTTCCGAGTCTCTCATTCCAGGGCTTCGACCTGTAATTTTTCAAGTTCCTGTTACAGATCTGGAAATCCTGGTGGCATAGTGGTTAAATGCTACAGCTGCTAACCAAGAGGTCGGCAGTTCTAATCCGCCAGGCGCTCCTTGGAAACTCTATGGGGCAGTTCTACTCTGTCCTCTAGGGTCCCTATGAGTCGGAATCGACTGGAGGGCAGTGGGTTTGGTTTTTTGGTTATGGATCCAGATCACCCAAATTTTAAAAATTCAGGCCTGTTCCAGCTTTGCTTCATCGGCCATGACTGAACCACTTCAAACAGTTTGGAAGCCTTGCTTTGAAGCTTAAATTAAATGCCAGAGCACCTTTTGCTTTATTATTCCTTAGGCTGATTCCTGTCAGACTAAAGTTGTAAAAGTTTGTTAGAGCCAGCTGCCAACCATTGGTTATTTTGTTTTTACATAAGTTGCGCAATGGAGTTCAGCATTTAGTATTTCACTAGGACCTGGTCTATCAGTTGAAATGAGTGTCTGTCTTCTCCTCTCAGTCTCTTTGCCATCCCTCTACCTCTCCTTATGGCTGAAAATGAATTATTTGTTAAAAAATAGAATAACTTTTATGTTCACTGTTTTATCTTTGTGTTTTGTTTTTTTGGAAACTGCTATAAATTAAGAAATACAGAAATATGTGGAACATTCAAACCAAAAGTATTTAAGTACCCATAGGGTACACAGTATTACATACTACCTTATGCCACCTATTTTATTGTTTACACATAATGTGGAAGAATTAAGCTTAATAAGCAAAAAAATTAAAATAATTTTCACTGTAAACTGTTATTTTTATGGTTGGTATTTTATATTGAAAATCTTTCATTTTCTGTATATTTTTTGTAGCTCCTTCATATTCTATGTTAGGTATAGTTTGATTATTTTAAGTGACCAAGTAAATTTCCCAATATCGTCTTTAACTCTTGAGGAGATAGTGTCTTGAAGAAGAAATTGAAAATAAAACTTTTAGCAGGGATATAAAGCATAATGTGAAGAAATTATTTTTCAAAGGAGCATATAGATGAGATTTTAGATAATTTTACCTAAGTGGCAAATAATTAGTTATATTTTTATAATGCCAGTATTTGTTTAGTCTGTATGTTTCTTCTATCTTGATGCATCATTTGGATACTTCCGTAATTATTACTGGATTTGGGGGCTTAATACTTATAATAATTTTTCTCAGTGTTTTTACCTTGCCTATTCTGACAACTTTATTCCTTCTTTAAGGGTTTTTAGTGATCTCTAGAACAATAAAGAGCAGAGTTGGAACTACAGGTCTGTTTCTCTCTGTTCTTCATATCTTCCAAGTATTTCTAAAAACAACAACATAAAAAAATTTTGGACCAGTAATCATAGTAGTAAATTATTATATTTACCTTTTTTTTGCTTTATCTTTTGTTGCAATGGTTTCGATGTTAATTTATTAAGCTAGAAGACCAGGCAAGGGATGTTAATGAACTACTTTAAGTAAATAAATGCTAGGTTATAAATTTCAGTACATGCTGTCAAAGACTATTGCTGTGAACACATACTTGTGTGCTATGTGTATCTCTTTAAGAGTATTTCTATTTAAGTAATGAAATAAGAAGTGGAACCAAAAAACAACCAATCTGGATTAGGCTGAAAGGGTTTTCTGCTACAGCAAGTCTTCTTTCCCAGCTCCCCAGTTTTATTCAGAGAATGTTCTCAGCCCTCTGTTTTACTTTTCTGACTGGTTTAAATTGAAAGCGTTTATCACTTTAAGTTGTCTTGTAGTGTTACCAGTGAAAGGAAACTTACATCTCAAATTTTAACTGGAGAGACCTAATTTTTGACAGTGTGTCCTGGGTAGATAAGGGTTTTGGCCATGGATAAGTTAAGATTATTTGAAAAGGAATCTCCACTTATTTTGTGTAACCTGGAGGATAAAGAAGGCTCTGTTCTTTCAGATCTCTGAAATGCCCCTGTTTCTCTCTAATTGTAGACACAAATTCATTGTGGATGGAGTCTCTTGGAAATGTTGGGCCTCTCCCCATCCCAACCTCTACCAACCTTCTTAAAGTATATCAAATGCTGGGTGAGGGATAAAATGCTGACCAAGACACTCAAGGCTCCTGCCGTTCAGGAACTTAACATTTTATCTCCCCATACTGTTTATTTCATCGTACGGGAAAATGTGAATTAATAACTCTCCATGCTACCACCAGTGTTCAAATAGGTTAGTTTCAAAAGGTGGCTTGTAAAGTCACAAGAGAAAATATTATAAATTGTAGTTCCCTTCTCAGATGGTTTCCATAAGTAGCTGAGCTACAGAACCAGCAATATTGAGGTTTCCCACTGCCTGTAGGGATATGAGTTCCACCTGTAAACCTAAAATTTAGAGAATCTACTTTGCTCTACAAGCAACTTCAATAACCAAAAGGTCCCCCCCCGCCATACTTCTTAAACAGAGGGATTCTTTCCATTTCTTTTCCTAGCCCACTGACAGTAAGAAGGGATTTTTTCTTTCAGTCTACTATGGTAGTGGCAATGGCAAGATGGGAATGAGTATCTTTTGTAGCCATGACAAGGGAGGAGGATGGGACTCTTGGGAGTTAGGGAAATGGGTGAAGTGGTTGTAACTGGAGATGGATATATGAAAGATCATTCTGGGAGTGGAACTGGAGAAGGAAGGATGGAAGTTCAGAGGAGATGGGATAATATTGGAATGGGGTCAGGTTGTCTCTAAGGGGGTCAGGTAGAGTAGGTTGGATGTGGTAGGACAGGGAACTGAAGGAGAATGTTTTAACAATGGCACTAGGGAATTGGAATCTTTGTAGTCAGTCTGGCCAAGGACTGGAATTCCTCAGATGAGGCAGACTTGTAGGGTGGACATTTTAAGTCAGGTACTAACCTGTACACTGCTTCCTTTTACTGATACTTTTTTTTTTAAATCAGTAATATCATTAGGAAATATTTAAATATCCATAGAGCATATGGATCAATTTTAAAAATGACGTTGCTTCTATGCATTTGAAAGTCTTTATTAAATTTCCTTTAAAATTACATAATCTTTGGAATCTTTTTCAGAGATAAAAATTACAACATTTAGCATAAATTAAAACAGTGTAAAATAAAATCTCTTAAAAGAAGAAAGTACTATTAATTAAGGAAATACGCTAATTAAGCTTCATTTAGGTAAATAAAAAGACATTTCTACCAATAATAATCTAAAAGGAAACATAGTTTACTTATGGATTCTGAGCACAGAAAAGTAATATTACTAATATCTAAATTTTCAAAGTTAATTTGTGATGTAAAAAGTAAAGATATAAAAATCTTTTAAAGATTAAGCAAGAATAATTCTTCTTAATCACTTCATGGTGTGATTTATTCTGCATGTGCTAGGTAATCACTGGTTTTCTTATCCAGTATGTATTATGAATACATAAAACCTCAGAATAAGGAATTTTTAAAGCTTGATTTATTGGGGCATAAATATATATAACAAAACACCAGTTCAACAGTTTTTACATTTACAGTTCAGTGACATTGATTATGTTCATCCTGTTATACAACCATCACCATTATCCATTTCCTAATTATTCAGTCATCATTAACAGAAACTCAATACCCTCTAAGCAATGACTCTCCCTTTCCCTCTCCTGCCTGCCCCTGGTAACCATTAATAAACTTTGGTCTCTATGCATTTTCCTATTCTAGGTATTTCATATAAATGGGATAATACAATATTTATTCTTTTGTGATTGAATTATTTCACTTAGCCTAGTGTTTTCATGATTCGGCTAGTTGTAGTGTGTATAAGGTCTTCGTTTCTCTTTATGATTAATATGTCAGTAAATGTATGTATCACATTTTGTTTATCCATTCATCTCTTGATAGACATTTCAGTTGTTACCGCCTTTAGACTATTGTGAATGGTGCTGTGATGAATGTTGGTGTACAAATTTCTGTTTTTGATTTTTTTTTTTTTTTTGGTGTATACGTAGGATTGGGATTGCTGAGTCATATAGTAGTTCTGTCTTTTACTTTTTGAATAACTACCAAACTGTTTTCCACAGAAGCTCTTTTCATGTGCTTGTTGGCCATGTGTGTTTCTTCTGTGGTGAAATGACTATTCAACTCCTTTGCCCATTTTTTGATTGGGTTGTTTGACTTCTGTTAAGTTGTAGGAATACTTTATATATTGTGGATATTAAATGCTTATCAGATATATGCCAAATACTTCCTCTCTATCTTAGCTTGTCTCTTTACTTTGTTAATAAAGTCCTTTGATGCACAAAAGTTTTTGATTTTGATGAAGTTCAGTTTATCAATTTTGTCCTTTTTTGCACATGCTTTTGGTGTTACAGCTAAGAGTCAACTGTTAAGAATAGGGATTTTTAAATACGAAAACTTTAGGTGCTCTTCCTCAGCTTTTGCAAGCTGGTATTATTCAATTATATTTTTTCTTAAGGTTGGTTTATATTTATATAAATAAGTTTATGGAAGTTTTCCTAAGGTTGGTTTGTATTTATATACTCAATAATGAAATCTCAGTTAAAGCAGTGTTTTTATCAATATTTTCTTGATTATTCAAAATATAGTCCTTCGAATATTATCTCTAATAGGAGATAAACTGAAAGGTGTAAGACCTGGTTATTGGAATTTTGATATGGCACTGCCCCTTTAAAACTTGGGGGTAGTAAGGGGGGATGGAAGAGAGGGAAAATGATAAGGGTCAGGGAGGAGGAATAGGGGTTTAAAAAATTGAAATAAATAGTTTTATTGTGGATAGAAGAAAAATTTCTTGATTCTAAAATCAGGTTAACGAGGATGGCAAATCTGGAAAATTCAACTCCCAAATGTACTTTTTTTGCATGAATTATTCTGCATTTACTAGATAGTTTCAGCTTTTCTAATCCAATATGTTTTGTGAAAATACAACTCAGAATAAAGAATTTTAAATAGAGTAAAACCTGCAAAAACTGGAACCTATGTAAGGCAGAAACCTGTCAGAAGGAAAACTCAAATATTTTCCACTAAAACCAGCAATAGAAAAGTGATATGACTGCACTCTGTCCAAGGTGGAAAACTTGCGAGACCCAGAAAAACAAGACAGTCCCATCTCGTTCTACCTCTCACAGATTTCACTGTATAAAAATTAAATTTTTCTCTCAGTTTTTGCAAGTTGATTTTGGAGATTTAAGTACATTCTTGCTTAAAATTGGTTTGTGTTTATAAAGTGAGAGGCCATGTATATGTGCACATGTCATTCACTTAGCAAATATTAAATTTTCATTACATTTGTGGTATGAATTTGATTTATATTAACAAATTTCCGGCAAGTCTTCTCTATGTAACTATAACTAGGATTAACTTTCATTTCATTTATAAAGCATGTATATTTCAAATGGAGATGATCCTTTTGGTGGCATTTAATGGGAATGTGATAAATGTGGCTCTTTGATTAGAGAAATGACTAATTGAATGAAACAGTGAGGCTTTCTGGATTCAATTAAAAAGTTAACTTAAATGCATCGAGTTAATTCTTCTTTTGCTGAAGTTGATTCTACCTCTGTTACCCTCTAAACTTTGGGGAGAAATTTTGAGAAGTCAGAACTTTTCCACAAAGAAGACTGTCTAGTTAACGCAGGTTTTGGTTATTCATTGTGCATTATTCTAAAGCAAATGGAATGTGTTCTAGTTAATTTTAGGCAGACTAAATGTATTTTGGGTAGTTTCTACTTTGCAGAGCACTCAGTGACGAAAAATGCCCTTGGCCCACAACACTATAAACAAGACCCTTTATTACTTAGGTATCTGGAATCCCCCCTGTTGGGGTTTCAGAATCTGCTGTCTTTGCACCAAAGTGGCAGCCTTTCTCCATGAAGCAGTGGAAACATCTGTGCTCCTTATTTCAGGAACAAAAAAAGTGAATATTGCAAGCTCTGCAAAGATTAACAGATAAGCCTCCCTTCTCTAGCTCTATAGAGAGGCAACTTTTTATGCTCTGAGAGCACATTAGTTTTTGTAAACAAATTTCTTGCCACTGTTAGAGAAAGTGGAGATTATTGGAATATTAGGGGAAAGAGACAGTAGATCCAAAAGGAAGATCATTACACTGAGACTGAAGTAAACTTGAGAGACAGATGGAAGATTATCATATATTTTACCCTACATATTAATTGCTGTTCTTTTTTTATTATTAATTGCTGAGTGACCTTGAATAAATTTTAAAATCTCCCTGGGTCTTAATTTTCCTCAGAGTTGTTATGAGGATTTCTT
This sequence comes from Loxodonta africana, assembly GCF_030014295.1. Classification (NCBI taxonomy): domain Eukaryota; kingdom Metazoa; phylum Chordata; class Mammalia; order Proboscidea; family Elephantidae; genus Loxodonta; species Loxodonta africana. The sequence continues at coordinate 86,488,561 of NC_087343.1, read as the reverse complement.
CCCTTTCCTTTGTCCCTTCTTCCTTCTCTTTTTCCTTTCCTTCCTTTCTCTTTTCCACCCTCCATCACTTTCTTCCTTCCTTCCTTTCACTAACCCGTACTAGATATCAGAGAGGTACTAGAGATGTAAAGATAATGATTAATTACAGTCTCGAATTCTAAGAGAAGAACTAATATTGTATACTGTCATAATTATTTGCATAATTCCTGTAATAAAGGCACAATGATGGTACAAAGGAGAGAGGAGAAGGAGAGTTGAGAGGAAAGGGTGGTGGTCAGGAAAGGCTTCATAGTTAAGAAATATTGCATCAGGCTCTTCAAGGAAAAAGAGCCATTTTCCAGGCAGTGACAACTGTGCAGAAGCAGATAGTGTCTGTTCAGGGAACTGTTCAGTATGGTTTCAGTGAGAATGTGCTAGGTGGGTTGAGACGGGAGATGAGATTGTAGAAAGAGGCATATGCCAAATTCGGGCAGACCGTGTTTGCCATGTTTAGGTATATGTGGCCCTTATTTTATTGGTATGTGGATCCACTTAGGAGAAAGGAAGCAACTTGAACAGATTGATGCTTTAGAATGCTCTTTGACCTCATTATGGAGAGGGGAGAAAGGAAGAACAGTTCAAATACTGTTACAGTAACCTGAGAGAAAGACAGTGAGGACATTGCCAAGGAAGATGGAATGAGCCATTGACGATAGGATCCAGAATACTTAAGTGACTTATTGGATATCCGACAAGAGTGAAGTAATGAGGATGACCATCAGGTTTTTGGTTTGAGCATCTGAATGGATATGGTGTCATTAACTAAGAGGAGGAACAGAGAGGAATGTGGAGTTTAAGTTGTCTGGGTGATGGATATTCAGGTAGATGTACCCAGTAAACAGTGGAATAAATAGATCTTGAGCTTTGAGCAACTTTTGTGTTGGAAATAGAGATTTAGTAGAGTAAGCATTGACTGTTTTCTACTTACCAGCATAGCAGATCTGAAGAAAGCCTGTAGAATGAAAAGAGGACCAAGCAGTAATGTTTGGGAGTGCCAGCGTTTTAGGGATAGATGGAGGAACGTGCAGGATACACAAAGGCATGATTTAAGATATGGGCGAGAATGAGTAGAGAGTGATTTCATTGTTTAAGTCTGAGGGAGTTATCACCACAGTCAAATACATTAAAGAAGTATTGCAGAATAACCACTTTTGACAGCAGCAAGAACAATTGGGGTAGGGTCGTATGGAAGTCATATTACAGAAAGACAGGGGAGAGCAAATTTGACTTAACAGTACTTCTACTAGTTAGGATTTGATTAGGTTACATATAACAGAAAACCCCAAGTAGTAACATGACTAAAATGTATTTTCTCTTAAATAAGTCTAGGGGGCTGAAAATCCAGGGCTCAACTGGCAGCTTCATGAAGTTGTCAGGGAGCCATACAGCACCCCTAAAATGGTCTCATTCTCATAATCCACTATGGAGGCTAAAACTCAAACCATTGCATCTGCCTTACAGGCTGGTGGCTGGGTAAAGAAACAGAAGAGTGAACCCCCTTCTTTAAGTCTTACAACTTTATAGCTTCTTGAACAAAATGCTAGCAAATAAACACACTTAGCTGCATAGCAGATGGGGTATGTTGTCTTTTAGTTGGGGAATAATGTGTCTAGCTAAAAATTTGGTTTCTTATTACTAGAGGAGAAAACCTGGAGGCAACCCTGCCATTAAAGGGTTAAAGTGTGTGTGTGTGTGTGTGTGTGTGTGTGTGTGTATCTGTGTGTGTGTGTCTGTGTCTGTGTTTGGGGATGTTGTGGAGAATAGATGCTTAGTGAGGCCCTATGCATTTGGTTAATCTTCTGTTTTCCATTTTCATGGTATTTCTCCTGAATATTACCATGGATAATCAAGAGGGAACTGTTAAAATATAGAGAAGTAGATTGTGCACCTGACATGCTCTTTGATCTTCAAATCATTCTGCCTTCAAACTTAATTTTGCAGATATTTAGGGCAGTCAATTAAGAATGGCAGGCCTTTGCTAAAATATATTACTTACATTCTATAAATTATATTTTGATATGCCAAGAAAGAAAACAAACAAAAAACAAACACTGAAATGGCATAGTAATCTCATTTAATACCGTGAACCTATTATAACACACTTTCTATTAAGCTGACTTTGTAATTGTCAATATTGGTGTAATTTATCCCCTTCAAGTTTTTGGAATAAAAAAAGTATTTTTTGAATTACAGAGTAGATTAGGTTAAAAGAATTAAATTAACATAGGATGTAGAAATCCTGTGCTCTTCAAAAAGCTAACATCTGGAGGAATTTGGAAGGAGAAAATGTCTTTAGGAGGGCAATGGTGTGGTTCAGTGGTAGAATTCTCACCTTCCATGTAAAGACTGCCAGTGCACCTCAAGTGTAGCTGCCACCTGTCTGTCAGTAGAGGCTTGCACGTTGCTGTGATGCCAGACAGGTTTCTGCAGAGCTTCCAGACTGTGACAGACTAGGAACAAAGATCTAGTGATCTACTGCTGAAAAATCAGCCAATGCAAGCCCTGTGGATCACAGCCAGTCCAATCCCATTTTGCATGAGGTTGTCATGAGTTGGGTGCTGACTTGACGGCAGCTACCAACAATAAAATATCTTTAGAAATTGCACATTCTTTTATACAGCATTTTATAGTGATATATCTCTTACCATTTATTATTTGGAACTCTGCTTGCTCTGAATTTACCCATGGAACAGGCTGAATATATTATATATATGTTCATGGAATCAGTTGAATAACCTTTGACTGATAGGGCCAGATCTTTCCTATGGCTGTAGATATCATGATTTAATCTTACCTTTTTTTGGCTTGTAAATTTTGGAACTTTGGTCCACTTATGAAAAAGGAAGCAACCACTGATTGCATTTGAGTTGATACTGACTCATGGCAATTCCATGTATGTTAGGGTAGAACTATGCTCCATAGGGTTTTTAATGGCTGTTTTTTTGAAATAGATCTCCCACTCTTTCTTCCAAGGTGCCTTTGGGTAGACTTGAACCTCCAACCTTTTGGTTAGCAGCTGAGCATGTAAACTGTTTATGCCACCCAGGGACTCCATAAGAAACCACACAGACTTATATTATGGAAAAACAGAGTTTATCCTCCTAATGATTGAGTGGAGAGGCCGGGTAGAGGGGCAGTTGCCTTAGGTTCAACTTTGGCAGATGAGTTTGCAACTTCTTGTTCCTTTCCTTGGTTACAAAGTGATATTTTATGGGTAATATCAATTGTTTGAGGGAAGATATTGAATCATAATGTTATGCAGTATTTTTCTAGGTATAGTGGACTAAGCTTTAAGAGTCATACATTCTAATATCAAATCTTCTACCAACTAGTTATGTTGATTTGGGAGTCATTCAGTCCGTCTGGGACACATCTTCATAACAGTAGGATCGTGCGATCTTATACTTGGAATGTATTTTAAACGTTACCTGGTCCAAACTTCTGTTTAATGTATAATGTCCTCGCAACATCCCCAGCTTCAGCAAGTACCTTTACTCTTTCAGAGATTGGACACTGACATTTCCCAGCCCCAGAATGGTTCATTAACCAACTCATAACAGTTTTGGATGGCCCTAATGGTTATAGAAAAGATTTTTGGTATATTGAATTAAAATCTGCCTTCTTATCACTTTAAGCCATTGATTTTAGTTCCACCCTCTTTAGCCATGTGAAATAAGACCAGTTTCTCTACTACCTGACAACCCATTAAGTATTAGAGCCTTTTCTTTTTGCAAGGTATGCATCACTGGCATTTTCAACCATTCCTTATGACTTGTCTTAATTTTTCCTCATCTTTCTAGGACTATTATCTCTCCCTTTCTAGTTCTTATGCTCTATTAATGTATTTTAAGATAAAATTAGCTTTTTTGGAGTGGCAGTCAAATACACTATTAATTCGTATTGAACTTGCAGTCAGCTAAAATCCTTTTCACACGGGCCGATGTTAAGCCATATTTGTCTGTCCTGTACAGGCTTTTGGATTCAAGCACAGGATTCTAAATTTAATTTTGTTAAATTAATATTTTTAGATTTAGCACAGTGTTTCAGAGTGCTTTATTCTTCTAGGATACTAATTCAAGAATCTAAATGTATTAGCCATTGCCTTAGTTTTATTTTCAAATTTGATGATTACAATGTGATTTCTTATCTGAAATCAAGCAGTTACTCTGATTATTCCCAGCCATACAATTCTGAGTTTGTCTCAGTTCTGATAGTAGACCTGGACTTAGAGTAGTTCAGACCTCTTAGCTCAGTCTCTTTGCAATGAATTGAGCATCCACAAGTGATAAACACTTCTTGGTGCAATTGATTGGAAATTGAGTATCTGGAGATTAATTCAGCAGATGTTCATTTTGTGTTTAATTCTATTTTTCTCCCTTGTCTTTTTTTTTTTTTTTTTAAGTTTTAGCTATTATTTTGGCTTCTAATATGAAGATAATTTTTTAAAATTTATTTTAGATTCAGTAATTACTTGAAGAGTCAGACTAATGCTTTCTAAATTTGAGAAGTACAGACTCGATTTTCTGGTATTAAAAAATTGCTTTTTTCATGAGTTTATGTTTTTGACTATTAAATACGTTTTTATATTCCAAAGCTTTTCATGGTGACCTAAATTTTAATTAGGGAATGCCATAGGGAGTGCCATCTAGATGGACATTTTTTTGTGTTACAAATGCACATAGTAAGGTTTGTTTTAATATAAGCTGAAAAAAATTCTTAATAAAATAAAATTACTATAAGCTGCTACTAAAGAATTATTTTTAACTGTGAAAACCCTTTATAAGCTATAAAGTATTATAAATAGAGGTTGGTATTTTATTATTTTGTATTTCAGAATAATAGACTAAAATCTTTCTATTGCATGCTGATACGTAGAGAAAATAATAGTATATTTTTTAAAAGCCGTGTTATTGCTTTCAGGGACATAAAGAATTTTATTTTGTCCACTGGCATTGTATATAACCTGTTGCTGTTGAGTCGATTCTGACACATGGCGACCCTATAGGTCAGAGTATAACTGCCCCACAGGGTTTCCAAGGAGTGCCTGGTGGATTCAAACTGCCAGCCTTTTGGTTAGCAGCCATAGCTCTTAACCGATACTTTCATGCCATTACCCTTTTTTGAAAATCCTCTTTTTTTCCTGCTTATCTCATTTCCCTCAATGCCTGGTGTCTTAGTCATCTAAAAAAAAAAAAAAAGTCATCTAGTGCTGCTATAACAGAAATAACCACAAGTGGTTGGCTTTAAAAAAGAGAAGTTTATTCTCTCACAGTCTAGTAGGCTACAAGTCCAAATTTAGGGTGTCATCTCCAGGGAAAGCCTTTCTCTCTCTATCGGCTCTGGAGGAAGGTCCCTATCATCAATCTTCCCCTGGTCAAGGAGCTTCTCCACACAGGAACCCCAGGTCCAAAGGACATGCTCTGCTCCGGTCACTACTTTCTTGGTGGTATGAAGTCCCCAACTTTCTGCTTGCTTCTGTTTGCTTTTTTCTCTTGTAAGATAAAAGGTAGTACAGAACACACCCCAGGGAAACTCCCTTTACATTAGATCAGGGATGTGAACTGAGCAAGGGTGTTACATCCCACCCTAATCCTCTTTAATCACAGACAGAGATTATGATTTATAACACATAGGAAAGTCACAAAATGGAGGACAACCACATGATACTGGAAATCATGGCCTAACCAAGTTGACACATATTTTTGGGGGACACAGTTCAATCCATGACATCTGGCTTAAGTGCCATTTCCTCTGTCAGTTAAAGCCCTTTCTTCAAGGGTCACTCCTGTGGTCTTTTCCTACATTCTTGATGTTTTCATTGCCTGCATGCTCCTAGTATGTTACTTTGTATTATTGTTCTTATTTTTAATTATATGTCTTGTCCCATTAATAACTCTGAAAATTACTTGAGAGCAAGATTTGTATCTTCATTATGTTTTTGTCTAAGACTTAGAACAACAATATGAGCTTAGTAATGTTGATGGTGATTGGCATAATAAATGTTTATTTGTAAAGTTTCTCAGGATATATGAAACTAGTTTATGTTTCTAGCTTTAGATAGTTGAAATTATCTTTATGTTACAAATGTGTTAAACTCTATCTTGGTCCAAAGATATATTCTCTGACCATATTGCCATAAATTCTGTACTAGTGAATTCTAAATTAATGATATTTCATCAGTTCTCAGTACTTTACACAAAATAGTTACTTAAGAGTTGTCTAATGAAGAGATAAATAAATGGCCTTAAACAGTAAATGCTATAGATGTCTAAAAATTAAAAAGACAGGAAAGAAAAGACCAAAATGGATGTAAGAAGAGACTCTGAAAATTGTTCTTAAACATAGAGCAGCTAAAGCAAATGGAAGAAATGATGACACATGAAAGAACTGAACAGAAGATTTCAAAGGGAGGCTCGACAGGACAAAATAAAGTATTATAATGAAATGTGCAAAAACCTGGAGTTAGAAAAGGAAGAACATGGTCAGCATTTTTTAAGCTGAAAGACCAGAAGAAAAAAGTTCAAGCCTCAAGTTTCAATATTGAAGGATTCTACGGGGAAAATACTGAACAACACAGGAAGTGTCAAAAGGAGATGAAAGGAATACATGATCACACTGTACCAAAAAGAACTGGTCGATGTTCATCCATTTCAGGAGGTAGCATATGATCAAGAAGCAGTGGTACTGAAGGAAGAAGTCTAAGCTACACTGAAGGCACTGGTGAAAACAAGGCTCCGAGAATTGATGGAATAGCAATTGAGTGTTTCAACAAATGGATGCAACGCTGGAAGCACTTATTCATCTGTACCAAGAAATTTGGAAGACAGCTACCTGACCAGCCTCCTGGAAGAGATCCATATTCATGTCCATTCCAAAGAAAGGTGATACAGTGGGATGTGGAAGTAAGTGAACAATATCATTAATATCACATGCAAGTAAGATTATGCTGAAGATAATTAAAAAATTGTTGCATCAGTACATTGAAAGGGAACTGCCAGAAATTCAAGCTGGATTCAAAAGAGGACATGGAATGAGGATTATCATTGCTGATATCAGATGGATCTTGGATGAAAGCAGAGAATACCAGAAAACGGTTTACCAAAAAGCAAACCCATTGCCACTGAGTCGATTCCAACTCATAGCGACCCTATAGGAACTGGGTGAAACTGCCCCATAGGGTTTCCAGGGAGTGGCTTATGGACTCGAGCTACTGACCTTTCGGTTAGCAGCTGAGCTCTTAACCACTGTGCCACCAGAGCTCCAGAAAGATGTTTACCTGTGTTTTGTTGACTATGCAAAGGCATTCAACTGTGTGGATCATAACAAATTATGGATAACATTATGAAGAATGGGAATTCCAGAACACTTAATTGTGTTCATGAGGAACCTGTACTTAGACTAAGAGGCAGTCATTCACAAATAACAAGAAGATGCTGTGTGGTTTAAAATCAGGAAGGATATGCGTCAGGGTTGTATCCTTTCACCGTACTTATTCAATCTGTATGCTGAACAAATAGTCTGAGAAGCTGGACTATTTGAAGAAGAATATGGGATCAGGATTGGAGGAAGACTCATTAACAACCTGTGATATGCAGGTGATACACCCTTGCTTGCTGATAGCTAAGAGGACTTGAAGCACTTCTTGATGAAGATCAAAGACTATAGCCTTCAGTGTGGATTACACCTCTGTGTGAAGAAGACAAAAACCCTCACAACTGGACCAAAAAGCAACATTATTATAAACAGAGAAGAGATTGAAGTTGTCAAGGATTTCATTTTACTTGGATCTGCAGCCAACATCCTTGGAAGCAGCAGTCAAGAAATCAAATGATGTATTGCATTGGGCAAATGTACTGCAAAAGGCTTCTTTAAAGTATTAAAAAACAAAGGTCACTTTAAGGACTAAGGTGCACCTGATCCAAGCTGAGATGTCTTCAGTTGCCTCACATGCGTACAAAGGTTGGACAGTGAATAAGGAAGATCGAGGAAGAACTGATGCCTTTGAATTATGGTATTGGCAAAGAATATTGAATATACCATGGACTGCCAGAGGAACAAATGTGTATTGGAAGCAGTGCAGCCAGAATGCTCCTTAGAAGCGAGGATGGTGAGACTTTGTCTCACATACTTTGGACATGTTATCAGGAGGGACCAGTCCCTGGAGAAGGACAACATGCTTGGTAAAGTAGAGGGTCACAGAAAAAGACCCTCAACGAGATGAACTAACATGGTGGCTGCAACAAAATGGGTTCAAGCATAACAATGATTGTGAGGATGGCACAGGACCAGGCAGTGTTTTGTTCTGTTGCACGTAGGGTCGCTATGAGTTGGAATTGATTCGAAGGCACCTAACAACGACATGTCTAGACACATAGGACTAAAGCTCGGAAATGGCTTAAGCCCTTAGAGAAAATCCTGTGAATCTGAGTATTTTATTTGGCTTTTGAAAAACAAATAATATCTCTGATTACCATAAATTTATGCCTTCGAAAATCAGAGGAAAAGAATTATCTTTTGTTTTTCTCGAGTTGGGGCTTTCCTTTGAATATCTGCCCACTTCCTTCTGTGTTATTAAAATTCTGGATCCTGAGTCTACAGGTGCATTCTTGTAAAGCCTTTTTTTCCTGTTCTGCCTTTGTCCTAAGAAGTCCTGGTCAGAGACATTGCTGGCATTTGCTATGAGAACAAGTCTTCCATAATTTCTTTGCGGGAAGTAGAAAATGGACTATAAGCATTAGCACCACTTAATGGTTCATGTGGATACTTAAAAATATGAATGATGAGGTAGGTATAACTAAAAAAACCAGACCCATTTCCTTTGAGTGGATTCTGACTCATAGCGACCCTATAGGACAGAGTATAACTGCCCCATAGGGTTTCCAGGGAGTGGCTAGTGGATTTGAACTGCTGACCTTTTGGTTGGCAGCTGAGCTCTTAAGCACTGCGCCACCAAGGCTCCAGCAAAAAATGTCACCAAATACGTGTCATAGCTATATAAGCATTGGGACTTGGCTAGAATTAAGGAAGGAACAAAGTGAAACATTAAAAAAAAAAAAGGTACAAGGAGGAATAGGGAATGTAATGTGAGTGGGAAAGGAAAGCAGAAGTAAAGCAGAGTAGGTCTAGAAAGATGGCATGTGCAATTATTAGAAAAGAGAATTCATAGGAAGAAGTAAAAAATAAGAGTGGTAAAGCCAGAAAGATATTTTGAACATTTTATTTTCCGTGCTTAGTAGTCAAAAGAAAAACATTAGAATGCTTTAAAAAGCATTTTCACTCATCTTATTTTCTTGGAATATGTAACTTTGGCCATTTAGAAAGAAGATATTTTCTTCGTTATATTGAAATAACTTTAGGGTAAATTATTACTCTTTATACTTGAGGAAATGTTACATATAGGTGATGATTTACTAAACTTGTAGGAAGAGGCATGAACTCGTGACTAATTTTTTAAATAATTTTTTAATTATAAATACAAAGAAGTGTAGAGATGAGAATAGGCAACTCTACTACCCACTGTAATTACTTTTTAACCTTTTATCCTGTATGCTTCCCTTATTTTATGCAATTCATGTGTAAATAGTACACCGTACTTTAGTGAGTTCCATATAGTTGGACATAAAGATTGTTTCCATTCTTTTGCTGACAGTAAGTCTCTGTCGTGAAAATCCTTTATATAAATCCTTTTGTATGTATTTTTGTTTAGGATAAATTCCTAGAAGTATATTTGTACTACCAAAGATACCAAAAACCAAACCCAGTGCCGTTGAGTCGATTCCAACTCATAGCGACCCCATAGGACAGAGTAGAACTGCCCCATAGAGTTTCCAAGGAGCACCTGGTGGATTTGAACTGCCGACCCTTTGGTTAGCAGCCATGTCACTTAACTACTACGCCACCAGGGTTTCTTCCAAAGATACATACATATTTTAAAAGTTTCAAAAGTCTTCTTTAAGGTTACTATGTGCTTAGCTAAAATTATTCTTTTGGGATATAATTTGCAAAGAAAAACTTCTTTTCTGCCTTTTGATTTTCTGTACAAATGTTGGGAATCCTGAATAAATGTAAGGTAATGTTTAACAAGACCTTAATTAAATATGTTAATTTCAAATGAATTCCTATAAAAATAGAAAATAAAAGAAACTAAATATAATGATAAAGCTTCATCTTTACTTTGGAAGCTTTATCATTATATCTAGTTTTTTATTTTTTAAAGGAAATTTTAACTTTCAATGAAGGTAATTAGGCTGGGTACAGTTTCACAGCCTAATTGTTTTTAAGCTGCATAAGAATGCTTGGTTTGTGTCATTTTGCCTTGACCATTCACATTTGAATGTATGAAGAAATATTAATTCATTGTAAAACTGATAAATGAAATTTTATTTGAAAATACTTTTTTATTTTTACCTCTGTGTAGCCTCTATCTTTAGCCTGGGTCCATAGGATAGTGCTGAATTGATGCAGTAATGTTTCTTGGTTTGCATTTAGCTCCTAGGATATCTTTATCAACAGTAATTGGGTCTGAGTTAAATCTTTATACCCACTGTGTCATCCCAGCATAAAGCAGTGCTCAGTTAATCCATGTGGGAAAAGTAACTCATTACCAGTTATAGTATTTAGTATTACCACTTATGTCTCAGGTGGGGAAGGTTAAGTCATGTTGGCTTTAAATATAACTACAAGTGTCCTTTGATGAAATAACTGTTGTAGGACATTTTGGCATCAATTAAAAATTTTAAGTGAACTTTTCCCCCTCCATTGATCTCGTTTCAGTGTCAGAGATATAATCTTCTAGAAAAACTATGAATTCTCTAGCATGTCAGAGAATAAAAAAGCTTACTGTGAAAATGTGGTAACAAAATCTTTGTTATTATGTTGGTTTTTCTTATTGTTTCATATTGCTCTCTCTGTAGACATAACAATTCTTACAGTTTTAGTAATTTGACCAAGTCTTTACCAACCTGAAACCCATTTTAGTATCTCTGACTTCATACCCAATATCACTTTTTTTTAGTACTTATCTTCATTCAAAGCTACTGGTCAATCTTTTAGCCAAATGAGTCTGGCTACACTTGCATGTTGTTCAGAGGCTTGGTGTTAAGGTTGTTGAAACCACTTACTTCTGTTAGGGTGGGTCTACAGTAGCTTTTACTATGGAGCTAATACCTTCTGTTTGAAGTTTTACCCTATTCAAGTACAAAGAGACCTCTATGCAATTGTTGGAGCCCTTTTTATGCACACCTACTTCCTATCTTGTACTCTGCCTTGCAAATTCCATCTCTTCATCTCCTCAATTCAAGAGAATGCTGCTCTGTACTTTGGTTTCTTTCTCCCTTCTGTGTGTTCTGGAATGTACCTATAGACAGAAAGCCAGGGTGATGGTAGAACTCACCTGGTTTGTTCCTCTTTTCTCAGGTGTTACAGGCCTGTTCTGCCTGTCCTCCAGTGTCTAAAAACAGTTGGTTCATATTTACGTCCAGTTTTCTGTTTGTTTATAGCAGGAGGGCAAGTCCAGTCCCGTTTACTCCTTCATGGCATAAGTAGAAGTCTGATATCTGGTACTAATTTTGATGTTAAAACATCAAAATAGAATATGGAAAGTCTTCCAAGTCTAGTCAAACAAGTATTAGGAAGCTACTATTATTCTGGGAGGAGCCCTGGTGGCAGAATGGTTAAGCGCTTGGCTGCTAACTGAAAGGTTGGTGGTTCGAACCCACCATTGTCTCTGGGAGAGAAGAGACCAGGTGATCTGCTCCCGTAAAGATTTACAGCCTTATGAACTTTATGGGGCAGTTCTACTTGGTCATACAGGGTTGGAATCAACTTGACAAGTGACAATAACAATATTCTGAGTGTATGTAAAGAATAAGTCTACTTTTTGTGAAAATAAAGCAAACATACAGAAAGGAAAGACTGTGACTTAAACTGTTGATATTAAGATTTCATAGAAAAGTGCCATCCTGAGTATAATGTATGATCTTCAAATTGGATTGAAGTGGATTAAGCATTGTTATCAAGTACACCCAGTACAGAATTATCCTGTGTACACATCTTAGCTAAAAGATTGAATGGAAAACTTTACTGAATTCTATGAATTACTGTAGTTTTACAAGCTGTTGATTTAATTAGTTTTTTATTAATTCTCATTTTTATACTTACCCTTTTTCAGTTCCCCAAAGTTGGTAGTAGTCATTTTAATCTTGATCTTGCCTGTCTGTATAAGACAAGTGTTTCTGTTTCTAAGCACACAAAATCATTTAATTACAAATTTATATTCCCAGCATTGCATATCTGTGTATTTTCAGTGAAACATCAAGTAATATTTTTTTATGCTCAGCTATCCATTTGATCGTTAGATCTTTCATTAGTGTCCGTGTTTATATTAACTGATGCAGTTGTTCCCGCCCCAGAACATTGTTAGTGTCCAGTTTAGTATCTGTGGCACCTGTATGTCTATTAGGTATCTATTTTTTCTCACTAATAGTGAGAATATTTTTTTTTTAAAAAAGGTGTTCTATGTATGTGTAAAACAAAAGCTGCATATTAGTATTATTGTGTGGTTCCGTGGACAGTTTCTGACACTCTAAATCTGTTTTTAACTTCAGTGTTAATGTTGAGGAACTTTTAAAAGACAACGTTAGAAGCAGATTTCTAATTTTTCACACCTACTTAACACCAGGTTGTAAGCTCTGTTGAAAATTTGATCAGGTTGATCTAGTTTCACTGTTAATAGCTACTTACAGTCCCATGAGCAGCCTTTCAGTGGCTGCCAAATGCTCCCTGACACTCTTTAGCTAGCTGTGATCCAACTGTTTGCATTTTATCACCCAGGAGTCACATTTGGACACTGTTATGTATCCTTGGTCAACATGGGAATGATACAGTGACTCAGGAATAGAAGAGATCTCTTTTCAAGATCCAGCATGACTCTAAAAGATCCTTGGGAGAGCCTAATCTGTTCTAAATTCTCTATAACCGAGGTGTCTCTGGTCATTGACATTGGGATGTAATGAGCAAAGGTGGAGAGGAGATTTTGGATACAGGATTTTGGGTATACGCTATTAATTTGAAGCCTCTCCTTTCAAAACTAGCTTAAATTCGTTAGAACATACAACAGTTCACCTCTGTAGAAAATAACCAACACATCGTCAACGTATTTTTTCAAATGGCAGTATCAATCAGGCTGGCCAATATATGTTATTTACTGTGCTTTATCTAAAAGTCATAGAATTCAAGAATAAGAAAAGCACTTCCTTTATTACAACTATAATTAACCAACAATGTCAATATAATAATGGGCGAAATAGTATAAATAAAGGTAGTCTCAACCTACCAGATCAGTGTAGCTGGATGTGTTTTTCATCTGAGGGATGGTGATCTGATTTCTCTTTTGGGTTAAAATATTGGGGCCCTTACTAAAATATAAATATATTACCACCCTGGGAAGGTTAATACATTATATATATCATTATCCATTGATACTTTGGCTAGTTGGTTAGCAAGCCACCTAAAAAAAGGGAGTAAGATGTAGTCTAAAATTCTATTTGGGGAAGAAAGGAAAATATATGAGCCTAGATAGAATGTTTCTCAAAAGGGTTAACAGTCCAATAAAAAACCCAGAAAGCCAGACCAGTTGCCATCGAGTTAATTCTGATTCATGGCAGCTCCATGGTGTCAGAGCAGAGCTGCATTACATAAGGTTTTGAAGGCCGTGGCTTTTCAGAAGTGGATTGCTAGGCCTTTCCTCTGAGGCACTTCTGGATCCAAGCCTCCAACCTTTCAATTAGTAGTCAAGTCCTTAATTGTTTGTACCACTCAGGAAGTCCTTACTCTCCGATAAGGGACCATTAATGAGGCATAGGTCTTGCTGTCAAGCAATTCAAAGGTAACAAGTGGGACTGACAAGTTAAAAGGTATTCGTAATGCATAGCAATCAGTTTTTCATGAACCGTAAGCAGAGTTTGGTAGAAGTAGAGCCTGGAAATGCTTCTTAGAAAAGGTGCCTCTGGACCAAGTCTCCAGGGAGATAGGAGAGTTAGACATAGGAGGACTTGGCTGCAAGTCCCAAGGCCCACAGTTGCAGTCCTTGGGAAGCTGCTGATCAGTGAAACCAGGAACATAGATAATATGAGGACATGGTGAGAAATGGAACTGGAGAGATAAGCAGGGGCCAGATTTTGTAGGACTGTGCCCTGTTTGCTGAGGAGCTTGGACACGATTTCGTGGGCAGAAGAGAATATTCAGAGTTTCAGTAAAGAAATGACCTGACCAGATTTAACCTGTGAGAGAGATACCCTTCGGAAAAGTTAAACCAGTGTTTATCTCATGCTTTAACATATTTTCTATATATTATCTAAATTAATTCTCACAGTGGGAGGTGCATGGGGAGGTGCACAAGAAAGTTGTTATTTTCTCCATTTTTATGGATAAACTGAGTTTCTGCACGTTTTAGATAATTGTCCATGGGTACACAGCTAGTAAGTGCTGTTTCAGGACTTGAGTGTAGCTCTTTTCTTTTTTCAGTAGGCTCCGATTCCACTACAAAAACCACTTACTACTTAAAAATTAAAGTACACCTTGGAGTGGGCAATGACAAGGCTTGTTGACCAGTTCATTGTATTTCATTCCAGTAGCCGTATGTGTTCATTCTGGATTTTGCTCTTTAAGGAAAAAATTGTGGTTTTAGATTTTACATAAAATGCTTCTGAACATTTTTCAGACATATGTTATGTAAAGTGCATTAAAAAAAAATTTTTTTTTTTAAAGTGCATTATGTTAGTTTAATTTGAAGAGTAAAATTAGGAACAACTATTTTTTTTGAGGCTATTATTTTACTCTGTCTCCCCTCCACGTTTCCACATATATTACTCTCTTGGTACAAAAACTGGATCATCACCGGGGAGAGATCATTAATTACCCAAAAGAATTTTAAAATTACAAATGGGGATCCATTAATTTGAGGGATTTATTTCTATTAGTATTTTTTTTTTCTTTTTCCTTGCTATTTGTAAGAAAATGGCAAAATGCTCACAAAGTCATTTGTTATCTCCGCGGTTTTGGGTAGATGTGAATTATCCAATATTTGAACTTCAACACTACATCTTTGTGGAATATTAAAAGAATAGCTTGTAAAAGAGATGTTCGTTAATAGGTAAGGTTGTTAAGTGCCATCATGTCGGTTCTGACTCATAGCGACCCTATAGAATGGAGTAGAGCTGCCCCGTAGGGTTTCCAAGGAGTGTCTGGTGGATTTGAACTGCTGACTTTTTGCTTAGCAGCTGTAGCCCTTAACCACTGTGCCACCAGGGCTCATTAATAGGTAAAAGGCCTAAGTAAAAAGTATGTTTAGGATATGGTCAAGTGGACAGACATGGCTATTTACTGGTAGTTGGGTTTTTCATTGTATTTTGCTGGAAATCTGGTCAGTTTCTCTTTTTTCTTATTATGTACATAATTTTTGGTTAAAAATCTTTGTGCCTAAAGCTTTTCTATATTTAGGATAATTTTAAAGTGCTTGAACTTCTTTTCGAAGGTTCTTGATGTGTTCTTATTGCCAAACTGGTTTTGAAAAGAATTATACTGAGTTATCAGCAGTGTGTGAGTATCCATTTTGTTATCTATATGAATTTAAGCAACATTTAAAATCTCATTACTGCATTTATATATGTGTGTGTGTGCGTATCACTTTGATTACCAGTGACGTTTAACATTTTCCATGTTTTAAAATTAATTGTGATGTTTGTTATTGTCTCTGCTCATTTATCTATAAGGGCTTAGCATTTTTATTTTCATATTATTTCTGTTTTTAAAAATTAAAAGTCTCTAAATGGTTGCCCCACCAGCCCCTCCATTAAAAAACTGACCAAAATTAAGTCCAACAACAAACTGGGGAAAAAATGTTTGCAGAAAATATATCCAAGGCTTTTTTTTTTTAGCTATTATTTTTTTTTTTTTTTGTGGTAAAATATATATAACACGAACTTTGCCAGTTTGACCGTTTTTAAGTATAAATTCAGTGGCATTGATTATATTTACAATGTTGTGCACCTAGGAACACTATTTCCAAAACTTTTTCCTCACCCCAAATAGAAACTCTGTACCCATTAAAGAGTAGCTCTGCATCCCTCCCTCAGGCCCCAGCCACAGTAACCACTAATCTACTTTCTGTCTTTCCACATGTGCCTCTTGTAGATACTTCGTAAGTGGGATAATACAGTATTTGTCCTTTGGTGTCTGGCTTGTATCACTGTTAGCCTAATGTTTTCAGGGTTCATCCATGGTGTAACATGTATCAGAACTTCATTTCTCTGTATGTCTGAATACTGTTCCACTGTCTCTGTATACCCCATTTTGTTTATTCATTCATCTGTTGATGGGCGAGAGGTATAATATTTTTATGTAGCCAAATACGTTAAATTTTATGTAATATGAATGACACAAAATATAATTTTTTTTTGCTGGAGACAAAAAGTTACCACTGTAATTGTTAGAGTACAAGGCCATCTGAGTGAGGGGGGCAGGGGGGATGTTCCTGTCTACTGCCAGTAGGCCATCCTGGCTTTGCTGAGCTTTTCTGCCCCATCCATGCTAGTTGGACTTCATCTGTCCTTTCTTGTTGTTACTAATGTTTCAACTAGTGGCAGTAACTTACTTTCCTTCTACTCTTTTTGTGTACACATTAAATATACTTTGGATCTTTTTAATTTTAACAGTGAATTATGAGCATTTCTTCATTTCATTAAACATTCCCCCAAAATATATTTTCCCATCGTGTGTATATATCACAATCTAATTATGAGATATTTAGGTTGTTGGTTTTTTACTGATAGAATTTTGCCACAAACATCATTATAAATTAATGTTTGGATTCTAATTAATTCTTTAGATAGTATTTTAGAATAAAAATTACTGGGTCAAAGGATATAAAATGTTTATTATTTAATTTTTTTCCTATTTGCTTGCTTGCTTGTTTTTAAATAATACAAGCACAGGGGAAATAATCGAACAGAAGAAAAGTTATGCAGTGAAAATAAATGCTCCTCTCACCCCAGGCCATTAGTCCCTAGGACAAGCCCTGCAGTGAAAGACACTGTTTGAACTTAAGTAATACTCTGGGAGTGGGGACTGTGGGCGGTGATACTTGTTGCTTCTGTGCTTGTGTGCACATAAAATATCTCTGGAAGAATATACGTGTATGTGCAGATGAGAGCGTACTATACAAGCTGCTCTGTACTTTGTCTTTTTCACTTACTCAGTTACCTTTTCACCTTGCTATGGTATTTTCCTGAAAAGCTGTACCGTTTACACTTTCATTTTTACCCTTATAGGCATTGAATATTTTAATGTTTTTACAGACTTTGCTATACTCCTTGGTGAAGTTTTAAAATATTTTTTATGACTAAAATTAAAAAGAGGTTGAGTATTTTTCCTTAGGTTTACTTACTAGCCATATGTAGCCCTTGTTCTTATTTGACTTTTCATTTTCATACTTTGCTCACTATTTAAAAATTAAAGTCTTCGTATTCTGGCAAATCCTTTTATATAAAGCATATTAGCCTTCTGTCTTCCTATTGATTGCATATCCCATGTTTTTCTGTCTGTTATTGCTTTTTAATCTCACTTGAATTTTGAAAGGGGCAATCAGAGGTTTAACATTATTTTGTATCTTTCATTCTCTTCTAATTATATAGTTTTTCAATAACAACCAAAAAAAAAAAAAACACTATTTTCCCTGGAATTAGTGTAAAGAATAGATGAGATTCCCTCACTCTTTTCTGTTTTTTTTTTTTAAATAGGTTAAAAGATTAAACTGTAGACCTCGCCACATCAAAATTACTAGAGATTTTGAATTCGTGAAGCCTTGTCGAAGGAGATTTTACATGATCAGAACTGGAGGCTGATAAAATTTGAATTGTGGAATTTTATCATTCTTGGTTGAGTTTTCTGTTCTGTCTCCTAGGACATCTGTGAGTGCATGTGTGTGTAATTGAGGGGTAGTAGGCATAGTGGGGCATTACATAAGTAGGTGATAAGTAGTTACCGTTTTGAGAGCAGTCCCAAGAGGGCTCAGGCTTTGACTCTTGTTTATATTCTTCCCATTTTAACCTCTCTTTTGCTTTTACTTTTAAGCTTAAAGAACCTGTACTGACTAGAGAGGAAAGAAGGTTGCATTTGTGGCTTTGGCTTCCTCCCTGGAATTGTTGGCCAGAAGTTAGGTAGCTTGGTCATTGATACACAGTTGAAAATTACAATGAAATGAAGATAGCTTAAAGACATGTAACCCATGCCATTGATAGGCTTTTTTCATTAATCAGTGTTAAAAAAAAAAAAAAAAAAAAAAGACTTGGTCTACATTTTACAATGTAATTTACTATACAGTTGTTATTTTTTTCCTATGCTTTTAGATACATTATAAGCTTCTAGGTTAAATAGCCTCTCTATCAGAAGTGGTTATATTTCTTAAAGTTTCTGAAAATAAAGAAAAGGAAATTTTCAGAGTATGTGCAGTTTAAATATTTGTATATTCAATATTTATCTTTGAATTTTCACTGTTGAACTGAAAGTAAATCCAAATAAAATGTTACCTTCTTATATTTGATGATCTCATGTCACTGGCTAAGGGACCATGCTGTGATTTTCCTGGCGGGGTGGACATTTGTTATATTCTGGCACAGGACCAACAAATGTCACTTTCCATACTCCCCACTTGCCTGGAACCATTTGTTCAAACATGTTTAAACAGTATCTTTTATTGCAGGTTTTCTTCCCAAGAACTCCCTGGAGATTCTTATTTCTGGTGGCCCCAGTGCCTATTGTGGGGAGCTCATGTGCAGTTTCTGTATCTGATGCTAGAGCAAATAGCTCCTGCTTTTGCTGTGGCTCCTAGTGGTTCCTCAGGAGCAGGAAGGGGGATAGAAAGGACTGGCAAATGTGGAAAAGATTGTAGCGTTAGAGTTCCGTACATGCCTTGGTAATATATTCCTGGATGTGAGAGATTCAGGCAAAAGTTTAACAGTACTTGTTACCATTTACTGTGCTTTTTAATCATTTGAACAATACTATGAGGAAAGCATTGTTCTTCCTGATTTACAAATGAGGAAACAGACTCAGGGAAATTGCATTCCATTTAGGCTGAGCACAGCTACTGAAAACAGGTAGAAATTGACATGATCAATTTAAGGTGCTAGAGAGGAATATCTTGTGAGAAACTTCAAAGAGTAATTTGAAGAAGTAGGTTTGGAGCTTGGGAGAGAAGATGGGGCTAAAAGGATA
Source organism: Loxodonta africana (assembly GCF_030014295.1). Taxonomy (NCBI): domain Eukaryota; kingdom Metazoa; phylum Chordata; class Mammalia; order Proboscidea; family Elephantidae; genus Loxodonta; species Loxodonta africana. The sequence continues at coordinate 86,469,250 of NC_087343.1, read as the reverse complement.
GTTTTGGAAATCCTGTGGTATAGTTAAAATATTGGAGACTTTCCCGTCATGTGTTATGGAGTCATCGTGACGGTAGTTTATTAGATCTTCACCCATCCATTGCTCACTACCGCTCTTTTTGGAACATAACCTAACTGCCTAAAAAAAAAAAAAAATGCCTAGGAAGCATTAATTTTGTTCAAAAGAGATTGCAGAACATGGACAGACCAGGCTTGCTTAGACCATTTCACGTCAACATCCCTGTTGGTGATGTGGACTGCTACATCAGAATGTCTAAGCATAGGAAGACAGGTACATCATCTTGGAAGATGCTTCAGAATCTCTAGTTGTGTAGTTTAAAGTCCTTTGCTCCCGTTGATTATGAACCCCTTCTAATACACTTTTTTAGAATCACTGTCCTAGACCCCATAGGGTCGCTATGAGTCGGAATCAACTCAGTGGCAACAGGTTTGGTTTTTGGGTTTTGGTCCTAGACCCACAAAACAAGAGTGCAGATTGCTGCTTTAATTCTACTTGTAAAGAGGTATTTTTTGTTACTTAATTGGGAAAACAGAGAAATACATTCCTACTACTACCAGCTGTAGTCAAGTCTATTCTGACTCATAGAGAACCCTATGTGTTGTCGCCAAGTAGAACTGTGTTCCGTAGGGTTTTCTAGGCTGTGATCTTTCGGAAATAGATCTCCAGGCCTTGCTTTTGATGCACCTATGAGGGGGTTCAAACGGTCAACCCTTGTGGTTAGTAGTCAAGTGCTGAACTGTTTTTATCACTCCGGGATCTCTAAAAATTTATTAGCTTCTTTAGTATTGCGAAGAAGGGATTACAAGATTACAAGGAAATGACTCACTTAATGTTGAGGAATGGGGTTTATTGCAAGGAAACAGTAATAGGTATGCTCTGGCCTTCACTGTTCTGGTGTCTGTTCTCTTCCCCCAGGCCCATCACCACACCTCCGCTTTACTCTCTGCCTCTCATTTCCAGCTACTCCAAACTTATTATTCAGCCTTTTGCTCAGGCCTGGATCTTATCTAGACTGCACTAGCCTTTTGGCTCTAGGCCTGAGGTTTTACAAACCACTAGAAGTTACCTGAGGCTACATTTCTTTTCACTTAGGAAGTAGGGCATTGAGCAATAGTTACCAGGTAATTTTGAGACTTTACAGTCTTTCCTGGAAAAGTTCACAAATACTCTCATTTTTTTCAAGGTAAAAATTACCGTCATGGTCAGCAAATGGTGAGATAGGATTGGGAATGGTTAGTGGAGGGACAGGGTGCGTGGTATATGCGTGTTTGAAGAATCTGGGATGAGAATCACCTGTAGAGTTTGTTTGCCTGCTTGTTTTGAAACTACAAAGACACTGCAATCCCTTATCCCTTATGTACGTTGGGGATGAGCCAGACTCACACTGAGACACTGCTACCAAAAGGAGCAGGATCATATCCTTCAAGCGTTCGGGTAGGAATAAAAGTTAAGAAGCAATGATCTAGGAAATATCATTCAACTTGAAGACATTAGGAGTTGTTTCTAAACTACATAAATACATTCACTGTCAATAAAACACTTCATCTGTGAGTAACTTCAGCAGATGTCTACTCCTTTTTAAGGTGCTTGGTAACTACAGAATAATTCCCATTTTAAGTGTTTGGCAGTTTTGGAATGGAGAGATAATTAAATGGACAGAACAACTGAATTTACACAGGCTTTCTCTTTTCATGACAGATGCATGATATGTTTTCATGAAAATGAAGAAAATATTCATTTTTGCAAATGTCATCAATCTTTAACAATCAGAAATTCATTTGGCAAGAAGAGTGGTACAGCTATACAGAATTGGGGTTATTGTTACACTGTATTGTTTACTGTAAACCTGATTCAATATTGGTAAATACAGTGTAGCAGAAACTGAACCGTTGTAAGCTATCTGGGCATCGGTCCAAGATATCATTAAAAATACTGCCTCAAACTAATTTGAGTTTATGAATAATATTTTGTTAACAGCTCGACTGAAATTGAGCCACGTGGTGTATCTTAAAAATTGTGAATTCACAGATAATGACAGCGGTATAAGTGCATACTGCACAGTTAATATTCTGTATTTGAGTGATAAATTTCTATACGATTTTGTGTTAACCTTTAAACTGTAAGCAACAAATGCTTAATATGATCTGATATCTTTAAAGTTTACTTAATACTGTGGTTTGCTGTGAATTTGAATGCCTTATAAACTAAAATATTATTGGTTTAACAATCAAACCTCTACAGAATAAGGAGAGGTTGGTGAACAAATATTAAAATGTATATTCAACACTCCCTTAGGCCTATGGGTGTGTAAACAGATAGGGTTCATACTAACGTTGCACCAAAAAGATTAAAGGACATAAAATTGTTGGGAAGATTCAATAAATTAATTCATTTATTTTGGTAATGAAAATAATAATTATACCTTAAAATAGGATGTGGGGGTAATTAGTGTTTGGTTATGTTATTAATTATGATAGGTATAACAGAGGAATTGAGGTCATCATAAGTGTGATGATTCAAGACAAAATCCTTATTTAGATGTTTCTTGTCAAGAAAATATGTATTTGTCTTTTTCTTTATATGCTATTTTAGTTAGGCTTAAGATTGTTCTGAAAATATATGCATAAACTCCCATTGAGAGGGTATAAGAAGGAATGATTTGCTGTAACTGTTATGGCATAAAATATTTTTGCAAGTAAAAGGTATGCATTATTTAAAGAATGAATGTTAAATATTTCTTTTCTCAATAAATGTTTTATTCATTTTCTAGGTTAGCACTCTACGTATATGAATATCTGCTCCATGTAGGAGCTCAGAAATCTGCCCAAACATTTTTATCAGAGGTATGTTTTATATATTTTTTGTATTTTGAAACAGTTATTTGAAAAATTTGATCATTACGTATTATATAGTAAATGCTTAGTTATCAGTATGCATAATATAGTCTTTTTTTTTTTTTAATTTTTATTAAGCTTCAAGTGAACATTTTCCATTCCAATCAGTCTGTCACATGTAGGTTTACTTACATCTTACTCCCTTCTCCCACTTGCTCTCCCCCTATTGAGTCAGCCCCCACAGTCTCTCGTTTCATGCCAATTTTGCCATCTTCCCTCTCTCTCTACCTTCCCATCCCCCCTCCAGTCAAGAGTTGCCTACACACTCTCCCGTGTCCACCTGATTTAATTAGCTCACTCTTCATCAGCATCTCTCTCCCCCCCACTGACCAGTCCTTTTCATGCCTGATGATTTGTCTTCGGGGACGGTTCCTGTCCTGTGCCATCAGAAGTTCTGGGGAGCATTGTCTCTGGGATTCCTCTAGTCGCAATCATACCATTAGGTATGGTCTTTTAGTGAGAATTTGGGGTCTGTATCCCATTGGTCTCCTGCTCCCTCAGGAGTTGTCTGTTGTGCTCCCTGACAGGACAGACATCGTTTGTGGCTGGGCACCAACTAGTTCTTCTGGTCTCAGGATAATGTAGGTCTCTGGTTCATATGGCCCTTTCTGTCTCTTGGGTTCTTAGCTGTCGTGTGACCTTGTATAATATAGTCTTTATAGATTATTTGTGAGCATTTTTAGTATCCCAAAATATCATGTCAGTATCACTCAATAACCTCCTACTTTTCAGGCTTTTTTTCCCCTTAGAAATGAAAGCTGATATTAGCCTTAGCATTAGTAATCAAAATCTGCTTGTAAAAAAATACCATAAACCAAAAAAACAAAAAACAACCAAAATACCAAACTATCATAACTCTAGTTCTAGCAATATCTTATTTTGGCATTATTCACAATTTTGGAAAATGTGGTTTTTGTTTGTTTTTATTTGGGATGGATAATAGTTGTTTCATGACTAAATTTCAGTTAATTTTTTGATAATCATTTCAAGTTTTTATTTTGCTTTCTGATCTTTTCCACACTTTTTTAAACTTTGAACTTGAGCTTTGTTACAATGATACTTTTTCCTCTTCAGTCTATGTAATGGTGGTGAGGATGCTAATTATTTTTATTGAGTCCTAGTATGTGCTAGGCAGGATGGTTTACATATGGTATCTAAGATTCATAGAAGAAATTTGTTAGGCAGGTGGTGTTATTCTTGTTTTATTGATGAGAAAAGCAGGGCTCAGAGAGTTTTTATAACTGGTTCACAGTTACACAGATAATGGAATTAGAATTCAAAACTAGGTCCATGTTAATTTTAAAACCTCTGGTTTTCTCTCTGTATCTGTGCTGTCCAGTATGGTAGCCATAAGCCATATATGGCTTTTGAGCACTTGAAATGTTACTGGTTTGAGTTGAGAAGTGCTCTCAATGCAGGAACTGTACATAAACCAAGAGGCAATTGTTAGAAAAGAACAAGGGGATACTATGTGATTTAAAGTCAGGAAAGGTGTGTGTCAGGCTTGTATCCTTTCACTATATTTATTCAATTTGTATACTGAGTAAATAATCTGAGAAATTGGGCCGTATGAAGAAGAATGTGGTATCAGGATTGGAGGAAGAACCATGTGCAGATGATACAACTGTGCTTGCTGAAAGTGAGGAGAACTTGAAGCACTTATTGATGAAGATCAAAGACTACAGCCAGCAGTATGGATTGCACCTCAATAAAGAAAACAGAAAATCTCACAACTGGACCAGTAAGTAACACCATGATATACGGAGAGAACAATGAAGTTGTTAAGGATTTCATTTTACTTGGATCCACAATCAACGCCTGTCATGGATTGAATTATGTTCCTCCAAAAACGTGTGTATCAATTTGGGTAGGCCATGATTTCCAGTATTGTGTGGTTGTCCTCCACTTTGTGATTGTAATTTTATGTTAAAGGTGGGATTGTAACACCCTTGCCCAGGTCACATCCCCGATCCAATGTAAATGGAATTTCCCTGGTGTATGGCCTGCACCACCTTTTATCTCTTGAGAGATAAAAAGGAAAAGGAAGCAAACAGAGAGTTCGGGACCTCGTGCCACCAAGAAAGAAGCACTGGGAGCAAGGGGTGTCCTTTGGACCCAGGATTCCTGTGCAGAGAAGCTCCTAATCTGGGGGAAGATTGGTGAGAAGGACTTTCCTCCAGAGCCAACAGAGAGAGAAAGCCTTCCCTGGAGCTGATGCCCTGCATATGGACTTCTAGCCTACTAGACTGTGAGAAAATAAGTTTCTCTTTGTTAAAGCCATCCACTTGTGGTATTTCTGTTATAGCAGCACTAGATGACTAAAAACGCCCATGGAAGTAGCAGTCAAGAAATCAAAGGACATATTGCGTTGGGCAGATCTGTTGCAAAAGACCTCTTTAAAGTGTTAAAAAGCAAAGATGTCACTTTGAGGGCTGAGGTGCGCCTGACCCCAGCCATGGTATTTTCAGTTGCCTCAAGTGCATGTGAAAGCTGGACAATGAATAAGGAAGGCCAGAGAAGAATTGATGCATTTGAATTACGGTGTTGGCAAAGAATGCTAAACATACCATGGACTGCTAGAAGAACAAACAAATCTGTCTTGGAAGAAGTACATCCAGAATACTCCTTAGAAGTGAGGATGGCAAGACTTCATCTTATGTACTTTGGACATGTTATTAGGAAGGACAAGTCCCTAGAGAAGGACATCATGTTTGGTAAAGTAGAGGGTCAGTGAAAATGTGGAAGACCCTCAATAAGATGGATTGATATAGTGACTGCAACAACGGGCTCAAACATAGCAATGATTGTGAGGATAGTGCAGGATCGGGCAGTGTTTTGCTTTGTTGTACATAGGGTCGCTGTGAATGGAAACTGACTCAACGACACCTAATAATAACAACAAATTTAATATTATCTTTAAAAATATTTTAGTATGTTTACTGGAAAATTTAAAAACACTTCTTCGGCTCACATTTGTGACCCACATTATATTTCTATTGGACAGTGCAGCTTGAAATCATATATTTTGGGATCTCAATACTTTGGCCCCTGCCACATTAGGATACACACCAGGAAACCATTGATCAGAGTGCCCTGCCTGAGGTACAGGTTACTTGCTTGCCAAACAAACACAAAGCAAACAAACACGGCCCCCGACCCGAGTGTTTTATCTAATTAATTAGTTTATGTGAACTAGTAGGAGCTATTTGTAAATATGGAACTTGAGAGGCTTCATTAACTGTTTTACCATGAAACAATATATAATGAAAATTTGGTTTGAAAAGTTTATTCAAATCAAAAGAGAAGTTTGGTTTATCTACATTTCATAAAATCATTTCTTAGAAGACTTTGAGCTGTGACCTTTTCAAGCCCCATTCAGTGCATGAGATTACAGAGGAAGTGACTGAGATCACAAAAAGGGTGCTCTTAATATTTGTAGTCTTCATCATTCCCAATTTATAGTGTACAGGCAGTCCCCAGGTTAAGAACGTCTGATTTACCTACAATCCATAGTTACGAACCAAACTCTATAAAGCCTATTGTATTAAAAATTTGAGGTATATGCAATGGTTTGTAATAACAAACAAATGCTACTTTGTAGCACACATCAAAACATTATTAATACTGTATTATTTTGTTAAAGATGTTTTTAGTGTGTCTGGAAGTGTTTCTTTAATGTTTTTATGTGTAGAAAGGTAGACCATGTACTACACACTAAGACAAACAGCTGACTCACTGCCGTTAGATACAAACCATACCTGTTTAGACTTACATACAAATTCAACTTAAAGACAGATACAGGAATGGAGCTAGTTGGTAATATGCGGACTACTTGTACTTGAAAGAAACTAGAGCCACATGGGTGATTCAGTGGTAGAATTCTTACCTCTTACGGTGGCGGCCCTGATTTGATTCCTGGCCCGAGGCATCTCATGTGTAGCCATGACCCCTCTTCCCTGCCACTATGTCAGTGGTAGATTGTGTGTTGCTGTGATGCTGAACAGATTTCAGCCAATCTCCCAGGCTCAGATGGACTAGGAAGAAAGTCTTGGCTCTCTACTTCTGAAAATCGGCCAGTGAGAACCTTGGGGATCACAGTGGTCTGGATCGGCAACCCATCATGAGAACATTGCGGAACTGGGCAGTGTTTCTTACGTTGCGCATGGGGTCGCCATGAGTTGGAGGCTGACTCAACAGCCGCTAACAGCAATAAAACCAATAAAATATTAAAATTTTATTGCAGTTGAAAACTTGATAAAAGAATTCACTGATCTCTTTCCTTAGATCAGGGACCATTTGAATTGACTCAACTTGCTGAATCCCCAAGCATTCTCAAGACTGTATTTTCTTACCAACATCAGAAGCTATCAGTTGCAGCAATTATTAAATTTTATCAAAAAAGAAAAATGTTACCAACTTAATTAAGGAAGATCAGGTATCTGGATTCATGTGGGTTATGTGGATTGAACAGATAACTGGATATTTTACTCATGCCCTGAGCTCAGTGGAATAATGGTTACACACAATATCTGGGGCTATTTGGTAGAAAAGAAATTATTATTTCGGAGGAGATTCACACATTTTCCCAAGTATTTACCATGATTTTTTCCCCCTATGGCTTCATTTGGAATACAAATCTGAGGAGTTCTCTGAATTATCAGCCTGGCTCAGTTTCACAAGAGGCATCAGTTAAGCTGAAAACAAACTACTGTCACCAAGAAGACGTAGTGTTTCTGGACTTTGGAGATGAGTGTAATATGATTCCCAGAATTATTCTTCACTTTTTTTTTTTTCCTAGGTTGTCTAACTCTGAGTGGCTCAGTGAAAATATAGTCTCATTACATAAATTACCAATATAGGCAAATGGCTAAATTAATTGAGGTGCTTGTTTACCATAATTTAAAAGGATGAGTTAGATCTATTTGGACTTACATGGATAGACTAACAAAACATTGTCTAGTAAAAGAAGCAAGCTGAAGTATGCCATTTATATGGAACTCTCTTGAACATAAAGCAATTCTGTGTGTTTTTGTGGGTGCATATTTATGAATGTATAGTAAAGGGTCTGAAATAATATACATGCCAGACTGCTTGCTTCTGGCAGCGGGGCTATTAAAAGGCTCAAAGGGCATTTGATTTGACCCTTATTTGTTATAGGATTTTTTAAATAAGAGAAGTGTGTGTGTGTGTAGCTTATAAGTTATTGAAAAGTATAAATAATAGAAGAGAAAACATATTCTCTTAAATTATCTGAATTTACAGATGGAAGCCTGAGTCAGATACGGGAGAGGCCATTGCTGAGTACACTCTAGAGTTCTTGAGGATTTTCAGTCGGTTAAATTTCAGTTGCTTGCTATTCCCTTTCTCACACTTTTAAGTTTCTACAATACCTATCTGCTTATATTTGCTTGTCTGTACCATAGGCTTCTGTCATCAGGGCCTTAACTCTGCCTAAAATCTCCTCCTCTCCTATACCTGACTAGCTTAGAAGTAGCTTCTTATAGGAAGGCTTTCTCAGGGCTCCACCTCTCTGTGCCGGTGGTGCATTCCGCAGAGGCCTGAACATGAAGACCAAACCAGAGGCTATGCCGTAGAAGCTTGGACCTTATCTTTTTGGCAAATGGAAGTCTTCAAAGATTTTTAAGTAAAAGAATAACATTATTAGATTAATACTTTGGTATTTGTAATGTTTTAGAGCTTTATATCCTATTTAGGGTTCCTTTTTCTCTTAGTTTCATTTGGAAAATTTAAGACTGTTTGTTGTAGAATGATTTCTTAATTAGACTGAGTAACAAAGGACCACCTTATGTAAATCCTCTCTAGTCTGTCTCCAGGTTTTTACCTAATTCAGAACTTTTACACAAAGCACTTATTAAATTAGGGAGACAGATCTATTTGGTTTGGGTATTGTGATTAAAATGACATGATTGAAGTGGCACCAGTTACTCAAACATCCAATGTTTCTATCCCAGTTCAAGGCTAAGTAGAATACTTCTTCCACTTTTGACATTGTTCCTCTGGATGTGGGCAGGGATGACTATGATGTTAATGAGCCCTTTGAGCCAGGACTAACCTATGCTAGGAACGCTGGGTGGTGCAAAAGGTAAGGTTGCAGGTTTGAATCCATCCAGAGGTACTTTAGAAGAAAGCCTTGGCGATAGACTTCTAAAGGATCACAACTATTGAAAACCCTGTGGAGTGCTGTTCTATTTTGGGACACAGGGTTACCATGAGTCTGAATCGTCTCAACTGGCAACCGTTTGTTTACCTGTGCTGAGCCACCATTTTCATTTGTATAGGCTTGTTCTTATGGGGGGGGGGGGGGGACCCTGGTGGTATAGTGGTTAAGTGCTAGGGCTGCTGACCCAAAGACTGGCAGTTCAGATCCACCAGGCATTCCTTGGAAACTCTATGGGACAGTTCTGCTCTGTCCTATAGGGTCACTATGAGTTGAAATCGACTCGATGGCAGTGGGTTTTTTTGGGCTCTTATGGAGGAAGTTGTAAGGTCGGATTGGAACTCCAGGCATCATGTAAACAAGTAAGATCTTGTGTATCTCAGTAACTCAGTCTTTCACTTGGACTTAGCCTTTCTAATAGTGTCCTTGACCTGGGCCATCAAAAATTGGACTGCTCTGGAAATCAGTCGGAAGAGTGGAGGGCATGATTGCTGTGAGCTCAGCTTTTTTTTTTTTCTCAGTTAAAAGCAGTAGCATTAGACTAACAGTAGAAATCAAAACATTTCTTCAGTAGATTGTGCTAACTACTCAGTGTTATCTCTGATTCACGATAAATTTTAAACCACTACCTGAATCCTAAATATAGTTTGTATGACTTTTCATTTCCTTCCCTTCCAAGGGAAGAAAGTTGAGTATTCTTTAGAAGTAGTTTCAAGAATTGAGTATTGTAGAGATTCTACATTTTTCCCCCTCTTAAAATGTTACCACTAAAATGTTTACATTGTTTATACTGTATTATTAGCTCTTGTTTGTCATAAATGCCAACATCTGATAGATTGCTTTTTCAGATTTTATTAGGAATGCTGTTATTGAACATGATAAATTCCAAATTTCTATTCTGTTTATTTTTCACATATATGAAGAGAGAAAATAGTAATAATTTCTTGAACTTTAATTTGGAGTCATTTATAGTGTAGTGGGTAAGAGTTATTGCTTTGGGGCCAGACTACTATTTGAATTAGATTCCATATCTTATTTACTTGCTCAATTTTCTTAATTGTAAAAGGAAGATAATAAAAATACTTCAGAGTTATGCTGAGGTTTAAATGAGTTAGTACAGACAAGTGCTCAAAGTGTTAGCTATTGTTCTTTTAATTCTTGACCAGCTCTCTTTTTTTTTTTTTTTATCTTGTATTAGTTTCTTTCTTTAGAGTGTATTTATAAATATATATCCTATGTGTAATATAAGGAGCCCTGGTGCTACAATGGTTAAGTGCTTTGGTTGCTAGCCAGAAGGTTGTTGGTTTGAACCCACCCAGCAGCTCCACAGGAGAAAGACATGGCAGTCTCCTCCTGTGAAGATTACAGCCTAGAAAACCCTATGGGACAGTTCTGTTCTGTCACACGGGGTCATTATGAGTCAAAATGCACTCAGCAGCACCAATAATGTATGTAATATCTTTAAAATATATGTGTTACTTGGGCGGTCTACAATCCTCCTTCCTTCTGGGGTTATTCTTTCTACCAAAATGGCTTCAGCTCTAATCGTGAATATTATAGGTCACCTGAGGACCTCTCCAATATCTCCAAGGATTTTTGGGGAGTTCTTTTGATCACTTCTTGCTCTAATTTCTTACTCCTGCTGGGTATCACAACCCCACTCTGCATTTTCCTCTATGGCTAATCCCTTTTCCCTGCCCGAAGTCTTCTGTTTCCCTATAGCCTTAAAGCACCACTAGCTCATTGCTCCTGCATATAAAAGTTTGTTATTGAAGGTTGGGGAATAACTGAAGTAGATTAAGCATTGCACAGTACAGGCAACAACATTTTCTTGACTATTAAACACAACTACCCTTAAACTCTCCTTTGGTTTTCGTTGCCACAGGGAATTTCTCACTAGCTGTTCTCCTGAGGGCTCAGTTTGACTTCATCTTGTTGACTCTCTGCAATCTTACTCATTTTCTCATTTTTTTTGAATCCTTCCAGATCCTCCAAACTTCTTCTCTTTGAGAGACCACCAGCAATCTCCTAAATTCTTGTTATTTTATTATGTGGAATATTAAGTATCTGTTCTCTGCTATGCAGACCTTTCCTTTAAACCATTCCTAGGGTCCTCTGCCTTTCTGGGCCAAAAAACAAAAATGAAAAGCAGAAAGGATCCAATAAAAGGTAGCTGTCTTTAAGAGGACTTCTACCTTCTTTCTAGAGCTGCTTCCCAATAGAATTTTATGTGTTTGTGGAGAAATGACCTCTATTCTGTGCTAATCCCTAACTGGTAAGGTCACCAGTAGGCACATATGGCTACTGAACGCTTGAAATAGGACAAGTGCAACTGAGGAACATTCAGTAGCTACATTTTAAATTTATATAGCCATCTGTAGCTAGTAGTTACTGTGTTGAACAGCACAGTTTTAGAGTATTTGCTTCATAGTGTAGTCAGATTTTTCTTCCTGTTACAGATTCATTGGCTCTAATTCTTTAATTAAAACATGAAAATTTTTACTTTTTTTTTTTTTAACCTAGTGTATGGATTGTACCTATCTGTAGTTCTACACATGGAAGATTTTAGAAAATTAGTGGGTAGAGTAGATTATATCTAAATGAGAAGTTTTAGGAATTTTGACTGGGAACAAACTTATATCTAAGGTCCTTTTCTTAACACAAGGACTAGTTTTGTCCTTTTATGATATTAAAGAAAAAAAAAACTTTTTTGAATATTGGTGCAGATTCCACTGTTGGAGCTAGAGGCAGGAAACTTCTCTTCTTCCTCCTGCCTTTTGATTTCAAGCTAGGGTCTCCATATAGCAGAACTTAATAAGAAGCCAGTTTGAGAGCCTGGGATATGTAATTTTCAGAATCCCAGCCCCAAGTATGGAATGGAGTATAGAAGGGTGAGTGTGGGCCTGAGAGATAATAGGTAAATAACCAGTATACCCTGCCAGAAGCAAAAATGATAAAACGTTAAATAAGTTGTGTGTGTGTGTGTGTTCATATATGTGTGTATATGTTCATAATTTTTTTCTTTACACAAATGTTACTTTATTATACACGCTGTTCTGTAATTTTTCTTTCACTTAATAGATTTTAGAAACTTGTAATACTGATGCTTGAAACTTCAAAATTTTCTTTTTATAATTGTGGACTACTTCTATGTAATGTACTATTATATAGTTATCAGCTCCCTGCTGAGGTACATTTAGTTGTTTCCAGTCTTTTGCCATTACCAACAACGTTTGTATATAATTTTACACATCTGACTATATTTAGAGTGTAAGTTCCTAGGAGAGGAATTGCTGTACCAAATAGTACGTGCATTTGTAGTTTATTTATAGTTATCATTTACAAACCATATGTCATGTTTTATCTCAGCCAATACATCGTTTGTTCATGATTTAATGTTACGTTCCACGTTTATGTAAGGATACTGTAGTGTTCACGTAGCACCTAAAGTCCTCTAACTTCAGGAGGAGGAGAGAGAATCACCATCAGCCAAAAGCTGATTCCTGTAAGGTAGAGATCAGACTTAACTCCACTTTCCAACCTTTTAACCATTTCTGACACCAGCTGTCTCTTCCACGGCAGTCTCTACTTCTCTTCTGGGGTTGATAATTTATTGCAATGGCCACACAGAACTCACAGACTATACTTATAGTTAAGTGGTTTATTAAGGAAGTAACAGGGTACAACTGGGGATCAGGACCAACGGGCTACAACTCAGGATCAGGATCAGGAAGCATGTAGACAAAATCTGGAAGCCTCCCTTGAAATGGAGAAGACATCCCTCCCTTCTTCAGTGTAGGACAGCATTTTCAGCTCCTCTTGGCCGTGCAAGCAAGCAAGCTCTTCTCTCTGACATGCACACCCTTTCAGTCGTGCAGGCCTCCTCTCAGTCCACTCAGGACAGGCCTTCATTTATTCATTCATGCCCCCTCTCAGTCGTTCAAGCCTCCTCTCAGCTCCTTCAGCACAGCCTCCTGTCAGCCTGCTCAGGACAGGCCTTCATTTGATCGCACTCCGTCTCAACTGTGTAGACCTCCTTTCAGCCCACTCAGGACAGTCTTTCTCACAGCCTCCTCAGGACAGGCCTCCTCTTGGCGGGGCTGCTCAGGACAGGCCTCCTTTTGGCTGTGCACACCCACTTCTCAGCTGTGCAGGCCTCCTCTCAGCCTCCTCAAGACAGGCTTCCTCTTGGCCCCTTCAAGGACAGGCCTCCTTTTGGCCGTGCATGCTTCCTCTCAGGCATGTGGGCTTCTCTACCTTCTGCCTCCCTGCTGTCAGCTACTCTGCTGTTAACTGACCCAGCTCATTGCCAGTATGCCAGCTTTGTTTAGCTCTCTCTCAGCTGCATTCCTAGTGGCAGGTTTCTGCTGTCATAACAGATTCTGCCACAGGACCTGTGTTGGTTAAGGTTGACGTACAACCTCAACCTAGGCCATGATTCTCAGTTAGGATATAATTTGGCAGCTGTGTAATGGTATAATCGCCTGTATGATAAGACCTGATATGAGCAGCCAATCAGTTGAAAGGGAGTTTCTTTGAGCGTATTGCCTGCATCCAGTATATGTGGACTTTCTGGCAAAACTCATTGGCCTTTGCTGTCTTTGAATTCTGCAGCTGCCTCCTGATCTAGCCTCTGGTTCTTGGGACTTGAGCTAGCAGCTTACCTGCCAATCTTGGAATTCATCAGCCTCTGCAGCCTGTGAGCTGGCAGTCTGCCATCTCACCTGCTGATCTTGGGATTCGTTGGCCTCCACAGCCTGTGAGCCAGAGGCCTGCTGTATGACCTACCAATCTTGGGTTGCCAGTCCCTGCAGCCATGTAAATCAGGCAAAGGCTCCAGTCTGACCCATGGGCTTGGGATTTTTGAGCCACTACGACTGCTTGAGCCATTTCCTTAATATAAATCTCTCATTCTGTGTATGTACGTTTCACTGATTTTACTTCTCTAGAGAACCCAGACGAAGACATTTCATACTGAGTGGTTCTAGAGAAACGAAATTGTAAAGATATGTTTTCTAAGTTAGTTCTCAAGTCTGGTTAGTCTTAAAGATGTTGTTGACTCTGCTTACAGTAGTAAAGAGGGTACTGCTAATCCATGGCTTGAGGTGGCAATAGAAATACTCAAAATATCGCCACCAATAGATCAGATATTGGTGAGAGGTGAGGCTCTGGGTGATCAGGTTTAATACCTTTTTACAATTTTATCAAAATGAGAAGTGTAAAGAAGCCGATTGGTCTTCTTTTGCTCGACCAAATGGTGAAAGAGATGAACTCAGGGCTTCAGAGTCATAACTCAAGTGCCACATAAATGACTCCAAAGTTGCCATTTGTGCCTTGAAAGAAAGCCTTATTTCCTGTAGTAACAGAGCTGATATTGCTGAAAACAAAACCCAGAGTCTTATCATAAGAGTGGCTGAATTATAACACCAGTTGGATTCCCACATTAAATGGTGTCTGATATTAAAACGAAGGCATGAATTGGGAAGAAATGGGATCCTGAAACTTGGGATGGGACATATGGGCAGATAATAAAGAAGCTGGGGAAACTGAGCCCCTAAATTCTGTTGAATCACTCCTGCTGACAGAACTAGCTCTCTCAGTCCCATGTGAAGAGATTACTCCATCTTTGTCTGCTAAGCCACTTTCCACAGTAAAATCATTAGCCCCACCATTCCCATTTGATGAGATTAACCCAGCTGTGTCTGAAGAGCCCTTGTCTGAGTCATCCCCTAGGGAGGCATCTGAGTCATTGCCTGGGACATCACCTGGCTCAGATATCTTACAAGACATGGCCGAATGTTCTCAGAGCACATCCCCACCACTCATTTTTACTTCTAGACCTATAGCTAGATTTAAGTCCCAGTGAACCCTAAGAGGTGAAGTATAAAGTATGACCCAGGAGGAGGTACACTACACTCCAAAAGAATTGCTTGAATTTTCTAATATGAACAAACAGAAACCTGGGGAATATATGTGGGAATGGCTCTTAAGGGTGTGGGATAATGGTGCAAAGAGCATAAAGCTGGATCAGTCTGAGTTCATTGATATGGGTACACTAAGCACAGATTCTTCACTGTTTCAGCTCAAGAGGTTAGGAAAGGATCTAATAGTTTAGTTGGTTCGCTGAAGCATAGATTATGCAGTAGCCCATGCTAAATCAAGTTGAAGTGACAGACCTGCCTTGGTATACTGTAGAAGAAGGAATCCAAGGGTTTAGGGAAATTGGCATGTTAGAGTGAATTTATCAGGTTAGACCCACAGACCCACACATGAAATACCCAGAGGACACACCTTTTATGACAATGATGAGGAAGAAATTTGTGAAGGGAGCCCTGGCATCTTTGAAGACTACTGTGATTACTATTTTATGTAAGTCACATTTGACAATGGAAACTGTCCTACCTAGAAAAATAGTAAACCAAGGGCAATATTGCCTTCCTGAAGGGATTGTAGAAACTACCACCACCCTCAGAGACTTGAAGGATGAAGGGGTAATGATTCCCACCATATCCTCATTCAGCTCACCTATTTGGCCTGTGCAAAAAACAGATAGATCTTGGAGAATGACAGTGGATTATTGAAAACTTAACAAGGTGGTGACTCCAGTTGCAACTGCTCTTGCAGATGTGGTTTCATTCTTGAGCAAATACATACATCTCCTGGTACCTGGTGTGCAGCTATTTATCTGGCCAATCCCTTTTTTTCCATACCTATTTCGAAGGACCACCAGACGCAGTTTGCCCTCAGCTGGCAAGCCCAGCAATGCGCACGGTCCTACCTTAGGGTTATATCAACTTTCCAGCCCTATGTCATAATTTAGTCCTCAGGGACTTTGATCATCTTTCCCTTCCACAAGACATCACACTGGTCCATTACATTGATAACATAATGCTTATTGGACCTAGTAAAGAAGAAGTGTCAATGACTGGACTTACTGGTAAAACATTTGTGTGCTAGCAGGTAGGAAATTAATCTGGCAAAAATTCAGGTGCTTTCTACTTCAGTGAAATTTCTAGGGGTCCAGTGGTGTGGGGCATGTTGAGATATTCCCTCTAAATTGAAGGCTAAGTTACTGCATCTGAACTCTCCCACACCTAAAAAGGAAGCAC
Source organism: Loxodonta africana (assembly GCF_030014295.1). Lineage (NCBI taxonomy): Eukaryota > Metazoa > Chordata > Mammalia > Proboscidea > Elephantidae > Loxodonta > Loxodonta africana. Next base: position 86,453,048 of record NC_087343.1, on the reverse strand, counting down.
AATGTCTGGTGGTCCTTTTTGGATTTTGGAGTCAACACGTTCCTCATTTAGGTGTTCCGTTTATCAAGTGACTCAAAAAACTGCTAGTTTTGAGTGGGGACTAGACCAAGAGAAGGCTCTGCAACAGGTTCAGCTTGCCGTGCAAGCTACTCTGCTACTTGGGCCATATGATCTGGCTGATCCAATGGTGCTTGAAGTATCAGTGGAAGAGAGAGATGCTTTTTGGACTCTAGCAGTCCCCTGTTTGTGAATCACAGCTCAGACCCTTAGGATTTTTTGAGCAAAGTGTTGCCATCCTCTGCAGATAACTACTCCCTTTTTCAGAAACCAACTTTTGGCTTCTTACTGGGCCTTAGGAGAGACTGAATGCTTAACCATGGGCCACTAAGTCACCATGTGGCCTGAGTTATCCATCATGAACTGGGTATTGTTTGACCCACAGATCATAAAGTTAGACGTGCACGGCAATGCTCAACCACTAAATGGAAGTGATAAATATGAGATCAGGCCCACGCAGGACCTGAAGGCACAGGTTGCATGAGGAAGTGGCCCAAATGCTCATGATCTCCACTTATGTCACATTATCTGCTCTCTCCCAGTCTGCACCTATGGCCTCATAGGGAGTTCCTTGTGATCAGTTGACTGAGGAAGAAAAAATTCATACCTGATTTACAGATGGTTCTGTGCAATATGCAGGTACCACTCAAAAGTTGACAGCAGCAGCACTACAGCCCTTTGCTGGACCTCCCTGAAAGACAGTAGTGAAGGGAGATCCTCCCAATGGGCAGAACTTTGAGCAGTGGAGCTGGTTGTTCACTTTGCTTGCAAGAAGAAATGGCTAGATATGTGATTGTATACTAATTCAGTGGTTTGGGTGGATGGTCAGGGACTTGGAAGGAACATGATTGGAAAATTGGAGGCAAGGAGATATGGGGAAAAGGTGTGTGGATAGACCTCTCTGAATGGGCCAAAGAAGTGAAGATATGTGTGTCTTATATGAATGCTCACCAAAGGATGACCTTAACAGAGGAGGATTTTAACAGTCAAGTGGATAGGATGATGCATTCTGTGGAAACCGGTCATCCTCTTTCCCCAGCCACTCCCATCATTGCTCCAATGGGCTCATGAATACGGTGACCATGGTGGCAAGGATGGAGGTTATGCATGGACTCAGTAACGTGGACTTCCACTCATTGAGGCCGACTTGGCTGCAGCCACTGCTGCGTGTCCAGTCTGCCAGCAGCAGAGACCAACACTAAGTCCCTGATATGTCACCATTCCTCAAGGTGATAGCCAGCAACCTGGTGTCAGGTTGATTACATTGCACCTCTTCCATCATGGAAAGGGCAGCATTTTGTTCTTACTGGAATAGATACTCTGGATATGGATTTGCCTTCCTTGCATGAAATGCTTCTGCCAAGACTACCATCTCTGAACTTACAGAATACCTAATACCATCATGGTATTCTAGACAGCATCACCTCAGATCAAGGGACTCAGTTCACAGCAAGTGAAATGTGGCAATGGGCACATGCCTAGTGGGCTCATGGAATTCACTGGTCTTACCATGTTCCCCATCTTCCTTAAGCAACTGGCTTGACAGAATGATGGAATGGCCTTCCGAAGGTACAATTATGGCACCAGCTAGGTGGCAATACCTTGCAGGGTTGAGGCAGCCTTCTCCAGGAAGCTGTATATGCTCTAAATCAGCATCCAGTATATGGTGCTATTTCTCCCATGGTCAGGATTCAAGAATTCAGGAATCAAGGGGTGGAGATGGGAGTGACACCACTCACTATTACCCCTAGCGTCCCGCTTGCAAAATTTTTACTTCCCGTCCCCGTGACCCTATGCTTTGCAGATCTAGAGGTCTTAGTTCTAAAGGGAGGAATGCTCTCACCAGGAGACACAACACTGATTCTGCTGAACTGGGAGTTAAGAATGCCATGCAACCACTTAGGGCTCCTTATGCCTCTGGATCATCAGGCAAAGAAGGGAGTTACTGATTTGGCTGGTATAATCGATCCTGATTACCAAGAGGAAATCTGATTGATATTGTATAATGGAGGTAAAGTCTGGAATACAGGAGATCCTTTAGGATGTCTCTTAGTACTACAGTGCCCTGTGATTAAAATCAATGGAAAACTACAGTGACCCAATTCTGACATGACTGCTAATGGCCCAGACCCTTCAGGAAGGTTTGGGTCACCCCACCAGTCAAAAAACCATGACACACTGAGGTAGTTGCTGAGGGTAAAGGAGTATGGAGTAGGTGGTAGAGGAAGATAATTCTAAATGACTAGTTGCAGAAACGAGGACTGTAATTGTTCTGAGTGTTTCTTCCTTGTATATATACATCAAATATTTTTGTTTTCTTCACTTATATAAGATGTAAACAGGTTGTATGCATGTTAGTTGTATCATGTTAGGCACAAGTATGACTTTATAATTGTCTTTATTTAGAGATTGTGTATGGATTAGGGAGATGAGTATGGGTGCCAAGTTGACAAGGAGTAGACTGTGATGGTTAAGGTTGTGTGTCAACTTGGCTGGGCCATGATTCTCAGTGATTTGGCAGTTAGGGTATAATTTGGCTGCTATGTAATGATGCAGTCACTTTCATAATGAGATCTGATATAATGTAATCACTTCCATTGTGAGATTTGCTATGACCATCTAGTCAATTGAAAGGGAGTTCCTAGGGGGTTGTGGCCTGCATCCAGCGTATGCGGACTTTCTGGCAAAGCTTGCTGGCTTTTGCACAGCTTTTTGATGGATCCTGCAGCTAGCTTCTTATCTGACTTCTGGTTCTTGGGAGTTGCACTAGCAGCTTACCTGCCAATCTTGGAATTCCTTAGTCTCTGCAGCCTGTGAGTCAGTGGCTTACTGCCTTATCTGCTGATCTTGGGATTCATTGGCCTCCAGAATCCAGGAGCCAGAGGCCTGCTCTCTGACCTGCCAATCTTGGATTCACCGGTCCCTGCAGCTATGTGATTCCGGAGAAGCCCCCAGGCTGACCCACAGACTTGGGACTTGCCATCCTATACAGGCTTCCCCCGAAACTGTTGCCGCAGGCTCTACTATAGGGCCCCTTCTTAATCTGTCACTGCTGGCTCTGCTGCAGGGCCCCTTCTGGCCCCCTCGCTGTCTTCAGTGTTATAGTCCTTGACCCATGTTACAGCTCTTTAAGGAGGCTCTTCATCTCCTCTCTCTCTGCTTCTTTCTTCCCTCTTGCCTTTTCTCCTTTCTGAAACCTCCATGGGATTGGCTGTGTATATAAGCAAACTCCTTATTAATTTTAAGACATGGCCCTCCAAGCAAGGCCATGAGCTCACCAATAACCTTGCTGGAGCATACTCACTTCATTTGTGTAGTCTATAGTCACTATGAGTCAGAATTGACTTGAGAGCAAGGAGTTTGTTTTTGTTTTTTTTTATAGTCACTTCATTTGGATAGTCTGTAGTATATTGACCAATCCCTGCAAAGTACGTAAAATAGACCAATCACAGGGAAGGCTGCAGCTCAGGGCCAGACAAAAAGTATCAAAGCATCATGGTTTTTGCTGCTTACACAAGAATTGTTGATCAACCTGGACAAAAGTAAAAACACTCTGGGGTAGAAAATCAGGGCAAAGGTAACTCCTCAGAATTTAGGGGAAAAATTTCTCAACCTGTTTGTTCCCAGAACCAAGGCAAAAGGCCACATAAAGGAACTCATTTCACAAGTTGCTGAAAACTTCAGCTCATATGATAGAGACACAGCATAATCGCAGAAAAAGGCCCCCAGATGTGCAAGCTGGAGGTAGGAAATAGGCCTCGAGAAAATTTAAGTTCTAGGAGAACACAGATTCTAGCTGGGCAAATGATGGAAGGAAGGGGACCTGGGTGATTAAATAGCAAAATACCCTGGGAGTAGAAAATATACACTGGGCTGAAGTAATGGAAGAAGGAAAAACAGAATAGAGAGAGAAAAATTGTACAGACGTCACGTAAACAAGCCTGAAGCTAATGAAACTCAACAGAAAATGCCTCTTTGTAAGTAGCAGAAGAATTGTTTCTAATATAAAGTTTGACATTTAGGTGTATTTTCTTGCCATTCGCAACCCCACTCATCACTAATATATCTTTTCCAAAAACAATTAAACCACACAGATGAATATAATTTTAAAATGGAAGTCCTCCTTGACCCTTTTTTAGAGATATCATTGTAAGAGTTTAGTGTGATTTCTTCAAAATACACACTACCCAAATACATACATGTATTTGCACACTTTGTTTTTTAAACAGAAGAAGTTTCATACTGCCATATCGTTCTCCAGCCTTGCATTCCTCCAACATCAAAAACCAATACAGGATGACATTTTTACGAGGCACATATATCTTATTCTTTGAAATTATTGCATTCTGTGCTGCAGTATATAATTTATTTTGTATTCACTATTAAAAAATTTTTTTTTTCTTTATTGATAAAACATAGGTTATTTCTAATTTTCATTGTTTCTAAGAGTGCTGCAATGGATATGATTTAGTTTTCTATAAGTCAGGGTTCTGTTTGTCTTTTCTTGAACAGTATATCATGCTTTCTGTAAACAAGTAATATCTTGAGTTGTGATTGGTTTGGAGGTAAACAATACCATTTATATGTAAACATATTCCTTATGTGAAATCATATCTTCTACAAAAACCTGTTGCTATGGAGCTGATGCTGACTCCTAGAGACCCTACAGGAGAGAGTAGAACTGCTCTATTGGGTTTCAAGATCTCTTCTGTAGGAGGTGCCTAAAGAAGAACTGTAAGTGTAGGTCATTTCGTAATTGTAAATGGATGGCTTTTGTGGTAACTTCAGTCTGATGGGCTGAGGTTCTAGCTGCTTCTGCCACAGACTTGTAATTTAAAGTGAGAAAGATGAGTTCTACTTTCTGTATAGTAAAGAATATCATGAGGATGAAAGTGATTATGTATATGAAGCATTTTGAGTTTCTCTGAGGAATAAGATACGATACTCTGTAAAAGACAAATGTATTACTTTCAGTTTCCCTCTCATAAAGGACCGTATCACGTATGAGCCGTATGGATAGTTTCCTAGACGCTCCATCTCCTGAAATAGCTGGTGATTGGTTGTGGAAGTTGCGTGAGTGTAGGACGGAGATTGCTTAGTAACTGATGTGGTGGAGTAGGACTCAGACTGTGAGTCTAAGCCCAGTTTCAGCACGCACTGAGACTTAGTCATACTACCTTAACTTCTCTGTAACTCATCTCTCATTTTTCTTTTAATTGAGAATAGTAATATTTGCATTATTTCACCTTCATATTATTGAAGGAACTGAGTTGAAATCCAAGGTCACTAATTTGAGAAACCTTGCTTTTCATGTGGTTAATGTGATTCTAGTGATTAGGAATATTAGTGTTCCTGGGACACTTGCGGGAGGTCCTGTTGCCCTTTCCAGAAGACATCAACTAGTGAAAAAATAGTAATAAAGACTAGGAGAATGAGACACACGTTTTTTACTAAATTGTAACTTTAGCAGGATATCAGAGTTTTATTTTTCATAAAACTCATTAAGTACTTTATTTTTTTATGAACTAGAAAGCTATATATTGATCAGCTGAAATTATCAGATAAAGGTGGCATAGATACACAGATTCTTTGTGTGACTAATTAGAAGTATTCAGGTTAGGACCTGGTTTACATTTATATAGCATGTTCTGGTATACTGTTTTATTTAGTCTTCCTAACTTCAAGTTCTTTAATTCCTGAGATTTTTCCTTTTAGCTCTTTTTAAAAATGGCCATTACATATGTAATTTTCTAATTTCAAAAATTTACTTTGTTTTTTGAGAACAGATTAAATGTTGTCTGCGTCAGTATTCCTCTTGTTTTACTTTTTACTTACTTAAGAACTCTAAAAAATGTAACCAGTGTCAGTGATTTTAATGGCACTTAGGGTTTTTTCATGTCTTCCTGAACCTTGTCCTTAAAGAGCTTTTTTTTTTCTTTTAAATTTAAGGCCACCCTCTGAGTTCCTGTCTTAAAGTTTTCTTTTTAAGTCCTTTTGGGATAAGAATTCCCAACTTCTTTCATAATAGAAAGAATTCCTTGAATTTTTCTGGAATCTGTAATTATAGTTGCTTACTACTTGTGGTATTAAAGACCTATGAGCATATTTTGCTGATTGCGATATTGTTAAAATTTTTTTAAGTTATTTTATCTGGAAAACGATGGCATATACTTACACACATAGGTTGGTTGTTTTTCAGGCCTCTCTTTTCGTTGAGACCTTTCTGGATCACTTTATTTAAAATTGTTAACTCCCTTCTTACCTTTTCCTGCTCTCTTTCTCCTTCACTGCTTTGTTCTCCATAGCATTTGTTAATTTTTTTAAGAGCTTCAGCTGCTAACCAAAAAGTTGGCGGGTAGAATCCACCAGCTATTCCTTGGAAACCCTATGGGGCAGCTCTACTGTGTTCTTTCGGGTCGCTGTGAGTTGGAATCGACTCAACAGCAATGGTTTTAATATATAGGGTTGATATAAGTTGGAATCGACTTGACATTAATGGGTTTTTAATATAAACACAAGTAACTTCTTGTTTGTTGGGGAAGCAGTGTTGCTTTAGGGTCTGTCTTCCCTACTGAAGTGTAAATTCCCTCAAGGCAGGGATTTTTATGTTTTGTGCTTACTGCTACAGTGTTTATTTAGTACAGGCACAAAATAAATTTATAAGTTTGATTTGTAAAGAGTATTTACTTAGAATTTTTAAATTTGGAGAGAAGTTGCCTTGTTTAAAGAGAGAAGTTGCCTTGTTTAAAATTTGTTACAATATACATATAAAAAAGAAAACCAAACTCGTTGCCATTGAGTCATTTCTGACTCATAGCAACTCTATAGGACTGAGTAAAACTGCCCCATAGGGATTCCAAGTAACAGCTGGTGGATTCAAACTGCTAACCTTTTGGTTAGCAGCTGAGCTCTTAACCACTGTGCCACCAGGGCTCCATACTTTAACTCATCTGAAATGGAAACAGTTGGAAAATTAAAATCACCATCTTTTTTTAACTCTTATTTTATGAAAGACATATATCTTCTCCCTCCCACCCCATCAAATCAGGAATTTTTCAAAAACTTAATCCTTAAATTATAATATAGAGCCTGTACAAATGAAGCCCAGTCTCCTTCAGATTTCTGGGTTAGTAGTGATAGCTGATGTTCATATTGATGCTAATAATTGTGAGCTCCTCAAGTGCCTCTGATTCACCAAAACAAAAGAGAAACAAAAATCTCAAAAATCTAATTCTCTTAAGGATGATGTTTTTAATTGTTCACCTGAATTTGGTATACATTGTAACTATCAGTTAGACAGAACACCAAATCCAAAAAATGATTATTAAAAGTAATTAGAAGCTTAATTTTCTGTAAATGATTAATTTTTATTTGATTCTCCCATTTATACCAGGATCATAGAAAATTCTTCCTTATTCCCAACTCTGTTATTTTTCCTAGTCATATGTGTAGTTTCTATAATCCTGTCTTGGTTGCATTTCTCAGCCATCTTAACTTACAAATTTATATACTACCTTACAGTCCACAAAATTACAGAATACATTAACAAGTGTAGGATTTATTATTATCTTTTAAAAAACCTGGTGACTGAAATCTGATGATTATTTCACAGAACTCTACTAAATGATTTTTAAAGTGTGTATATTGAATTTATATTTCCCTTAGGTATTGGGGAAACCTCGGTGGTGTAGTGGCAAAGTGCTACGGCTAGTAACCGAAAGTTCAGCAGTTTGAATCAACCGGGTGCTCCCTGAAAACTCTATGAGGCAGCTCCGCTCTGTTCTATAGGGTCGCCATGAGTCGGAATCGACTCAACGGCAACAGGTTTGGTTTTTGGTTTAGGTATTGGAGCCCTGGTGGCACAGTGGTTCAGAGTTTCAGCTGCTAACCAAAAGGTTGACAGTTTGAATCCACCAGTTACTCCTTGGAAACCCTATGGGACCATTCAACTCAATGGCAATGGATTTGGTTTTTGTTTTTAGGCATTTAACGTTTTGTAAGCTATCAGGATTTTATAAAATACAAGAATTTTAACCACTTAAACTTATTTATTATGATGTTGGAGAAAAATATTGAATATACCGTGGACTGCCAGAATGAACAAATCTGTCGTGGGAGAAGTAGAGACAGAATGTTCCTTAGAAGTGAGAATGGTGAGACTTCATCTCATGTACTTTGGACAGGTTATTAGAAGGGACCAGTCCCTGGAGAGGGACATCGTGCTTAGTAAAGTAGGCAGTGAAAAAGAGGAAGACCGTTAACGAGAATGAGTGACACAGTGGCTGCAATAAGGGGCTCAAACATAGCAACCAATGATAGTGAGAATGGTGCAGGAGTAGGCAGTGTTTCATTCTGTTGTACATAGGATCACTATAAATCAGAACTGACTCAATGCACCTAACAAAGACAAAAACAAATTTATTTTTATTGTAAAATCCTGTCTCCATTGTACATCATCTAACCATCATCACCAGGGTCTTTTACACTGTTCTGACTCAAATAAAAAACAAACCACTGTGCTCCCTATTCTGATTGTTTGGCACATCCCTAAGCACTTGAATGTTTTTACATGGAATATTAATAGGATTTTGTGGAATATTAATAGGATTTTGTGAGTGCTGGTGACCGTGCTGGTGGAATAAATTTTTAGAGGAATGCTCTTTGAGGTAAAGAAAAAATAATAGCAGCTAATGGTTATTAAGCACTTAATACGTATCAGGTACTCTTAAATGTTTTTCATTTCACAGCAACCCTGTGAGGTAGGTAATTATTATTATCCCCATTTTATAGATGAGGAAACTGAGGCACAGAAGACTTAAGTAACTTTTCCAAGCTCACACAGCTAGTAAGTAGTGAAGCTAAAGTTAAGCCCTTACCTCATTCTGCTTAAAAAGGAATACAGTTTTAAATTACTTAAAATTTAAATTACTTAAATTACTATGTAAAATGAGTACTTGTAAAATATGAATAAAGAATAATATGATAGCAATGACAAACTTATATACTACCTTAATATTTTAAATTAGAAAATATTGTTTTTAATATGTATGGAAAGAAGTATTATTAGGAAACTGTTTAATATCTCTTTTGTTCATTTTAGATAAGATGGGAAAAAAACATCACGTTGGGGGAACCACCAGGATTCTTACATTCTTGGTGGTGGTAAGTATCTTGTTTTATTCCAGTTTTTACTAGATCGATGCATTCCAGAAGGCCTGTACCATACCTATTTATGATTTTATGCTTCCCTTTTATTCCTTCTTATTTTAAAAATTATTTTTCTGAAAAGTGGCACTTAAAACAAAAAACTCAGAGTGTGCATTGGTGTTATTTGACATTAAGATAGTTTTACTGAGTCATGCTGGAATAGGGACCAGTGTGTAGAATCTTACAACTGTTAATATGATTCCTTTCTCATCTTACGGTGGCAAAATAAGGATGGCACTTTTTCTTGGCTATCTGATTGTTGAACTAGCTATAAGGTTGGTTTTCTGCAAAGTGGGCTAGCAAGTTGTCATAACCCCAGACCACTAGATAACTATACAGTTTAGCATGCTATTCCAGTTCATTCTTTAAACCCTTGCCTCTCCTCCTGGAGGGATGGGGAGTGGGAGAAGCAACTCAGGTGAATAATTTGACTGCATCTTCTGTAATAGGCCAGTCCTGTTCAAAAGTAACAAGTCGTCACCAAGTAAAAAAAACTCCCAAGAACAAGAGAGGAACAGGTTGCAAATGAGCAGATACTGAAATAAGTTTATCTTCATTCTCTTGAGATAGAAAAACATATTCATGAAAAACAGTTACCTGAAGCACTGCTCAGCAGATACTTAACTGAACGGGTTTTTTGTTTTTTGCCCTGAAGATGTACCTTTCGTACCTTTATATTTCTGCCATGTGGTGGTGGTGGTGTCTTTTTAAATTTTATTTACTTACTAGGTTTTGAGCACATTTCGCCATGCAAATCTAATAAAGTTTATTGTTTATTCCATTTTGTCAACAAATACTTATCAAGGTTCTTATATGCTAAGCACTGTGCTAGATACTAGGGACACACCAGGCACACATCCCTACCTTCTTGATGATGGCAGTTTATTGAGGAAAACAAATAATTAAATAAGCAGTAAAAAAGAAATATATGTTTTATGGGAAATATGTAGAGTATTGTTAGGCACATACCAAATACATTTCACCTGGCATAAGAGTCAAGGACGACTCATAGGAGGAGCTGATATCTAAGCCAAAGTCTTAACTATGACTAAGAGTTGGCCAGAGAGGCATGAAAAGGCAGAGAAGGAGACTGTTCTGATAAATCGTATCATGGGCAAGGACCTGGAGATGAAAATCAGGGAGAGTATAGCCTGTAAGAAGGATAGAACTTCTGTATGTTGGAAATTAAATGGAAGGTGATAAGAGTGATCACGGAGAAGTCTGGTTTGATAAACTAAGACTTTGAATTTAATCATAAAGACAATACAGTGCAGTTAAGTTTTTAAGCAGGAAAGTAATGTGAATTTACATCCTAGCAGTATCACTCTGGTTCTATAGAGAGTGGGTGGAACAGGAATAAGCCTAGAGACACTTAGAAGGCTGTGGCAGTAAGGGATAGAGAATGGTCACTTGCACTAGGGAATAAGTAATGGGGAGGAAGAGAAGTGGACAGATTTGAGGGACGTTAGTAGAATTGGCAGGATTTGGTGATTGGCTAAGTCTGGGAAGTAGATGAAGAGTCCAGTTTTTTAGGCACACTGAAATTGAGAAACATGAAATTCAAGTGGAGATGTTGAGCAGGCAGCAGTTAGATGGGTCTGATATAAAAGAGCGGGCCATGGGGTGGAATTGCACATGAATGAGGAGAGAAGTGGGCCTAGTACAGAACCCTTGCAACACTAACATTTGAGGTGTGTGAACAGGAGACAGAAGGAACTAAAGGGAATGTTGTAAGGGCTTGTTTTGAGAAGGAGGAATAAAGGTCAGTAGTGTTAAATGCAGCTGCAGGGTAACATAATAGGAGTGAATATGCCCTTTATGGATTTAGTGAAAATGACTGATGTGAGCCAGCGATGAGCTGGGAAGCCAGAGGGTAATGGGTTAAGAAGCAACTAGGAGTTTAAACCAGTTGCTGTGGAGTTGACTTTGACTCATGGCAACCCTCTGTGTTTCAGAGTAGAACTGTGCTCCTTAGGGTTTTCTGTGGCTATGATCTTTCAGAAAGATTGCCAGGCTTTTCTTCCAAGGTGCCTTTGGGTGGATTCAAACCACCAACCTTCTGGTTAGTAGCCAAGTGCTTAAACGTTTGCACCATCCAGGGACTCCACCAGGAAGTTAGGAAGTGGGAAATGGTAGATACAGTCAGTTCTGACTGGAAGGTTCAGCTGTGAAGAGAAATTAGTGATACCTGAAAAAGTGATACCTGAAGGAGTTTTATAGATTTGAGAGAATTTTTCTCATTTTAGGTGGGAGAAATGTTAGCATGTTTAGTGTTTATGAGAAGGAATCAGTAGAGGAAGAGAGGTTGAAGATACAAGGAGAGAGGGGATAATCAGTGATGTAAAACCCCTGCAGAAGCCAGGAAGAAGGGGATACAGAGTACAGGTGGTGGGAAGTAAGAGGAGAGCACCATTTCTACCACTGTGATGAGAGGAGATACAAGGGCATTTGTGGGTTTGCTGGCAAGAGACCGTGTACTTTCTTTGATGGCTTTTGTTTTGTCTGTAGAATAGGATGTGAGGTCTTCTGCTGATGGTGGTGGTTGTGTGAATTTTTAGTAGAGTGAAGAATAGCCTAAAAAGAGTTTGAAATAGTTGTTTATCGAGTCAGGGAGAGAACTGACTAGGAACATACAAAAAGATCACCAGGCAGTGTTGGCGGGCTACTTGGTTGTCAGAGCATTGTGGCACCAGTATGCCCAGATATGTGACTTTTCCCCAGCAGTAATTCGTAGTCCAGGTGTATGCATGGAAAAGACATTCCCTTTATTTTTATTTTTTTGTGCCTTTCTTCAGTTAGAAGCATTTCCTGCTCAGAGCTTTATACACTCATCTCTATCTTATTTAAAAGAAAAACAAAGGCTATCTGCTGATGCTATTGCACATGGTCTCCTTGGAACGTTATTTAATGCCATCATCTTTTTAACCTCGCTCCTGAAAGCATGCTTTACTAGAAGTCCCGTGATAAATGGAACCACACTTGGTCAGTTGTGGTTGTACTTGTGGGTTTCCCTTATTTGTCTCACATACATATGGCAGGAACAGGTGCAGTGTTTTGGTTCAGAGTTCCTGTATTTGGAACAACGGTTCATTGTAGTTGAGCACCATCATTGTGCTGTTTTCCTGGGGTTTAAGAATTATTTTTCTTTAAATGTGTAATAGTATAAAAATCAAATTTTCATTTTAGATGGTGTATAGTTATGATATCTAAATCTAGGCTGTAAATACTTAACTGTGGAATGTAATTGAATTCCTTCATCTATTGACACCCTTACATTTTGTATTTTTTCAATTAGGTCTGAAAAGTGGCATAAGAAACTATTTTAGTAGTCTGTCCCTATTGGATCAGTGGACTAACAAAGTGAGGATTTTAAGAGTTTTCAATTATAATACTAATTGTGTTTCTTGCCTTTATTTCTCTTTTATTCACTTTCTCATGGATTTAACCTATTCCCATACGTTAGATAGTTGATAATAACTTAGTGTATACCTTGGTTTTTTGCTTCTTTGGTCTCAGCTGTCAGAGGTACAGCGTTTAAATCTGCCGTGGCTCTTCCTTTTTCTATGGCACAGAGATTCAGGGGAGCCTTTCCTTCCATGGCATTGGTATTTTAAATAATTTCGTGTATATTTAGCTGGAGATGTAAAATAAATAAAATATAACCACATAAATATTTTTAGACTATACTTGATCAGTTTAAATCTAGCATATGCAAAATATATAGATAAGGTATTTTTGATGTTTAAATGTTTTCTCCCTAAAACTACTAACATACCCTTTGCAATTCCTACTTTGTCTATATAAATTAGTGAATCTTAACAGTTTTGAAGTCATGGGGTCCTTTGAGAACTGATGAAGCTATGAGACTATGGATCCTTTTTCCCAGAAAAATGTCCATCTGCTCATTTTCTAAGCTTTCTTAATCATTTTGTGTAGCCAGCCATTCTTGTGGGCCTTAAACCCAGCAGATGCTTGATCATTTTATCCTAAACTCTTTGGAGCTGGGCTTCGTAATCTGTGCTCCAGGGTTAGGAATTTAGGATTATAATAATGGTTGCCTTTTTATGTTGACCAGGAAAGCTATTGCTGGTGCTGGTCCAGATAATTAGAATAATGTGTGTCCTTCAACACCTTACTAGGTGGTTATTGGGTCAAACTCATGGTCCTTGTTACATTGAACAGTTGAAGTCTTTACGAACTTTTTTCTCTTGCATTTTTTATGTAATATTTGAAAATGAAATTACCTTGTTTAAGCCTGTTCACGAAGTATTTATAAAGTGCAAAGCTACTCTACTCTTAAGGACTCAGTCGTAGGAGAGAGAATTAAAAGTGTTATAACAATGTAGAACAGAATTCAAATTCATGTAAAAAGACCAGACTTAATGGTCTGACAGAGATTGGAGGAACTCCCGAAACTATAGCCCCCAGATGCTCTGTTAACGCAGAACTGAAACCATTCCCGAAGCCCACTTCTCAGAGAAAGATTATACAGGCCTATAAAACAAAAATAATACACATGAGGAATGTGCTTCTTAGTTCAGTCAAATATACCACACCAAGTGGGCAGCTCCTGTCCAAAAACAGGATGAGAAGACAGGAAGGAACAGGAACTGGACGAATGGACACAAGGAACCTGGGGTAGTGAGGGGGAGCATAGTGTCACATTGTGGGGATGGCAGCCAATGTCACAAAACAATATGTGTATAAATTTTTGAATGAGAAATTAACTTGAGCTGTAAACTTTCACCTAAAGCATGATTTAAAAAAAAGAAAAAAAAGTGTTATAATGATATGTACTGGTTATAATAGCACACAATACACTCTCAGATTGTAAGAGTTAGGAAAGGATTCATAGAGAAAGTAGAGTTGAGCTGAAAGTTAGTGAGAGAAAGGTATTTTGGGCGAGGAATTGTTAGTATGATGGCTCAAAAGGGATTACTGTGTTTAAGAAATGACAGGAAGTTTGGGCCCGTTGACCTCTAAGTGTAGTACCTGAAAGTGATAGAAGATAAGGTTAGAGACACAAGCAATGGTCAGATATGAAGTCTTGGAGTACATCAAGGATTTTGGACTACAATTCCAAGATTTTACAATGTGTGTGGAATGATTAGATTTGTGTTTTTAGATGTTTACTTGGCATCAGTGTAGAGATGGATTGAACAGGGTTGAGAGCAGAGGTAAAGATTAGTTAACAAGGCAATTGTAATTGTCCAGTGAAAGGTGATTAGATGATGGATTCTAGATAGTGAAGAATGTGTCGAATAGTTTGGTGATAGAGGTGAAGGAGAAGCCTCCCACGTTTTAGATTTGGATGATGGAAAGAATAATGATGCCATTGACCAAGTAAGGAAATACAGAAAGAGCAGCAGGTTTTGGAGAAAAGACAATGAACTTAGCATGAGGAAGTTAAATTTTTAGATGACTGAGTGATGTTTGAGGAACCCTGGTGGTACAGTGGTTAAGCACTGGGCTGCTGGTTAACTGCCGGTTCCAGCCTAGCCACTCCATGGGAGAAAGATGGTGGCAATCTGCTCCCTAAAGATTTACAGCCTTGGAAACCTGATGGGGCAGTTCTGCGCTGTCTTACAGGGTCCCAATGAGTGGGAATTGATTGGACTGTGGGGAGTTTTTTGGGTGCAACATTCAGATAAAAATGTCCATTCACAGAGATCTGGGTCCGTAATGGTTTGTGACTTAACAGCATGGGTCATACTGTAGGTTAAGAGTGTTCATAGGTGAAACTGTGCAGTATAGTTAGCGCAGGGCCTGGGGTTGAAGCCCTGGAGAAAGTCAACAGTTAAGTGTGGGCAGATGAAGAGGAATCCTCCAAGAAGTTATTCGAGAGGAGGGAGGACAATCAGGAGAGAATAACGATTGAGAATCAGGAAAGGCGTTCAAAGGAGAGAACATTCAACAGTCAAGTTCAAGTTTCTCAGTAAATGTAAGTTAAAAAAAAAAAAAAAATTCCGAAGATTGCCCTTAATTTGGAAGTAAGAAAACTTAGGTGGTCTTGGGGAGAAGAGTTTTGGTGGAGTGGTATAAGTAAAATTTAGAAGGCTGCTGTAATAGTTTCATGATTCACAACAGAATAGGACCTAACACTTTTGTTTTTAAGCTAGAATAGACTTGAGCATATGTACAGGTTCAGGTCAACAGGGAGGGGTTGAAGATATGTGAGAGAGAGAAGGAGAGAGAAACAGATAATATTTCTTAAACATAGAGCTGAATTCAGTGTCCCACTATTAATATCATTACATAATTACATTTCTCTTTTTTGAGTATGGGGAGTGAAGTGGCTACTTCCAGATAATTGATATAAATGGGACTCAGAAAAACTGTCCCTTTTGAGTTCCATCTGTGTAGAGGCATCCATGGATCACCAGCACCGGTGTGTAGGGTGAGAGGGTGGTTGCTACAGGATACTCAGGAAATGAACTGGAATACATGGGTCAAAGGTACAGTAACATAGACATATCTTATTTGGGCTGAAGCTTAGCAACAATTGTGAGGATGGCGCAGGACCAGGCAGTATTTCGTTCTGTTGTGCATAGGGTCACTGTCAGTCGGAATCAACTCAATGGCACCTAACAACAACAATAACAGTCTTATCTGGGAGCCCTGTTGGTACAGTGGTTAAGAGCATGGTCTGTAGTTCAAACCCTCAGCTGATTCTTGGAAACCCTATGGGACAGTTCTACTCTGTCCTAGAGGGTCACTGTGAGTTGGAATCCACTCAGTGGCAATGGGTTTGGTTTGGTTTTATCTAATCTAGAACAGGTATCTACTAAGCTCATAGCTGATGCTGCTCAGACTACCAGAGCAGTATTAACCTGCCCATAAAAAAAAAAAAAAAAAATTTTTTTTTTAATCAGAATAAAGAGTCTTGAAATATAAACTCTAATACCATATTCCCATTAGAAGAAAATAAGGTAATAATTTAAAAATTCAAGCCCAACTGCCACTAATTAACTGTGTGACCTTTAACAAATTATTTAACCCCCCATGCCTCAGTTCCTTCATCTATAAAGTGGGGATAGTAATAAGAAGATTAAATGCTGAGTATACAGTTTTTTTTTATACAGTACTTACTGTGTGCTTGAATTTAGTGTATGTTCAATAAATGTGCAGATCATACTTTAAAATATGAAATTATTGCTAGAGTATGGTGAAAATTTTATGAGAGTGGGGCAAAATTTAATTCTTGCATTTTAAAAAGTATTAAATAATGCTAAGGAATAATACAAGTACGCATAGTCAAAGTTCCAAGGTGCAGATCAGGTACACGTACATTTCATGTAAAACCTGTTGTGGTCTATGAATGGATAGTTTTCTTCAGTAGGGATTATGAGTAATTAATATTCATCAATTTTATATTTTGGGGCCTTGAAAGAGAAGTGACTATTAGTTATTAAGAATTGAACTTTAACATGGCCTGCTCCTCAGGGGGAAAAAATGTTTCATACAAATGTTGTTTTTACATTTTTATTTTCAGGTAGTCTTAGATACGGCTGGTGGCATTAAGGTTATGTAATTATGTTAGCATCCCATCTTCTGGGGCACATCTGGCATGTTCATTCACCCTTGAAGCCTGCTCTGACAACCTTTTTCCTGCCTTCCCTTGAGATATTGATAGCTGGCTGAGTCATTTCTCCTCAAAGCCTCAGGAACAGAAGGGCAAACGGTGTTTGGGTGCGGATCCTCAGCTTGGGGACCCCTTGCTTTCCCTTGAGTTACGTGGAGAAGCACATAATAAATGATACAAGATCGTAGATTTTAATATTTTTCAAGTATTCTCTGGTTCTCTGTGCTTAGTCTTATCTTCTTCCTCTGTAAAATATACATTTTTCTCTTGTTTTCTGCTTAGGAATAAAGAGACCATGCAAATCCAAAGCATTATACATGATAATAAATTCACCACATTTTAAGGATAGTGCTTTGGTTTCAAGTTTAATACATGCAGTGGATGAGAGGAATTGAGATGCGCTTCAGTCACCAGCATCTCAGGTTGTAGAGAAAGGAAACCCGTGTCTTTAGAGGCCCCTAGTTTCCTGCCCTTGGTCCTGTGGAAAAGAAACCAGTTCAGTGAGTCATCAGAGGAACTTACTAAGGTGTTTCAATATAATCCCCCTAACTAAGGAGAAATCAAGTATTGCTGTGAGCCTCACTTGCTTAAAAGCCTAATTCTTTCTCTGGGAAATAAGTCCACACTTTCATATGGCAATTGTCACGTTGTCATAATATCAGCCAAAAGCATTTGCCAAGAGCATTTGTTAAATTTTAATAGGGTATGACATATAACTTCTACATAGAGCTACCTTTAAATGCTTTAGGAAATTGAGATGCAATTTTCATTTCCACTCATTACTAGTTTTGGATCCAGTCGTGTATGTCCCATAGTTAGATCTCAGGAATATCATATATAGAATTATAGTATTTTAGTAACTAGCTTTATTATCCCTAAGCTTGATCTTGTGAACTTTTGACCTCCCACTAAATCCATAAAAGTAAACTGGAAAACAGAAGTAGAACAATATTAATATTCTAAGGTAAACATTTAATTAAATTGTATGTTTAAATAATTATATGTAGTATTTCTTTAATAACTTTTAGGACCTCAACAATAGATTATCATTTTTTTCCCAGTTCATTTTGTGAGATAACCTTTTAAAAGTAATGCATTGGGATACTTTTCAGGAGAGGTTTTATAGTGCTTAATAGGAAATTAGAAAAATTAGGGAAGAAGAAGAGAAATTAAACTGTTTGTCATGATATTGAATATAATATTCTATGATTAACTGAATACAGTTTAAAGACTACCTTACAAATTTGGGCTTCAAGAGCTTTACAGTTCCTTACGAACATAAAAATAAGAGTAATTTTAATATACTGAAATTTATACCACTCAATCCATGTAAGAACTTCTACCTGTATCCTTGTATATCTGTGAGTCTTAGACTTTTTATCCTAGTGGGGCTGCAGGAAGGCCAAGTACAACTTTTAACTGCTTTCACCTTTGTAAAAAAATTAAAATTTACTTATATTATTTTGTCTGTATTGCTTTCTTCATCTTTCTTAATGATTGTAGAAATTTCAGAGGAAATGATGCCAGTACTCAATCTTTCATGTTTTTCACCTCTGAGAGTAATCTTCTCTTGCTGAATAGTGGCTTTAATTGTGTTGTAATGCCTACAGAAAACATTCTCCTAGCTGAGGAGAGACATCCAGACTAAATGAGTCGTTCAGTGCCAAAATAGTCAGGGTTTACTTTAGCAGATTTTATTGTACCATTGTTACCTGTGTCCTCAACACAATATCCTGCCTTAAAAATATATCTGTATTTTAAGGTTTTGTGCAAGCTGTTTATAGTGTTGATGATATTATTAATAAAATGCTTACTATATGTCAGGAACTGTGTGTGTTATATAATTCTGAACAACTTTATTTTGTAGAAAAGGAACTTGTGTTTCCTATTGGTTTAAGCAACTTGATCAAGAACTATCACAGATAGTAGAGCTGGCTTCTGTCTCAGATATGTCCTGCTTCAAAATCTATTCTCTTAACCACTTGGTGTATCCTACTTGGCTTAACCGCTTGGCTCTGCACTTACAGAGAGTAGGAAATGTGTTACAGTAAAGAATACTGTTGAGCATTGTAATTGCCTTGTTGATAGCCAGTACATTTAGCTGTTTGCTTTCCTGCTTTTTGAATCCTTTGTTCATGTGTATTGTTAGTTTGATGGGTGGAAGGATGACCAGAATCATATCTTTTATAAGAAGTTTAATTTTTCCCATAGCCACTTCACTTTTTTTTTTTTTTTTTTTTTGCCTTAGCTGCCTGTTATTCTTGAGTAGGAGGGAGGAAAAAAAAAAAAAAAAAACGAGAGAGATGTTAGAATGGATTTTTTTTTAATTACCTACCTGTTTTTACCTGTTTTAGTACTTGCAGGGGAAAACAAGAGGATATTTTAAGAAATATAATTGTTTAACCAATGTGGTTTAATGGTCAGGGGGATTGGCCTGGGAGTTTGACAGTAAAATTATCTTGAGAAAAATTGATGAACTTCTTTATTCCTCAGTGGTTAAATTTAAGATATTATTTAACATTTTTATTCTTCATGGAAAAATTTGAAAAGAATTTAATTACTTCAATCAAGTGTTTTAACTCATGTAAACAACCAGTTAAGAATAAGCATTTTTTAAATTACTGTTTTAAAATTATTTTCTTTTAGAAAAATTTTACTTTGCATTTCTGAAAGATGACCAAGTGGTACCCTATGAAGGGTCTTGCTCAAATTTAAATCTGTCAAAGAAATATTTGTCCCGAAGAAGAAAACGCACTTTGTTATAAAAAAAAAATAAATATATCTCTTCTGTTATTTTTGAAATTGTGATTTTTCATATTGGCACTATATGACTTTCCTAATATTACCATGATTACTTTTTTAGTGTATTTTGGGATCTCTACTGTGCAGCTCCTGAAAGACGGGAAACATGTGAACACTCAAGTGAAGCAAAAGCCTTCCATGATTATGTAAGTTACATATTATTTTACTAAGTTATATTATCAGTTTTCTTTTTAAACCACTGCTCCTGAAAATGCATTGGCCCACTCTTCTTCTCCTTTGGTACTTTAGATAATTGGTTTTTCTTTGTTTCTTGAAAAATAAAGTCATAACTTTAAAAGTAGAGTACAGATGGCCTTCTGAGTCTTGCTGAAGAAGCTTAGGATAAGAGAGTAGTCATAATTCCAAGATACTAATGGTATTTCTTAACTTTAAGCATACTTGATTTGTGAAATTTCAGATATATAAAAATTAAGTTCTTTGTTCTGCAAAAAAGACTCATCCTAAGATTTCTATAGATTATAAGCTCTCCTTTTGCTCATAAGATATATAGAAATACTCTATTTTCTTGTACAACTTTTTGGTTATATATCATCTTGCAAAATTATCCATGCCCCTGAATTCAGTTCCACAAATAAAATTTATTTTACTCTGAAATCACAAGCAGTGTTTTTACCTGGAATTAATTGTTTCCCAGATTTTTTTTCTGCTACAACTTAATATTGAATTGTTTTATTTAACTATTTCTGATTTCATTCATGTCCAAAATATTAGGAGAAGTAGCAATATATATGCTACTGAATTTATAGTGAAAAATAAAAACGGCGATTATAATTTTAGTTTTCTGGTGTGAATGGAAGATACACCTTAATTGTTCTCAAGTAAAGATGGAGCCAAAATATATTATCACTTTACTGTGATGGTAATGGAACCACAGTGTTACAAGGAGCTCTTTGAGAGCAGAGAATCATGTTGGTTCTTCCTCAGGTTCTGTCAAATAATAGATGTTCAATAAATATTAACAGAATGTAGTAGCCTGTTAGTTCGGATTCGTAAAGCCTAACTCAAATTGAAAATGTTTCAGATTGTTCAAGTAAAGTGACAGGTTTGAGTCATAATTTTGATACCGTGTATGTTTTTTCTATTCTTGCCTAAGAGAGTCTTTATAACATTTAGAAAGGGTTTTGCTAAAAGTTTACAGTAAGGAGATACTTTAAAAAAAGCATATGTAAGTACTAGTGATACTATATAAATAAAATAATAGATTTTATTTATACCAAATGCTGAGTTTTACGGGTAATCATCTACTATTTTAGGAAAATGCTTCTCTAGAAACTATCCCCCAGAGTGCTAGGTACTTCCTCTGCTCTGATTCTGCAGCGTCTTCTGCGTACCTCCTAATGTCCCTGATAGATTATTGTAATGGAATGTTTTCCCTAATAACTTGTGAGCTTCCTAAGAGAAGAGGCTTTGTCCTATATATCTTTTTCATCCTCTATGCCTAGGATAGTACCTGACATGAGATATTCAAATAGATGTTCAGTGTTTATATAAATGAATGATTGTATAAAATATCATCTAAATCTTTGTTGTTTCTTATTTTAACATAACAGGATATGTAGTTGCAGGAAGGCCATTTAATACAACTTTTATTTACTTTATATGTCAATACCAATTTAGATAAGATGGTAACTTGTAAATACATAACAAGTTGAGTTAAAACAGGTATCAGAAGGCTTTATATCTTGGGGAATATTTAGTAACAAGATAGATACAGTTCCTACCGTCATGGGCTTACCATCTAGCAAAAGACAACTTTTTCTAAGAAGTTTGCAATATCAAAAAGTGAAATACATGTAGAAATACAGTATAGGCTTATACTGCTGGATCAGTCAAAATTTATAGATTTGTGAGAATCTAGAGGAAAATCAAAACGGATTGTTGTAACGAAGTACACATAACTTTCAATGCATGTTTAGATTTTGCCATATAGTAGGTACTTTGTAAATGTTCAACAATTCTCTTAGCCCATGTAATACAGAGTTCATAATAGGCTGGGAACAAATAAATAAAGTTACATTTTAAATCCAGTAAGATAATAGAAACTCTTATAGTATATATTAATTTCATCAATGTGTAGTCTATTGTTAATTTCAGCAGGTAGGGTCATTATGAGTTTTGTTTTTATCCTCATTCTAGTCTGCCCTGTTGTTTCTGTTCTTGATTTCACTTCTTTAGGATCCAGTTTTAATTCCTTTGTCCGTACATAAATCTTATGATTACCTTAAGTTCTTTCTAGCATTTGGTTTGTTTGCTTACTCTGTGTGTGTGTGTGTGTGTGTGTGTGTGTGTGTGTGTGTATAAACTGTGCTGATTTGCAGAAGTACGTTCACCCGCTTTACCTGTGGGGTACATGTGGCTCTATTCCCAACTTGTCATTTGGGTCCAGGATTGCTTCTGGGCGACTTCTAAGTACTGCTGATGACTATATCACCTAGTTTTCCCTATTTTTCTTGATTCTGAGATTTTCTGTAGGGCAATGTTATTTCAGTCATTCGATGAGAAACATGAATAAAGGAAGATAATCAAGGAAACTGTGAAGCACTTAATATTAGAAATGGAAAATTTATAATTTTAGAAGTCATGAAAAATAAGTTATTTTGGAGAGTTTTAAAATGTGAAGGAGAAATATATCAATATTCATAACAAAAACTTGTAGTGTCATATTTATATAGCCACTTTGCTTACTTTTTATATTTTATACAACTTCATATAAAATGATTATATTTTGGGCAATTTAGAAAAAATGAAGATCTGTGTCTTATGTTTATTTTTTTTCCCTATAATTTGAGGGGAACTAAAATCATCGACAAAACTCATCTTTCACTTATCCTAAACCACAGTTTTCAATTATTGTTGTGTTTTTTTTTTCTATTTTGTTTAGAGGTTTCTGTCTCTTTTTAAGATAAATAAGTGCCTCATAGTTTTCAGTACTGTATCTATATACTAAGAGGTTAAGCAATAGTTTCTTACCCAAGAAATAATGGATAGAGGTAGAATGATGTCACTTTGTATTTTGTACTAATAAGAATGGATTACCTAATATCAGACTTCAAGAAACATACATAAATTTGATTGCATATGTTTTGAATATTAAGTTGGCTTTCTTTTACATATATTTCACCAGAGTGGAAATATGAAATACAGGACTCGTGGGAGATCATTGGCTTCGTTATGGAAAGACTTCAGTGCTTAGATAACAGATGGCAAAATTTTAAAACTGTTAAGGAGATGGTGAATTCTTCTTTTCAGTGGTTTCAGGCCGAGTTCTCTAGACCCTTGGGATATAGTGGAAGGTCACAGATGATGCTTAAGAGTATGAGAACAGCAGATACCCAAGTAGAGAAGCTCTTGGCCTTCTGTTTTAACAAAACGGCTCACTTCTCTCCACCCCACAATTCATCTTATTTTCTCTTTCTAATTAAATGGCATCTCCATAAAACCAGCTATTCATGCCACAAAGGAATCTTCTTTTTAATCCCCTTTATTATTTTTCTCCTTCACCTCCAGCTGGTCATCAAAACTTGTCAATTCCATCACCTACACATTTCTTAAACATGTCTTCTCCTCTCTAACCCCAGTGCATATGCCTTAGCTCAGGCCCTTATCTTGTTCCATTCTTACAACAGCATTATAACAGCTATCTATGGGTCTGTCTACTCCCCCTCCTCTCGTCAGAGTCCAGCAATTCTCTTTCAAGGGTTTTTGCTAAAATCTTTAAATAAGAAGCTGTTTTTGTTTGTTTTATAAAATCTTTTATATATTTATAGAGTATGATTCCAAAACACCCAAAAAGCTTAAAATAAATGTGGAAACTACTTGTGTGGGCTGGCCTAGTCATTTTATTGGTAGGAAGCTTGGTACTCAGAGAAGTAAATGATGTACCATTGTTTAAAAATTGAGCATGATTTATCTAGGAAAATTCAGGTTTACCAAATTTTCATTGAGTACTCTTTTGACTGTACTGGATGAAACTTCTGTCTGCAATGGAGAGTCATTTTTTGAATAGAATAGTAAATCATATTTTAGGACAATTAATCTGAAGCACTGTGTGAGAGGAACTGAAGAAAGGAAAGGACTGAATGCAAAGACTGCACGGAGGCTATCCTGATAGCCTTGGTATGAACTAAGAAACATTGAACTAGAGTGGGGACAACTGAAATAGAAAATAAAGGCTGAAAATGAAATTGTCTAGTTGTAAAGATTCAGAAAGGGCGAAAAATTAAAAATAGTTTGTAGTTAACATGACTGATGAACTGAGACTTGTGAACCATTAGCTAGATTCTTAAATTTGGAAGGAAGCACGTAGAGAAAGTAGGTTAAGCTATAAAAATCCATTGCCATCAGGTCAATTCTAACTCACAGTGACCCTATAGGGCACAGCAGAACTGCCCCATAGAGTTTCCAAGGAGCAGTTGGTAGATTTGAACTGCTGACCTTTTGGTTAGCAGCTAAGTTCTTAACCAATAAGCCACTATGGCTCCAGTTTAAGCTATAGGAGTGGGTTAAATTAATGAGGGAGTAAGGGTAAAATATAAGAATTGAGGCTTGGGGAAAGAAAAGCTTGGGAAAAAATACTGACATTTAGAAAGTGATAAAAGGGAAGGCACTAGCATTATAAGAGACAGGAAAAGAAATACAACACAATGTAAGGTAAGTAAATACCACTCCAGTTAGTGTAACTAGTATGTTCTATAACTGACTTACCATAACTGGTATGTTCTGTAACCTGGTAAATTTCCCAAATCTCTTCACTATTTTAGAATGCTCCCAACTTGAGCTCTGTATCCCAGGGCAACCAAACAAATGTGTTTGGTGTTAACTTACTATCTTGAGTTCCTAAGATACTCAAAAGCCGTTTATGGTAGTTGAAGCAAGACTTGAGACTTAAACTATGTCAATGCCTGAATGATTTTTATAGGCTACAATTTCATTTTAAAAAGCAATTGTGTATAGGAGGCAAAATAGATTCAAATGTAGGAGGAAAACTAAATGGACTTAAATCCATTTCTTCTAGAAGTTTTTGAAACTTGGGATTAACAGGTAGGAAAACCTCAACATATTAGCCCTTTCTTCATTGCAACTTTGTTGTAGCAAGCATGGATCGTAGTGCCTGTCAAGTAAAAAGCAGTGTAAAAATTCTCATCTTGGGGAGTTAAAGGTAAGCATATTTAAGGATTATGAAAACATATGATACTCACTTTGATAGTTTACTGGTTTGTACTTAATCAGTACTAGTAGATACTTGATGAAAGAATAGATAGATAAAGAAAGAATGTACGTTCTTTAGGACATGGTATGTCTAAACTGAGTGCCCCTACTTCCATGGGAACATTGTACCACTCTTATGAGATCCATTCACTATCCCTTTTTACTTTCCTTTT
The DNA here is from genome assembly GCF_030014295.1 of Loxodonta africana. NCBI lineage: Eukaryota > Metazoa > Chordata > Mammalia > Proboscidea > Elephantidae > Loxodonta > Loxodonta africana. Next base: position 86,427,998 of record NC_087343.1, on the reverse strand, counting down.
ATTATTACCTTAGCCTGCTTTTCACTTTATCTTATCCCTTTCTTCATCATTTCCTTTCCTTTACCAGCCCTAAGATAGGTAAGACATAACCAAAAAGAGGACATAAAGAAAATTATTTCAGAGCTGAGATTATGTTATAATTTTTATTATGGACAAAAGCTCAAATACATAAAGGAAATGGAAAATGTTTAGATATCACAAAATGACTTCTGTCATCTTTACAATAAAAAAAAATACGATAGCATGCCTTAATTTAATGTATGTTTTAGAAATGATGGGGATATCTTCCATATGCCGATCTCTTCATCACCATTCTCCATGTATACCAAACTCCCTTCTTTCCTCTTTTGTCTAACCTGAAATATCCTTTTGAAGGAACATTTGGAGCTTCCTGTAACTTAAATCGTGGATTTATTCCATCACAGGCTGCCTACCTATACTGCCTTCGTATCTTTTCCTGACCATGAATATAACCTTTGATCTTTCTATTTTTCTTTGTCATTTTCCCCTCCCATAGAACCTACTATCTTTACTATCATTATGTGGATGATTTTACTTTGTCACTACAGAGGCATACAGGAGGTAACAAAACAAACACTGGAAAAGTTAGAGAATTAGGAATATCAAGTTTTTACGTTTGAATTGTAAGTGAAAAATACCAATTTTTTACTTCAAGTCTGAATTCCTGATTACTTGATTGATCAATTGGAGGATGTCTTAGCCTGGGTTCTCTACAGAAGCAAAGCCAGTGACGTGTACACACACACACGCACGAAGATTTATATCAAGGAAATGGCTCATGCAGTTATAGAGGCTGGAAAGTCACAAGTTCGTGGGTCAGGCATCAGGCTGGAGGCTTCTTCTGACTCATGTAGCTGTAGGAGCTGTCAAATCCAAGATTGGCAGGTTAGACGGCAGGCTGCTGGCTTATGGGCTGGGGAGGCTGATGAATCCAGGATTGGCAGGTAAAATGACAAGCCCCTGGCTCAAGTCCCAAGAACCAGAGTTCAGATGATGAGCTAAATGCAGGATCCAGAGCAGAGCAAAAGCCAGCAAGCTTTGCCAGAAAGTCCATATATATTGGATGCAGGCCATACCCTCAAGGAAGCTCCCTTTCAACTGATTGGCTGCTCATAGCAAATCTCATCATGGAGGAGATAACATTATATCAGATCTCATCATGGAAATGATTACATCATTACACAGCTCTCAAACTATATCATAACTGCCAAACCACTGAAAAACATGGTGCAGCCAAGTTGACATACGACCTTAACCATCACAGAGGAGGCATGTGGAGACAGTGGAATGGGTGAAGCATTGTAAGTCTCATGATTTTTATTTTTGAATCAGTCTTAAAACATACCTATTTTTGTCTCTAAATTCAAGTTCCTGATTATTTACTCATATGTTTATTTAATGGAGGGGCTTTGTGGGGATAGTGGGGGTGGTTAGGGAATTGTAAGTCTCATATGATTTTTGTCTGGAAATCAATCTCACCTAACTCCTATCTTGATTGGAGAAGAGATCAAGCTTCTTAGAGTTCAGAGGAAGATAGAGTTGAGGTGGCACCACTGCTAGGTCCTGGAGAACTTGTGGTGCCCTTGAAAACCTCTCACTTTTCTAAATGGTCTCTCTAAAAGGCCACAAAGAATAAGGAAGGTATTTCTATAGTTGAACCTCAAAGATTCTTTTCCTGACTGTTCAACTGCCTTTTACTATTGTTTTCCATCAGCTTGTCCACTTATTAGTCTTTTCAGGCTAATTCTACCTTTGACAGAATCTAGGCTTTTGTGTTCTTAATGATTGTTTGGGCTTAGTTTCTTCAGTGCCAATGAGGTTTTAATAGCATGTGTTCCTTAGAGAAGCCTTCTGCCTTATATTACTAGTTTTCTTCATCTGCTTTTAGCTGGCTCCCATGTTTTCCTATTTCAAAACAGTCCAACAGGTTTGGTTCATTGTCTTAGTCAGGGTTCTCTAGATAAAAAGAACTAATAAAAAATCTCTTTCTGTAGATGATAGATGTTGATCAATCGGCTGATCGATTTTTGATGAATTGGTTCACATGTTTGGGGTGTCCAGCAAGTCCTTAATCTGTAAGGCGACAGGCTAGAGATTCTAGCAGTCTTGTATCCCAAAATCAGTAGGTCACAAAATTGGCAGGTGGCAATGGGAGATATAGAGTAATTCTGACAGAATACTCCCTCAGGAAGTTTCCCTTTTTGCTCTTAAGGCATTCAACCGATTGGATGAGGTCCATCCACTTTATGGAGGGTAATCTGCTTTACTGAAGGCCAGCTGATTTATGTAAATACTTCATAACAACATCTAGATGAGTGTTTGGCCAAACAACTGGACACCATAGCCTAGCATAGTTGACACATAAAATTAACCATCACAGTCATGTACTGAATTCCTATTTCTGTGAGATCCTCATTTGCAGAACAAAAATGATGAGTGGTGTTGCTCAGGTGGCCTACCTGCTCTGGTTAGTTGTCCACATCCTCTCTGATTCAACTCTCAGCCTTCTTTCCTGAATTTAAATTCTATTAAAACAGTAATAAACTTCAACAATTTACACAGAGGGGAAAAGATAGGCTTTCCTCTTATAGTCTCCCTTCTTTGCCTTTGCAAGTGCTTTCTGTCATTTGAGATACGAATCAAGTTCTGCCTCTTTAGTGAGGACTTTCTGACTACTCCAACCTTAGTGAATTACCTACTTTATGAATTAAGAGTGTGAGGTTGGCTGTCAGTGCTCTACCTGATTTGGACTCCTCCTTTTTTGTAAACTTGCACATAAAGTAATAGCAAGACTGAATGGAAAACAAATGAGGTACGCTATAAATAAGGCCTATGATTTTATTACATGTGTAAGCTGAAGTGAGAGAATTTATTGTTACTTAATAAAGAATTCATTATAAAGGTAGCACATTCATCTGAAGTACCCAGGGTAATTTGTTTTTGTTTTCTGTAATTGCATTGATTTAATGCTTTGAAAATAGATATGATTCAAATATTTTAAAATAACTTTAGAGGACATATAAAACAAAATTGGAGGTCTATGATGATGATTCTATTCCTGAATAACTGGGTGTTTTGGATGCATGAGAGGCAGATAAGTCTTGAGTTCACAGGTCTTCAGATTGCAAGGAATTGTACTCATGGTGGAGTACCCAAGGGCCTCATTTTCATCTCGACCTGATTTAGATGATATGATGCTGGACCTTGGACTAATGCTGTAATTAGGAAGAGACTTTGGGGGGACTGAGCCTGGGGAGAATTATGGAGGAGGGGGTGAGTTTATCTTGTATTTGGATGGATGTGAATTGGCTTTTTTTAAATTAAGTTTTTATTTTGAGATAATTGTAGATACATATAAAGTTGTAAGAAATAATACCCTTTACCAGGTTTCTCCTAAGGCAACATATTACAAAACTCTAGTACAATAACTACGGTAGGATTTTGACTTTGATGTAATCTATTTTTTATTCAGATTTTTCCAGTTTTACTCATTTGTGTGTGCGTGTTTATTTTGTGCTATTTCATCACATGTGTAGGTTCCTATATCCTCCATCACAGTTAAGGTGTGGAATAACAAAGATCCCTCCTGTTGCCCTTTTTTAGCCATATCCATCTCCCTCCAAGCCCTCCCTCCCTGTTCCCAACCCCTGCCAGACTGAGTTTTTACTGTAGCAGTAGTTCATATTATAAATGCAGATACACTTTGGGAAAAAAATGAATATACGTTACAATTAGGATCGTTTCATTAATTAAGACTATGAAAGTTACTAACAAAGGCCTCAGTTTGGAGATATATAATGGTTGACTTTTCCAAACTCAGAATTTACCTGTTAATAAAATAAACAACTATTGTATTGGTAAAGACTAATTTAACTTAACTATTTTTCCCTGCTCTCCAGGAATAGTTTAAAACACTGATACAAATCATTCATGTGCATGCGGCCAAGATGGACTTAGGTAATAGTGTAATTCTTTTGGTTTTGCGTAAGAAAATGTATACCCTAAAGATGAGGTTTTTATTCACTACTGTTTAGTACATTCAGTCAAAGGTAACCAAGTGTGAAAAGTTAAAAGGGAAGCATTCTTAAAGGAAAGAATTGCCTTTCTGTGCTACTTTAGTATGCGTTCTAGTTTACTGTTTTGTTACTGTGGTGAGAAAAATAGGCAAAAAAAAAAAAAAAAAAAAGCCAGGAATTTAGTGTTTTCTTTTAGATAGTTTTTCTTTTTGAAATTTTTGATGACCAAATTATTTCTGGTTTCTCCCTCCCTTCTTCCTGTTCCTCTCATGTGCTCATTTGTTCCTGACAGTCCTTTCCTGTGATTCTGTGTTATTCCTCACATTGCCAGAATTGTTATGCAGCATTGATGGGAGCTTTATTTCCTAAATTGTATGAAGGTCTTTAACTTTGTAATACTTCAGTGCATTGTTTGCGTTATTTGTGATCCACAGATTGAAGTATCTAAAAACCACTATCTATTAAGTGGGATTTACCTTATTCCTAGCATCTAATCTATACCTTCTGTTATTTTAAGAAAAGGCAGTTAGACCATCTCAAGCCCCCTTTCCTCTTTTTAATTGTGTTCTTTCTTTAATTAAAAATACGTACATTTATCGACCTTGCCAGGCACAAGCCTGCGTGCTAAAGAGAAAAATGATACAGCGTCCCAGCTCTCAATGAGCTTCCTTCTAATAGGGGAGACAAGTTAACATGTAATTACGATACACTATACTCTGACAGAAAAATAAACACAGGATATTATGGAAGCATTTGGAGCATTGGGCTTTAAACTTAGCCTGCAGTTGTGAGGGACAGTTTTCAGGGGGTTTAGAATTTGTTAAGCTTCTTCATAAGTGCGGTATAGTGGTTAAGAGCTATGGCTTCTAACCAAAAGGTCGGCAGTTCGAATTCACCAGGTGCTCCTTGGAAACCCTACAGACCAGGTCTGCTCTGTCCTATAGGGCCGCTATGAGTAGTTGGAATCAACTCAGTGGCAATGGGTTTGGTTTTTTTGGTTTATTTATTTATTTAAGTGTAGAAAATTGAGGTTATATTTTTCTCTACATTTCCACAACACCTACTGTTGTGTCCAGAGCAAGTTCTCTTTCTCTTTCTCATGTCAATAGACTGTAACTACTACTGTCTGCTATTTTTAAGTAAATTATGTTGAGTATCTCTGTGATCTCTTCCTAGAAGAAAGAAAATAAGACTTGTAACATTTTGCAAAATCCCTGTGAAAAGGTCTTCGTGGTCTAAAAATTATGCTTATTTGCTTTTTGTAAAAACACATTTTAATTTAAAAAAGGGGAAAAGTACTAGAAACTTGTTCCTCTAAATCCTGAAGAAGGTAAGAAAGATGTAATTGGGTTCACTGTTGGACATTTTGGCAAGGATGTGAGGGGATTGTTATTGGCTAACAGTATCTGGTCTTGGAAAAAGAGGTTGGGCATTCTTCATCTTTCTCTCCTCAGAATAGTCCCATTGGCAGAGGCTAAACTTCAGGTATCAAGCACTCCTTTACAAAGCATCCCCAAATGCTGGTCCAGCTGTGGGGTACTGGATCTTTAGATGATTTAAGATCAGTTCTCTCAGGAGAATAAGAGTAGTGATGGTAAAAGCAGTTATTGTTTGACACTACATGTCAGATTTATTTGTACTTTAGGTGGGGGAGGGATTATAATTTTTATGATATGGAATCAAAGTAGGGTCTGATCTAAAGGGAAGCATCTCTAATTTTGGTAAGTCATGAAGTAATACAGAAATTAGACTAAGTATGATATACTTGAGAGATTTCATGTGGCTTGATACAGCTAGAATAAAAAGTATGAGGGAGAATGCTAAGAGATGAGATTGGAAGTAGTAGCCAGGGCCAGATCAGAAAGGATTTTGAAAATCTCATTTAGAAGTTTTGAATTTTCCTGAGGGCAAATTGGAGCTGATGATTTTGACTTTACAGAGGGAGTAATATGATCACATTTGTATTTTTCTAAAAAGTCCATTCAGGCATCAATATAGAGGATGGGTTGGAGGAAGCAAAATTAGAGAGGTAGACATGTAGATTTAACCCATATTTTTACACAGATAACATGCACCTTCTACATTTGTTTGCCCACTGCATCCTCCCCCCACCCTGTGAGGTATTTTTCATAAGTGCTGCTATGCCAATATTTTACCTGTTGTAAAAAAATTAGCATAATGTGCTTACAAAAATACCTTGTGGGGGAGAGGACACGGTTGGAAAACAAACAGAAAGTGTGGGTTATTTGTGTAAAAATACAGTACCGTGGCTGCATAACAAATTACCCCAAAATGGTGTAAAACAATAATTTATTATGAGTTGAGAATGTTTTTCCCTTTTCAATATTTTAAAAGTAAAATGTCTCCTGTACAGCAAATTTTATGACAAGAAGTCTCTTATAATTCCTATCATTGTTCTTCTGTATGTAATACGTCTTTTCGTTTTCTGGATGCCTTCATAACGTCCTTTTTGTCTTGAGAATGTGAGATGTCTAGTTGTGGTTTTTTTTTTTTTTCTTTTGTACTTTGATCCTGCTTGATATTTTCTGAGCTTGCTGGATCTGTGGTATGTTGTTTCATTAATTTAGGAAAATTCTCAGCTATTATCTCTTCAAGTATTTTTTCTGCCTGTTTCTCTCTTGCTTCTGGTGTTTTATATATATTAGACTGTTTGATATTATCCAAAAGTTTGTGGATGATCTATTCTTTTTCTCTCTCACTTTTTTTTCTTTATGTTTCAGTTTGAGTAATTTTTATTGACGAGTTTTCAGATTTACTGATGCTTTCTTCAGTGTGTTGAGCTTACTGATGAGTTTATCAAAGGCAGTCTTCAGCTCCGTTACTGTTTTTTATTACTAGCATTTCAATTTTATTTTCTTTCATAGTTTCCATCTCTCTGATGAAATTTCCCGTCTGTTCATGTTTGTGTCCATCTTTTCCACTAGATCCTTAAACATATTAGTCATAAAAAATAGATATTTTAAATTCCCTGTCAAATAATTCCAATAACTTTGTCATATCAGTTTCTCTTTATTTCTTTGTCTCTTGACAATGGGTCCCCCCCCCCCCGACCCCCAGTGCTTTTTTTGGTATGCCTTGTGAACAACAGAAAAAAAATTGAGGTAAGTTTTATTTATGCCTGAAAAATGACATGTCTTTTATTTATGTTTCTAGTCTAATGTGAGGGGTTGGCTATTAATCTAGTCTGGGGTTGAGCTAGGTTTGGATTTAGTTGTTGCTTTGGTATCAGTGCTCCACAGTCTTTACATTTCTCTAGTCTTACTTTGTGTTTATGATGGAAACTGGTTTGCTGGAATTCAGCATCTGGCCTCCCCTCACCGGTAAGTCTTTAGTTTGCTCCTGAGCCTTAGAGAGGACATCTTTCCACTGTCTTTTCTCTCCCCCAGCAGTTGTCTGTTATTACTTGTTACTTGATACTTACTAGTCTGGTAATGAGGGAAAAGAGGTGACATTCTGTTAATCTGGTTCAGCATCAGTCCTAGGCAGGGGTTGTTTCCAGAGTCCTAAGGGTATCTATCATATTCTTGGAAATCCTGCCCAGGGGTAGAGGATCTCAAATAGTCTTGACCCAGGACATTCCACCTTAGAGATGGAAGAGTTCTTTTCTGTGTTCGTTTTTTCCAACTGCAATGGGTCTTTCCTTGTTCACTGAAGGATACCAGTTTTTTTGCTCTTCTCTCAGTGGCTTATGGTTTTTTATTTCTTAGGGGAGAGAGGACTGGGTGGAGCTTTGTGCTTTTCTCACCTTAGCCATTTTCCTCTCCCCCAGGCCTGCTCCTTGAGGAAGCTCCAGTCTTACCCTCCCCCAGTTTTTCTTGTGAGCATCTTGTGAGGTACATGGAGGATGGCCTGAGAGTGGATGGGGATCCCCCTGGCGATTCTGGCTGTCAGGAATCTATATTGTTATGCTAGCTCACCCTCGGCCTTTAGCAATTTGTTAAAACTTTTAGCTACAGTCTTCTTACCAGCTTGTATTACATTTGCATCTGCTTCAGGTAATGGGTGCTCACATCTTGTTTCTTCTTGGAGTTGCCTGTTTTCACTTAGATCTGCTTTCTGATGGATACGTGAAACTTTGTGATTTTGTAGATTAAATGTTTTTTGTTGTAAATTCTGAAACGATGCTGATTCCAGCTTTCTGTATCTTACGTGGAGATCATCTGAGCAGGCTCCTCAATATATAATCACTCCTTTAAACCGTGTCTTTTATTATATTTACTGGGTTACACATTTCACCTGGCAGATCCACAATTCCCACTTTGGTTTACTTTCTGACACATTCTTTAAAAATATCTGACTAGAGCCTTGATACTTTTTCTCTGTAATACCCTTCTCCCCACCCCAGACATATCTCTAAGGTACTTATGAGATCACTATTGAATATATTAGTGGGGGAAGGAAATCCCATTTTTAGGGATTGGAAAAAGATATCTGAGTCCTGGTGTCAGCTCTTGCTGGTGTCAGGAATCAATCACTTATCTAGCTGAACCTTTCTCGTTTTACCTTTGAAAGGCTTTTTTTTAAAACTGTTGCTGAAAATATACACAGCAAAACATACACCAATTCAACAATTACTACATGTATAGTTCAGTGACATTCATTACATTTCTTCAAACTGTACAGACATTCTCACCCTCCTTTTCTGATTTTTCTTCCCCTATTGACATAAATTCACTTCCTCCTAAGTTTTCTGTCTCACCTTTTGAGTTGCTGTTATCAGTTTGAGCCCATATAGATAGTTCTTTAAAAAAGCACAATGCTCGTGGCAGACATTCTTTACTAGTTAACCTGGACTATTGTTTTGTTTAAAGAAGGCTTCGGGGATAATTTTAGTTTAAGGTTTCAGGAGACCCTGGTGGCGTAGTGGTTAAGTGCTATGGCTGCTAACCAAAAAGGTCAGCAGTTTGAATCCACCAGGCGCTCCTTGGAAACTCTATGGGGCAGTTCTACTCTGTCCTATAGGGCCACTATGAGTTGGAATCGACTTGACAGCAATGCATTTGGTGTTTTTTTTTTTTTAGGTTTAAGTTGTTTTGGGAGGTTATCAAACCTTACTGGCTCCAGAAAGTCTGGATTCCATGTGGATTGATATTCTGTTCCACATTTTTTTCTCCTTTTGATCAAGATGTTCTACAGAATCTTCGATTAAAACGTTCGGTAATGGTACCCAGACACCATCCAGTTATTCTGGCCTCACGACAATGGAGCCTGTTGTTCCTGGAGCAACCAGCCACAAATTCAATTTCCTCTTCCTATTCCTGACCCTTTTTCTTCCTTTTTTGCTCCAGGCGAATAGAGACCAACTGTTGTACTTTGGTTGACTGCTTACGAGCTTTTTAAGACCTTAAGGGGGAGGGGTGTGCTTAAGACCTTCATATCTCTCTTGTTATAAGACTCAAATGAGATATGTATAAATGATCTCTGAAAAAATGAAAAACTATATACAAATTTTGATTTTCCCTCTCTGTTTCACCCATGAATGAATTTATTTTTACCAAAATTAAGTGGACCAGCTATAATCTGACTTCCTGTTTTTGGTATATTTAAAGAACTTTTTATTATTGTTTTAAAGCCCCTTGGTGTAAGGGCTTGGATTGGTTTTGGTTTACCCAACTTCTGATTTGAACCTCTCATGCTCTATTTCATAGACTTCCCTGTTTTTCTTTTGTGGTCAGAATTTTCTTATCTCAAAATATGACTTTTCACCTTTAAAGATTTCTTTCACTTTATCAGTTTCCCGTGTAAGGCCTTTTTATTTGCTACTGTTTGGTTGATATATTTTGAACTCCTAATTTTTTTATCTGTGAGCAACATGTCTTTTTATTTTTAATAAGTATGTTGTAAAATTTCCAGACCTCTAGGATTTAAGTTTTTTTTTTTAACTTCATCTGAAAATAATGTCTCATTTACTCATAACTTTTTGAAAATTTGGTGACCACATAGCTGTTTTTTGAGAAAGTTGAGTCAGATCAGCAAGTATTTACTGAATACTCACTCAGTTGTGTTTAATATTCTTCTAATTCTTTTATGAGCTGCAAAGAAAGTTACCCTCAATAAATTTACAACCTGTTATAAAAGCGTTTTTGATAGAAAAGAAGATAGTGTGAACATCTCTTGAGTTATGAATACTTACACCTGACTGAATCATTTTAGATACATGAATGAATGCCCTACAAGGGAGTACGGAATGATGAAAAGAGCATATGCTTTGAAATCATAAAGACTACCTTCAGGTGCTCCTGCAATTTAGTAGTGATTTGGGGCAAGTTTGTGAGTTTGTTTCCTCATCTACGAAATAGGGAAAATACCTAATTAAGTCACTGTGAGGAGAAAAGAAAATAACGTGAATAGAGTACCTGGCACACACAATAGGATATCAATAATTGTTCCTTCATTAGGCCTTAGCAAACATTTTGCTCTGTACCAAGTACACAGGGCAAGTACACAGAATAACTGGATTCAGGATGTTTCTAAGAGGATTATGCACCGGATTTTCTTCCTTTCGTCTTTTAATGCTGCACCCTTTTCCCAACTCACATCTCATTCTATTTTTTTTTTTTTAGTTTCTTCAATTTTAAGCAGCATTATTTTTTCTCACATGTACACATTGGCCTACTATTTAATTTTTCTTTTCTCAATGTGGCCTAGTTATTATGGTACAATATTTTTCTTTTGCTTCCCTTGTTATGTACAAAGAACCTTAAATAACCCTAATTGGAGATGAGAAGAATAACAATACTAATTTACCTTTATTAAGGATGAAATAGTCATACTTTTAATGGAAACGAGACAAAATATAGCAACTACCTGTTGGGAGGGAGTCCCCCAGGTTCGATGACTTACCAGGAGGACTTAAAAGACTCAGCCTATAATCATACCTACTGCTATGATTTATTACAGCAAAAGAAGACAAAGCAGAATCAGAAATGAAGAAAGCTCATTGGGGGAAGTTTGGAGGAAACCAGGCACAAGCTTCCAAGAGTCCTGTCTCGGTAGAGGCACACAGGATGCCCTTAATTCCCCCAGCAACTAATTGTGACGAATGATATGAAATATTGTCTGCCAGGGAAGCTCATTAGAGACTTAGTGCCCAAAGTTTTTATTCTGGGCTGATCACATGGGTACTTTCTTCTTCCTAACACATACCAAAATTTCAGACTTTCAGATGCAAAGTAGGTGTTCAGCTTAAACCATAGTGTTTGTACAAACATTTTAGACCCTTATCATTTAGGGAATGGTGGGAACCTGTTCAAAATCCAAGTTCCCAGATGCCAGCCAAAGGCTAGCCTTGTAAGCAGGCCCTCCTGAGGATAACAGTATCATGCCTGCTGTGTTAACTGTTTTCTGCACTCTGCCTTTTAGACTATGAAGGTCCTTGCAGAAAGCATCCAGAAGCTCCATTCAGAATCAGTACAGAACTCTGGTATATTTCCTTGTGTTCTGCGGATTGAGCAAACACTGGCATTTGTAATAAGCTATTGTTATTCAATTTTATTTCCTTTTACTGATTATTATTTGTAGTAAGCTATTCTTAATCAATTTTATTTCCACCTAGTAATTATTATTATGAAATACTATTCCATTGCTCTTCACTTCAAATAGTATTTCTACTATTACGAGTTTAAAAGACTTTTTGTGAGATAGCCTGGAAATGTGACAACATTTTATATCTTGTTATGTAAAATTTTATTCCAGGTTTAAAACCACTGATTTGCAAGTAAAATTTTAGAATAAAACATAGATTTTGGATTTTCTTTATGCAGCATACAAAAAAGAAGAAATTAAAGTAGGCTGGATTCTTTGGGGAAGGCTTTAAGGAGGAGGCAGAAATTGAACTGAAGATGCATAGTGTAAGGAGAGTTAGAAAAGAAGGGTGAAAACAGGAAATAGCGTGACTAAGGGAGGATTGAATATGGGATAGGAGAGAAATAATTGTATATTATCACTCGGAAGCAAATGTAAACTCACAATCACTTTTTGTCCTAGTGCTGCTGAGACTCAGATGCCTGACCCATGTATTTTCTGCTTTTGTGGATTCTAAAGCTATTTTTAGGAAGACGACTTTTCTTATTGGCAACGAACAACAACAACATGGGATATAAGTGTTCTTTGTAAAAGTTTCTTTTTTATGCCTACTTGTTTTAAATTACTTACCTCACAGGACCGTTGTGAAAATTAAGATAATATATGTGAAAAAGTTATGTAGAAGTATTTATGGCCATCCTTTTTTAAGCCTGTCTCTGTCTAGTAAGTTAGATTAGGCATATACTTAACATATGTTTTTTATTATGTGTGGAATTTCCACACACAGCAATATTATGTATTTTCCTCAGTTTTCTCTTACCTGTTTTTCTACCACTTCACTGAATATTTTTGTAAGAAGGTCTCCCTGCTGCTAAACATTATAGTTCTCTCATAGTTTAGGCTCCTAGCATTTGTATGTGGGCTGGCTTTGGTTTTCTGTTCCATCACAACACATTGGTTACTTGTTTGGCCTTTGTTTTCTCTGGCGTACCACTTGACTATTTGAAGAGCAAATTTTGTAAAAATTAATCTTATGTACTTTGTTCCTTTGTAATATTTTAAAAGGGTAAAATACAACTTAAGGGTTGTCAGGTCCAGGATACCAAAGCTATATAACAAAAGATCTTTTTATTAGTAAGAGGTAGAGATAATTTTCTTGAGTCCCTGGTGGCTAGACCAAAGGTACCTAGCACATTGTAGGTATGTATAATTATTGTCTTAATGTGAAAAATTGAGCATATTCAGTAATTCTTTCAAATATAAAGTATATTACAACAACTATTAGAAATTCAGAGCCATGCTGGTGCAGTGGTTAAGAGCTACGGCTGCTGACCAAAAGGACAGCGGTTTGAATCCACCAGCTTCTCCTTGGAAACCCTACAGGGCAATTCTACTCTGTCCTAGAGGGTCACTATCAGTCAGAATCAACTTACAGGCAAAGGATTTGTTAGAAATTCAGCTAAATAATCATTGCCTGCTAGTAGATCAAACTCTTGATAAATATCTAGATGAAACATGAAAAATTTTAGACTAAGAATTTGAATATTTCACTGATCACTATAAAAAAAAACTGTTAGTGAACAGCTCAAGGTATGGTGTTGTACAAATACCCTTAAAGTCTATCAAATAACACATCGGTGCTATACTTACTAACTGTAATTCACTTGTATCAAGCCAGTTTTTGAACATAGAGACTGCTGTAATATAGTTACTGTATTAAAAAAATTCAATAATAGCAAATATTATGTTTAGCATCTGGTGTGTTAACACTAGTTGGATGGAAAACTGCATTTGGCGAAGCTGAATTTGAAATGACAAGAGCTGGAAAATGGTAACTAGGGTGGACCTCTTTGGAATGACATAGGGATTTGGTAGCTAAATTTGAACAAAAATACTATGTTCTGTTTAAAAGCAGAAGCTGTTTTGTAGAAATAGTTTCTGTATCTATCACCAGTAAACTAATATATTCTGAAATTAGTTGGGCAGGGATGGGAAGCCACATTTTCAGATGGAAATGTGTCAAAATGATTACTTTTTAAAATGAAGGAGAAACGTACACATGGATAGCAGCTATTTTTGTATCTGATGGTAGTTTTCAGAATAGCTCCTATATTTGTTGTTATTTTAGCAGATCTAAATGAAAGAGGATAGTAATTGCTCTGTTCATGATATAATAAGTGTATATTATCAAGTTTTAATAATCATATGAAGTTTTCTTCCAATTTGTCGTCCATATGTCTTCTATAAATGAGAAATGCATGTTAGAAAGGGAATTATACTGTGTAATAGTCTAAAACAAAAATTGAAAACATTTGTATTAGGTTCAATATAAACTGTTTTCAAAAGAATGCTTTTTGTGAATTTATGAGAAAACATTGAACTAGGTAAATTATTTTTTCTTATTAAAATGGAAAAGCCTCATCCTTTTGTATAATGAAATTTTAAAAGTATGATTTCCTCAAAATAAAGAAAACTTAATTTTGTTAACTCCTCTTGACGTTTTTTAGTATTTCTTTAAATTTTGTTAAGGGGAAAAATAATAGCAGCTCATAAACCTCAGCCCCAAACAAAGAGGAATATTTTTGTTCTCTGAAGATGGCCTTTCTTAGACAAAACAACCAGAGCTTTAACCTAATACTTAAACAAACTAAGTTTATGTGCCAAGGGAGAAGCTATTTACTTTGAGACTCAGTTTGTTAAGAAGACTTCTGAAAAACCGAGTGAGAGCAAAAGGCCTTAGCTGAGATATAACTTGATTACTATTGATAAGGACATTTCTCTATTTTTAATCTAATACTCTTTAAATCTTAATTTCTGAATATTTTGCATTTTATAGTTAGAATTTATGGCTAGAATACAGTTTAAATTATCAAAGTATTTTTGATATAATTATGATGTGACCTTCCTGTGTCTGAGGTGCATTTTCCTGCACATATCAGTGTTTAAATGGAGCTGGTCAAATAGGGAATATTGAGGAGATGGGGTGCAGAGACTCCATTATGAGAATAAGAATATTCTTCTTAGCTTTTTCTACAAAATATGAAAAACATCTTATCTTCCAAACTCATATACTTAAAAAAAAAAAAATCGTCGTATGGTCAGTTTTAGGCAACAGGGTACTAGAAGTGATAGATTCTTCTAGCAGAAACATGTCATCATTTTTTCTCTCAACAGTTTTAAAAGGCAGAAATTGAATTTTTCAACTTAGAGTCATCCTGTTCTTACTAGATCTTCCCACTTGGCTTTGCACGTTTATGTAAACAGGGTACAGCCTCTGCAAAATTTTACACTCAACCTTGGTGCTATCTCAAGCCTTCTCTCTGTCCTGTGGCCTCTTTAGTATTGCCACATATCTTCAGGGATTGTATACTCATGGTTACTTTCAGCTTCAAATTTCTGTCCCTTAGGACTATTTTAGTTTCTTAGTGCTGCTGCTGTAACAAATACCACAAGTGGGTGGCTTTAACGAACAAATTTATTTTCTCACAGTTTATAAAACCTGTTGCCATTTAGTCAATTCCAGCTCATAGTGACCCAATAGGACAGAGCAGAACTGCCCCATAGGATTTCCAAAGCTGTGATCCTTACAGAAGCAGACTGCCACATCTTTCTCCCACAGAGTAGCTGGAGGGTTCAAACCACCAACCTGTGGGTTAGCAGCCAAGCACTTACTGACTGCGCTACCAGGGCTTCTCTTACAATTTAGGAGGCTAGAAGTCTGAATTCAGGGCACCAGCTCTAGGGGACGGCTTTTTTTCTGTCAGCTCTGGGGGAAGGCCCTTGTCTCTTTAAAGCTCTGTTTCTCAGTTCTTTGGTCATCTTCCTGTGGCACAGGATCCATCTTTCCCCATCTGTGCTTGCTTGCTTCTGTGCCTGATTTTCTTTTTATATTTAAAAAGTGATTGGCTTAAAACATACCGTATGCTGATATGGCCTCATCAACATTATTTAGAAAAATCCTATTCCCAACTGGGATTACATGCACAGGTATAGGGGTTAGGATTTATAACATATATTTTCAGGAGACTCAATTCAGTTCCTAACAGGGACTCTTGATCTCACTTGCAGAATACCTCCCCTCCCCTACTATTCCTTTTTCCTCTGTCCTTTGTAAAAACCTGTTGCCGTGGAGTTGACCCCAACTCATAGCAACCCTCCAGGACAGAGTAGAACTGCCCCATAGGATTCCCAAAGCTAAAATCTTTACGGGAGCAGGCTGCTGCATGTTTCTTCCATGGAGGGGCTGGTGGGCTCGAACCACCAGCCTTTCAGTTAACAACCAGCTGCTTAACCACTGTGCCACCAGGGCTTTCTGTATAAACCTAGGCAATAAAAGATTGAATTGTAAATAATTGGTTCTTATCTGTACCTACTAGAACCAGAACAATGGACTATATATTTGACCTCATAGCAAGTGTTATGTTTAGCATCTGTTGTATTAACACTGTTGTTGCTGTTAGCTGTCATTGAGTCGACCGTTGTCTCACAGTGACCCCATGTACAATGGATTGGACCGTTGTGATCCGTAAGGTTTTCATTAGTAGCTCACTAGGCCTTTTCTTCCTAGTCTGTCTTAGTCTAGAAGCTCCACTGAAACCTGTTCACCACCATAGCAACACACAAATGTCCACTGACAGACAAATGGTGGCTGCATTGGAAGTGCATTGACTGGGAATTAAACCTTTGTGTCCCATGTGGAAGATGAGAATTCTACCACTGAACCACCACTGCCCTGTGTTAACATTAGTTAGTTGGAAAATAACGTTTGGAGAAGTTGGATTTGAAACAATGAAAGCTAGAAAATTATGTGTGGACTTTCCTGGAATGATATAGGCGTTTGGTAGCTAAATATATCTAGAGTTTTCATTCATTTAGAGATATTATGTGGTCTAACAATCTTCATAATGAAGATGATTGTATTGAAGATATTTTAAATCATTTTATGGCTTAAAAGATAGATTATTTTGATAGTGGTAGAAGCAGAAGTGGAGCAAGTAAATCATTTCTATAGTTCTGCTTTAATATCTTGCATTGTAGATACCACAATTTAATAGAAACACAGGAATTTTTATCCTATAGAAAAGCTTCTATTCCCAGCTTCATACTACCCCTTTCTCCACAACGCAAAATTTCAAAGTAGAAACCAAGTGGTGGTAATTTTCATTCGTTTTATAGAACCTACCCTCAAGGCCCGTTAAAATAGTAAGCTTCCTTTGACCAAAAAAAATCATTGCAATCAAGTCAGTTCTGACTCATAGTGACCTTGTAAGGCAGAACAGAACTGCCCCATAGGGTTTCCAGAGCTGTAAATACTTATGGAAGTGAACTGGCATGTCTTTCTCTGGCGGAGAGGCTGGTGGGTTCGAACTGCAGACCTTTTTGTTAGCAGCCAAGCGCTTGAACCACTGAGCCACCAGGACTTCATAAGCTTTCTTAATGCATTAAATATTTTATATATGTATCATTTATGGAACGTTAACTTCTTAACTGAAAGGCTAGAGAGCAGATAAGCTGAAAGCAATTGTTCAGAATCACCACCAAATTAAGCACAATCAGAAATTAAGATAAAGCCTCTCTTAAGTTTTAAAATTATATTTACTTGCAACTTTTTCATGAATACTTCTATGCTACAAAAGAAGTCTATTTATTATACATTTTTTAGGTTAATTTAATGACCATATGAAAACATTTGCTGGCAGTTGGTCAGGACAGGAACTGGCGAAGCTATTCACCAGATAGTGTCTAGGGGCTGCTTGACAGCTTCCCGTCCTTATTGTGAAAGCTTTTATCTGATTATAGAACGTGTGTGTACTCAGGGGCTAGGTGCTGTTTTTACTGTCCTAAAAAAAAAACCCTAAAAAAGCGATTGACGTGGCGTCTATTCTGACTCATAGCGACCCCATATGGTTTCCAAGGCTGTAAATCTTTGTGGAAGCAGACTGCCACATCTGTCTCCCTTGGAGTGACTGGTGGGTTTGAACTGCCAACCTTTGACTTAGCAGCTGGGATCTTAACCACTGTGCACTAGGGCTCCTTACTTTACTGTCAGCTACTTGAAATAATACAGTAGAAAACAAGTTTTCATAACCAGTATATTTCGACTCCTCTTTCTGCAGCGAATGAGGACAGAGAAAACTAAGATTAAAATGGAAAACAATTAAGTAATCTTTAAATAATCCTGAACAAGGGATATATATTGTAATATGATGTCATCATTCTCTTCCCCCCGCCCCTTTGGTTAATCTCTTCTCTTATACCTTAATACTCAGAACTGCCCTTTTGCTTGTTTTTCTCTTCAGCCCTCATAATTCATTTTATCATCCTTATTGGAATGACTCCCCAATCTCTCTCAAGCTTTAGCTTTTGTTCTCCATTTGGTCCATTAGACTTTTGTACTTGGATGTCATGCAGTGTTTTAGATAACTAAAATCAACCACCTCTTTCTTCGATCAAACCTAGACAAACAAATAAAAAAAACCTGTATTACCAAACCGTAAGAAACTGCTTTTCTCTTTCTGGCTTTCCTAATTCTATTCCTGATAATCGTTTTTCTTCTATTCTTCCATGACTTGAAACTTCAATGTTTGACTCCTCCCTCTCTCTGCCGGCATCTTCCAAACTATCCTTTTTTTTGTCTCATGCTGCCTTCCCCAATGCCAGAACAATAGTCTGAAAATGCTACTTTCATCAAGTAATTCTTCTACTTAGAAATCTTTAATGATTTCTTAGTATTTTCCAAAAAAATATTCAGATTTCTTCACTTCTCGTTCAGTTTTATGATTATCTACTTCTATTCTCTGTATTCATTATTAAGTTTCTGCTCCCATCTACTTCAGCAAAGCTTGCCTATGTATTGTTTTATAAATTTGCATTAGAGCTATGCTCAAACCCATTTCTTAAAAAACCTATCCGGCCCTTTCTCTGTCACATAGCTTTGGAGATTCCCCTTAGGTTTTCTAATGGCCAGACACTCTTTCCACCTGTCAGGTCTTAATCCATCCTTTGAGATCCTATTTTAAATACTATTTTCTTCATAAAGCCTTTCTCAAGCCTGTCAATGGATGCACTTCTATACAGGGTTTACCTTTTACCTCTTCGTGTATAGCGGTATCGGTGTCTATAAACAAAAATAAATGGCAATTATGGGTATAATTCTTCACCAACAGGGCAACAATTTGTTTCTAAACATCTTTTTTTTTCTCACAGTGCTTAGCACAATGAACATTGTTGTTGTTGTTAATTGCACTTGTGTCGGCTCCAAATCATGGCAGCCTCATATGTAACAGAACCAAATATTGTCCAGTCCTCACCTTCTTCGTAATCATTGGTACGTTTGAGTCCATCGTTGTGGCTGTTGTGTCAGTCCCTCTCATTGAGGGTTTCCCCTGTTTTTATTGGCCCTCTGTGTTATCAAACATGATGTCCTTTTCTAGTAATTGGCCTTTCCTGATGATGTGCCCAAAGTAAGCAAGTTAAAGTCTTGCCATCCTTGCTTCTAAAAATGAGTCTGGTTGTATTTCTTTTAAGATGGATTTGTTCTTCTGGCAGCCCAGTATATTCAATATTCTTTGGCAGCACTACACTTTGAATGCATCAAATATTTGTCTGTCCTCCTTTTTTATTATCCAACTGTCACATGCATATGAGTTGACAGAAAAGACCATGGCTTGGGTTGGACATGCTTTAGTCATCAAAGTGACAGCTTTGCTTTTTAAAATTGTAAAGACATCTTTTGCAGCAGATTTATGCAATACAATATGTCATTTGATTTCTTGACTGCTGCTTTCATGGACATTGATTGTTGATCCAAGTAGAATGAAATCATTGGCAACTTGAATTTTGTTGCCATTTATCATGATGTTGTTTATAGGTCTGGGATTTTTGTTTTGTTCACGTTAGCTGTAATCCATACTGGAGGCTTTGACTTTCATCAGTAAGTACTTCAAGTTGTTTTCATTTTCATAAGCAAGGTTGTGTCATCTGTATATTGCAGATTGTTAATGAGTATTCCTGTAAACCCAATGCTGTGTTCTTCTTTATATATTCTGGCTTGGGTTATTTGTTCAGCATACAGATTGAATAAGTAAGGTGAAAGGATACAACCCTGCTGCATACCTTTTCCAATTCTGAACCATGCAGTATCTCCTTGTTCTTTTTGAATGACTGCCTCTTGATCTATGCCCAGGTTCCACATTAGTACAGTTAAGTGTTCTGGAATTCCCATTCTTCACAATGTTATCCAAATCTGTTAAGATCCACACAGTGAAATGCGTTCATGTAGTCAATAAAACACAGGTAAATATCTTTCTGGTATTCTCTGCCAGAATCATATAGGCATTTTATAAATATGGAAAAATTGATTATTTTGTTGTACTTATTTTGAATGGAAGATAACGTAGTATCTTTAGATTATCTTTACATTATTGACAGTGGCTTTAGAGTCAGGCACATGAATAGATCTAGGTTTAAATTCAGGTTCTTCCATTTACATGCCATGTTACCTGTAACATAAACAATACGCTAATGAATCTCTCTGAAGTTCCTTTTCTGATCTTTAAAATAAAGTGAACTTTTTTTCAGGTATAACATATACACACAAATGTATAAACATGTTTAAATATTTTAACTCAATCAGCCTATATCTTATTTACTTTGTGCTGATACATTTTTTTAAAAGTTATATATTTTAGGATTTGGAGCAGATTTACTACATCAAAGTTGATTGGTTGGTCCCGTTTTCCATTGAGATTCATGCTGAGGAGAGTGTGATGGGGAGAGAAAGGCAATATCAGAGAAGGTCGTCATTGCTTAGGGGTCTATGCCTTGCTAAGAAGTGATGGAAGAGAAGGCAAGAGGTTCATCCCAGGTCACAGTGCTGTTTCTTGTCTGCCCCTTTGTATTTTCTGCCTCCTTGTCAGACTAGGTGAGTGGATCACTTCAAATGGGATGGTATAAATAAACCCAACCCCAGTGCCATCAAGTCGATTCTGACTCATAGCGACCCTGTAGGACAGAGTAGAACTGCCCCATAGAGTTTCCAAGGAGCACCTGGCAGATTTGAACTGCCAACCCTTTGGTTAGCAGCCATAGCACTTAACCACTACGCCACCAGGGTTTCCAGCTATAAGTAAAGTCTCTATAAATAAAAATATTATTTTTGCTGTTATTATTGTTGTGAATTATACTAACAATTTGTATAAACTGCTTTCAAAGAATTAAAGGAGATAGATAAGATGCCATATTATATACAAAACATGGAATTTTTTTTTCAAAGGAATAAACTAGGGAATGAAGACCCATTTAAGAGAATTTCAGAATTTCATTAAATTTTCAAGGAAATGTGTGTCATGTAGTACATGGAATTTGAGAAAGAAAATTTGGTTGTGGTAGATACGTGATATTTTTCCTCTGGTACATCCAGGTAGCAGGGAGCCTGGTGGGACAGTGGTTAAGCACTCAGCTGCTAACTAAAAGGTTGGCAGTTCGAACCCACCAGCTGCTCCCCAGGATATAGAGGTGGCAGTCTGCTTCTGTAAAGATTACAGCTTT
The DNA here is from genome assembly GCF_030014295.1 of Loxodonta africana. Taxonomy (NCBI): domain Eukaryota; kingdom Metazoa; phylum Chordata; class Mammalia; order Proboscidea; family Elephantidae; genus Loxodonta; species Loxodonta africana. The sequence continues at coordinate 86,406,867 of NC_087343.1, read as the reverse complement.
TGGAAACCCTCTGGGGGCAGTTTTACTCTGTCCTATAGGGTCTTTTTTTTTTTATAGGGTCGTTAGGAGTTGGAATGGACCTGACGGCAGTGGGTCCATCTAGGTAATGAGTTTTAGATTATGAATAACAATTTTAAGTGATTTCATAAAAACAAAGAGTTTGAAAACCACATTTAAAAATCGAGTTGGTTGTTTTCTAAGATATTATGGTAGTAAAACATTGTAAATCAGTTTTTACCCGACACATTCTAGAGACTGTTCCTAGAGCATTCTCAGGTATTTGTGCCTTTAATGACCAAAGTTCTTTTTCTTTTCTTTGTTTGTTTTGTTTTAAAACATAGGAATCTATTGCTAAGTTACATAGCTGATTCTGTAAATAGAATCCATTTTCATTATTTACTACCTCTTTTGGTATATTAAAATTTTCCCTCATTTTTTTAAAAACCAAAGTGGTGTTTCTGATCCAGTCCAAGTTGCAATGGCTGGAAGGCCATTATTGTTTTGATTTTGTGCTGAAACATTCCTTGGTAATTAGGAAGCTACTCAAGCAATCTTGGTAGCTATTTTGACAGAATGGATTCTTATTCTTGAACACGTACAGAACCAAGGGTTTTTCCAAAGGGAGTAACATGCTATGTCTTTATCAGTTTCCAGTTAGGTTCCATGGACATACCTCTTCAGACCACTCAGAAGTTAGTTTTTTTTTTTTAAGTCTTTTATTTTTATTTATTTATTTTTAATAACTTTTATTAAGCTTCAAGTGAACGTTTACAAATCCAATCAGTCTGTCACATATAAGTTTACATACATCTCACTCCCTACTCCCACTTGCTCTCCCCCTCTTGAGTCAGCCCTTTCAGTCTCTCCTTTCTTGACAATTTTGCCGGCTTCCCTCTCTCTCTATCCTCCCATCCCCTCTCCAGACAAGACTTGCCAACACAATCTCAAGTGTCCACCTGATATAATTAGCTCACTCTTCATCAGCGTCACTCTCCCACCCGCTGACCAGTCCCTTTCATGTCTGATGAGTTGTCTTCGGGGATGGTTCCTGTCCTGTGCCAACAGAAGGTCTGGGGAGCGTGGCCGCCGGGATTCCTCTAGTCGCAGTCAGACCATTAAGTTTGGTCTTTTTATGAGAATTTGGGGTCTGTATCCCACTGATCTCCTGCTCCCTCAGGGGTCCTCTGCTGTGCTCCCTGTCAGGGCAGTCATCGATTGTGGCCGGGCACCAACTAGTTCTTCTGGTCTCAGGATGATGTAGGTCTCTGGTTCATGTGGCCCTTTCTGTCTCTTGGGCTCTTAGTTGTCATGTGGCCTTGGTGTTCTTCATTTTCCTTTGCTCCAGGTGGGTTGAGACCAATTGCTGCATCTTAGATGGCTGCTTGTTAGCATTTAAGACCCCAGACGCCACATTTCAGAGTGGGATGCAGAATGATTTCATAATAGAATTATTTTGCCAGTTGAGTTAGAAGTCCCCGCAAACCATGTTCCCCAGACCCCCACGCTTGCTCCGCTGAGCTTTGAAGCATTCATTTTATCCCGGAAACTTCTTTGCTTTTGGTCCAGTCCAGTTGAGCTGACCTTCCATGTATTGAGTGTTGTCTTTCCCTTCACCTAAAGCAGTTCTTATCTACTGATTAATCAATAAAAAACCCTCTCCCACCCTCCCTCCCTCCCCCCCTCGTAACCACAAAAGTATGTGTTCTTCTCAGGTTTACTATTTCTCAAGATCTTATAATAGTGGTCTTATACAATATTTGTCCTTTTGCCTCTGACTCATTTCGCTCAGCATAATGCCTTCCAGGTTCCTCCATGTTATGAAATGTTTCAGAGATTCGTCACTGTTCTTAATCGATGCGTAGTATTCCATTGTGTGAATATACCACAATTTATTTACCCATTCATCCGTTGATGGACACCTTGGTTGCTTCCAACTTTTTGCTATTGTAAACAGAGCTGCAATAAACATGGGTGTGCATATATCTATTTGTATGAAGGCTCTTGTATCTCTAGGGTATATTCCGAGGAGTGGGATTTCTGGGTTGTATGGTAGTTCTATTTCTAACTGTTTAAGATAACGCCAGATAGATTTCCAAAGTGGTTGTACCATTTTACATTCCCACCAGCAGTGTATAAGAGTTCCAATCTCTCCGCAGCCTCTCCAACATTTATTATTTTGTGTTTTTTGGATTCATGCCAGCCTTGCTGGTGTGAAATGGAATGTCATCGTAGTTTTAATTTGCATTTCTCTAATGGCTAATGATCGAGAGCATTTTCTCATGTATCTGTTAGCCGCCTGAATATCTTCTTTAGTGAAATGTGTGTTCATATCCTTTGCCCCCTTCTTGATTGGGTTGTTTGTCTTTTTGTGGTTGAGTTTTGACAGAATCATGTAGATTTTAGAGATCAGGCGCTGGTCGGAGATGTCATAGCTGAAAATTCTTTCCCAGTCTGTAGGTGGTCTTTTTACTCTTTTGGAGAAGTCTTTAGATGAGCATAGGTGTTTGATTTTTAGGAGCGCCCAGTTATCGGGTTTCTCTTCATCATTTTTGGTAATGTTTTGTATTCTGTTTATACCTTGTATTAGGGCTCCTAGGGTTGTCCCAATTTTTTCTTCCATGATCTTTATGGTTTTAGTCTTTATGTTTAGGTCTTTGATCCACTTGGAGTTAGTTTTTGTGCATGGTGTGAGGTATGGGTCCTGTTTCATTTTTTTGCAAATGGATATCCAGTTATGCCAGCACCATTTGTTAAAAAGGCTATCTTTTCCCCAATTAATTGACACTGGTCCTTTGTCAAATATCAGCTGCTCATACGTGGATGGATCTATGTCTGGGTTCTCAATTCTGTTCCATTGGTCTATGTGCCTGTTGTTGTACCAGTACCAGGCTGTTTTGACTACTGTGGCTGTATAATAGGTTCTGAAGTCAGGTAAAGTGAGGCCTCCCACTTTCTTCTTCTTTTTCAGTAGTGCTTTGCTTATTCGGGGCTTCTTTCCCTTCTGTATGAAATTGGTGATTTGTTTCTCTATCCCCTTAAAATATGACATTGGAATTTGGATCGGAAGTGCATTAAATGTATAGATGGCTTTTGGTAGAATAGACATTTTTACTATGTTAAGTCTTCCTATCCATGAGCAAGGTATGTTTTTCCACTTAAGTATGTCCTTTTGAATTTCTTGTAGTAGAGCTTTGTAGTTTTCTTTGTATAGGTCTTTTACATCCTTGGTAAGATTTATTCCTAAGTATCTTATCTTCTTGGGGGCTACTGTGAATGGTATTGATTTGGTTATTTCCTCTTTGGTGTTCTTTTTGCTGATGTAGAGGAATCCAAGTGATTTTTGTATGTTTATTTTATAACCTGAGACTCTGCCAAACTCTTCTATTAGTTTCAGTAGTTTTCTGGAGGATTCCTTAGGGTTTTCTGTGTATATAATCATGTCATCTGCAAATAGTGATAACTTTACTTCTTCCTTGCCAATCCGGATACCTTTTATTTCTTTGTCTAGCCTAATTGCCCTGGCTAGGACTTCTAGCACGATGTTGAATAAGAGCAGTGATAAAGGGCATCCTTGTCTGGTTCCTGTTCTCAAGGGAAATGCTTTCAGGTTCTCTCCATTTAGAGTGATATTGGCTGTTGGCTTTGCATAGATGCCCTTTATTATGTTGAGGAATTTTCCGTCAGTTCCTATTTTGGTAAGAGTTTTTATCATAAATGGGTGTTGGACTTCGTCAAATGCCTTTTCTGCATCAACTGATAAGATCATGTGGTTTTTGTCTTTTGTTTTATTTATGTGATGGATTACATTAATGGTTTTTCTGATATTAAACCAGCCTTGCATACCTGGTATAAATCCCACTTGATCAGGGTGAATTATTTTTTTGATGTGTTGTTGGATTCTATTGGCTAGAATTTTGTTGAGGATTTTTGCATCAATGTTCATAAGGGATATAGGTCTATAATTTTCTTTTATTGTAATGTCTTTACCTGGTTTTGGTATCAGAGAGATGGTGGCTTCATAGAATGAGTTGGGTAGTATTCCGTCATTTTCTATGCTTTGGAATACCTTTAGTAGTAGTGGTGTTAACTCTTCTCTGAAAGTTTGGTAGAACTCTGCAGTGAAGCCGTCTGGGCCAGGGCTTTTTTTTGTTGGGAGTTTTTTGATTACCGTTTCAATCTCTTTTTTTGTTATGGGTCTATTTAGTTGTTCTACTTCTGAATGTGTTAGTTTAGGTAGGTAGTGTTTTTCCAGGAATTCATGCATTTCTTCTAGGTTTTCAAATTTGTTAGAGTACAATTTTTCATAATAATCTGAAATGATTCTTTTAATTTCATTTGGTTCTGTTGTGATGTGGTCCTTCTTGTTTCTTATTCGGGTTATTTGTTTCCTTTCCTGTATTTCTTTAGTCAGTCTGGCCAATGGTTTATCAATTTTGTTAATTTTTTCAAAGAACCAGCTTTTGGCTTTGTTAATTCTTTCAATTGTTTTTCTGTTCTCTAAACATTTAGTTCCGCTCTAATTTTTATTATTTGTTTTCTTCTGGTGCCTGATGGATTCTTTTGTTGCTCAGTTTCTATTTGTTCAAGTTGTAGGGACAGTTCTCTGATTTTGGCTCTTTCTTTTTGTATGTGTGCATTTATCGATATAAATTGGCCTCTGAGCACTGCTTTTGCTGTGTCCCAGAGGTTTTGATAGGAAGTATTTTCATTCTTGTTGCTTTCTATGAATTTCCTTATTCCCTACTTGATGTCTTCTATAACCCAGTCTTTTTTCAGGAGGGTATTGTTCAGTTTCCAAGTATTTGATTTCTTTTCCCTAGTTTTTCTGTTATTGATCTCTAGTTTTATTGCCTTGTGGTCTGAGAAGATGCTTTGTAATATTTCGATGTTTTGGACTCCGCAAAGGTTTGTTTTATGACCTAATATGTGGTCTATTCTAGAGAATGTTCCATGTGCACTAGAAAAAAAAGTATATTGTGCAGCAGTTGGGTGGAGAATTCTGTATAAGTCAATGAGGTCAAGTTGGTTGATTGTTGTAATTAGATCTTCCGTGTCTCTATTGAGCTTCTTACTGGATGTCCTGTCCTTCTCCGAAAGTGGTGTGTTGAAGTCTCCTACTATAATTGTGGAGGTATCTATCTCACTTTTCAATTCTGTTAAAATTTGATTTATGTATCTTGCAGCCCTGTCATTGGGTGCATAAATATTTAATATGGTTATGTCTTCCTTATCAGTTGTCCCTTTTATCATTATATAGTGTCCTTCTTTATCCTTTGTGGTGGATTTAAGTCTAAAGTCTATTTTGTCAGAAATTAATATTGCTACTCCTCTTCTTTTTTGCTTATTGTTTGCTTGATATACTTTTTTCCATCCTTTGAGTTTTAGTTTGTTTGTGTCTCTAAGTCTAAGGTGTGTCTCTTGTAGGCAGCATATAGATGGATCGTGTTTCTTTATCCAGTCTGTGACTCTCTGTCTCTTTATTGGTGCATTTAGTCCATTTACATTCAGGGTAATTATAGATAAATAAGTTTTTAGTGCTGTCATTTTGGTGCCTTTTTATGTGTGTTGTTGACAATTTCATTTTTCTGCATACTTTTTTGTGCTGAGGCGTTTTTCTTAGTAAATTGTGAGATCCTCATTTTAATAGTGTTTGACTTTATGTTAGTTGAGTCGTTACGTTTTTCTTGGCTTTTATCTTGAGTTACAGAGTTGTTATACCTTTTTGTGGTTACCTTATTATTTACCCCTGTTTTTCTAAGTAAAAACCTAACTTGTATTGTTCTATATCGCCTTGTATCACTCTCCATATGGCATTTCAATGCCTCCTGTATTTAGTCCCTCTTTTTGATTATTGTGATCTTTTACCTATTGACTTCCATGATTCCCTGTTATGTGTATTTTTTTTTTAATTAATCTTAATTTGTTTGTTTTTGTGATTTCCCTATTTGAGTTGATATCAGGACGTTCTGTTTTGTGACCTTGTGTTGTGCTGGTATCTGATATTATTGGTTCTCTGACCAAACAATATCCTTTAGTATTTCTTGTAGCTTTGGTTTGGTTTTTGCAAATTCTCTAAACTTGTGTTTGTCTGTAAATATCTTAATTTCGCCTTCATATTTCAGAGAGAGTTTTGCTGGATATATGATCCTTGGCTGGCAGTTTTTCTCCTTCAGTGTTCTCTATATGTCGGCCCATTGCCTTCTTGCCTGCATGGTTTCTGCTGAGTAGTCTGAACTTATTCTTATTGATTCTCCCTTGAAGGAGACCTTTCTTTTCTCCCTGGCTGCTTTTAAAATTTTCTGTTTATCTTTGGTTTTGGTGAGTTTGATGATAATATGTCTTGGTGTTTTTCTTTTTGCATCAATCTTAAATGGGGTTTGATGAGCGTCTTGGATAGATATCCTTTCGTCTTTCATGATGTCAGGGAAGTTTTCTGTCAGGAGTTCTTCAACTATCTTCTCTGTGTTTTCTGTCCCCCCTCCCTGTTCTGGGACTCCAATCATCCGCAGGTTATCCTTCTTGATAGAGTCCCACATAATTCTTAGGGTTCTTCATTTTTTTTAATTCTTTTATCTGATTTTTTTTCAGCTATGTTGGTGTTGATTCCCTGGTCCTCCAGATGTCCCAGTCTGCATTCTAATTGCTCGAGTCTGCTCCTCTGACTTCCTATTGCGTTGTCTAATTCTGTAATTTTATTGTTAATCTTTTGGATTTCTACATGTTGTCTATGGATTCTTGCAACTTATTAATTTTTCCACTATGTTCTTGAATAATCTTTTTGAGTTCTTCAACAGTTTATCGGTGTGTTCCTTGGCTTTTTCTGCAGTTATCCTAATTTCATTTGTGATATCTTTAAGCATTCTGTAAATTAGTTTTTTATATTCTGTATCTGGTAATTCCAGGATTGTATCTTCATTTGGGAAAGATTTTGATTCTTTTGTTTGGGGGGTTGGAGAAGCTGTCATGGTCTGCTTCTTTAAGTGGTTTGATATGGATTGTTGTCTCCGAGCCATCACTGGGAAACTAGTTTTTCCAGAAAATCCGCTAAAAAAAAAAATGCAGTCAGACCCCTATCAGAGTTCTCCCTCTGGCTCAGGCTATTCGGATGTTAATGAAGCTGCCTGCGTCCAGTCCAAATCCCGGCGAGACGGTTCCCCGGCTGGGACGCTGCTCTTCCTGCTCCAAGACCAGTCACTGCCTCCCGGGGACTTCTCCTACCGGCTGCGTCCCACACCGCCCGCGGAACCGGCTGGTCTCCCTCCCAGGGTTAGTTCAGGGGGGTGGAGCAGCTCTCTGTGCTTGTGCCGTACCTGACTGGTACACTGGCTCCAGGCTCTGGAAACAATCGCTGCTTCCCCGTATTAGTTCGTTCTCCGTCTCTAAATCTGTGTTTGTTGTTCAGGGTTCGTAGATTGTTATGTATGTGATCGATTCACTTGTTTTTCCGTGTCTTTGTTGTAAGAGGGATCCGAGGTAGCGTCTGCCTAGTCCGCCATCTTGGCTCCCAGAAGTTAGTTTTTAAATGTATTTATTTAGTTGGAATTCAGTAGGCCTGGGAATTTTCTTATCAAAGCAGATTACATTTATAATCAAATTTTCATCTGCTTTAGAGGAAACATCAGTGTTGATTTTTATTATAAGCTCTAGTATCATCATACCTTCTTTTAATTTTATGAAATAAAGTTTCCTTATGGTTGAATATGTATTTATATATAAAAAAAATTTTTTTTTTTTTTTAGTTAAATCATTGTTCTTAATTTTGGATATTCACTGTAATAAATTCCAGGTTTTAAGATAAATACAATTATCTATGTAAATGAGCATTAGCCTGGAGAAAGTCCAGACAGGAAAGCATCATCTGGAAAGTAAGAGTATTTTGATTTTGGTTTCTTTATGACAAATATATTATTGGCAGGTTGGAAAAAGCTTTCTAGCTTTGCCTATTATAAGTAATATAATAAATTTAAAAAGCAAATATACTTTCTGTTGTTATAATACATTACAGAAGAACAGTGTAAGATGATTAATAGTGTATTAATAAAATACATTTAAGATAAAATAAAGATGTCATTATTGTTGCTAGGTGATGTCGAGTCAGTTCCAACTCATTGTGACTCTGTGTACAACAGAACAAAACACTGCCCAGCCTTGGGCCATCCTCACAATCGTTGCTATGCTTGAGCCCATCACTGCAGCTACTGTGTCCAGTCCATCTTGTTGAGGGTCAGCCTCTCTTTTGTTGACCTTCTACTTTACAAAGGCATGATATCCTTCTCCAGGGACTAGTCCCTCCTGATATTATGTCCAATGTATGTGAGATGAAGTCTAGCCACCCTAGCTTCTAAGGAGCATTCTGGCTATACTTCCTCCAAGACAGATTTGTTTGTTCTTCTGGCAGTCCGTGGTATATTCAGTATTCTTCGCCAACACCATAACTCAAAGGCATCAATTCTTCAGTCTTTTTATTCATTTTCCAGCTTTTACATGCATATGAGACAATTGAAAATACCATGGTTTAGGTCAGGTGCACCTTGGTCCTCAAAGTGACGTATTTGCTTTTTAAAGATAGGTAAATTACTTTTAAATATTTCACATAACCACTTAGGCTTTTGAATTATAGTTTATGTACTTCAGAAAATAAAATAATGTTGACAGAGGAAGATAGACTGTGACTAAGGGAACAGGGCATTTCATTAGTATTTTCCTATCATACAAAATAGCAAGTGCTGTGTCTGACTAGCTGTGAAAGAAGTCTAGAAAGAAGGTGATGAAGAGATCTATAGTAAGTAGATGCTTGCAAGAAGAATGGTCACAGAAATAGACTTTTCTTTTCCTTTGTCTCATTTTTGCTATTGGTCTACTTTTTGTCACTTACCTTTATTTGTATAAATTACTTTTGCAAATTTATAATTTACTTTTTTTTAATGATTTTTATTGTGCTTTAAGTGAAAGTTTACAAATCAAGTCAGCCTGTAACATATAAACTTATATACACCTTACTACATACTCCCATTTACTCTCCCCCTAATGAGTCAGCCAGCTCCTTCCTTCCAGTCTCTCCTTTCGTGACAGTTTTGCCGGTTTCTAACCCTCTCTACCCTCCCATCTCCCCTCCAGGCAGGAGATGCCATCACAGTCTCAAGTGTCCACCTGATACAAGTAGCTCACTCTTCATCAGCATCTCTTTCCAACCCATTGTCTAGCCCCTTCCATGTCTGATGAGTTGTCTTCGGAAATGGTTCCTGTCCTGGGCCAACAGAAGGTTTGGGGACCATGACCGCTGGGATTCTTCTAGTCTCAGTCAGACCATTAAGTCTGGTCTTTTTATGAGAATTTGGGGTCTGCATCCCACTGTTCTCCTGCTCCCTCAGGGGTTCTCTGTTATGCTCCCTGTCAGGGCAGTCATCAGTTGTGGCCAGGCACCATCTAGTTCTTCTGGTCTCAGGATGATGTAAGTCGCTAGTTCAAGTGGCCCTTTCTGTCTCTTGGGCTCGTAGTTATTGTGTGACCTTGGTGTTCTTCATTCTCCTTTGATCCAGATGGGTTGAGACCAATTGATACATCTTAGATGGCCGCTTGTTAGCATTTAAGACCCCAGACGCCACACTTCAACGTGGGATGCAGAATGTTTTCTTAATAGAATTTATTTTGCCAGTTGACTTAGAAGTCCCCTTAAGCCATAGTCCCCAAGCCCCCACCCTTGCTCCGCTGACCTTCGAAGTGTTTGGTTTATCCTGGAAACTTCTTTGCTTTTGGTCCAGTCCAGTTGAGCTGACCTTTCCTGTATTGAGTATTGTCCTTCCCTTCACCTAAAGGAGTTCTTATCTACTCTCTAATCAGTAAATAACCCTCTCCCCGCTCCCTTCCTCCCCCCTCTCGTAACCACAAAAGAATGTGTTCTTCTCAGTTTATACTATTTCTCAAGATCTTGTGTTAGTGGTCTTATACAATATTTTTCCTTTTGCATCTGACTAATTTCACTTAGCATAATGCCTTCCAGGCTCCTCCATGTTATGAAATGTTTCACAGTTTCGTCACTGTTCTTTATCGATGCGTAGTATTCCATTGTGTGAATATACCACAATTTATTTAACCATTCATCCGTTGATGGACACCTTGTTTGCTTCCAGCTTTTTGCTATTGTAAACAGTACTGCAATAAACATGGGTGTGCATATATCTGTTGGTGTAAAGGCTCTTATTTCTCTAGGGTATATTCCGAGGAGTGGGATTTCTGGGTTGTATGGTAGTTCTATTTCTAACTGTTTAAGATAACGCCAGATAGATTTCCAAAGTGGTTGTACCATTTTACATTCCCACCAGCAGTGTATGAGAGTTCCAATCTCTCCACAGCCTCTCCAACATTTATTATTTTGTGTTTTTTGGATTAATGCCAGCCTTGCTGGTGTGAGATGGAATCTCATCGTAGTTTTAATTTGCATTTCTCTAATGGCTAATGATCGAGAGCATTTTCTCATGTGTCTGTTAGCCGCCTGAATATCTTCTTTAGTGAAGTGCGTGTTCATATCCTTTGCCCACTTTTTGATTGGGTTGTTTGTCTTTTTGTGGTTGAGTTTTAACAGAATCATATAGATTTTAGAAATCAGGCGCTGGTCAGAGATGTCATAGCTGAAAATTTTTTCCCAATCTGTAGGTGGTCTTTTTACTCTTTTGGTGAAGTCTTTAGATGAGCGTAGGTGTTTGATTTCTAGGTGCTCCCAGTTATATGGTTTCTCTTTTGTCGTTTTTAGTAATGTTTTGTATTCTGTTTATGCCTTGTATTTGTAATTTACTTTTATAAATTACTTTTTGTAATCATTTTCATTTTTAAATAATCTTTTCTCTTTCATCCATTTTCTTTTCCTTTTTTGCTTTTCCTCTTACTCCTCTTTCTTCTTTTTTATTTCCATTTCTTTAGTACTTTTTATCTCTGGCTTTTTCCTTTCTTCTCATTAAGTTGTATATAGTAATAAAATCAGGAAACAATTTTTATACAATTGTATAGTGACTATAAGTAACATTTATTTTCTAATTTACATAAAGGGTCAGTGTGGTTTTTATAATGTCACTGATCCTTTCTAAGCTCTAAAGTTCTTTGGGATTTTGGAATAGCAGCAGAGAACATGGAGAAGAGAGCACTTCATAGAATTGCTGTCACTGTAGGATTCTGGTGGTTCTGTAACTCAAGCATCCTCTCATTCTTATTTGAAAGTAATTACTAACATGTTATCTTTGACCTGTTATTTAGGCTGTACACATGTAATTGCTGATTAAAGGAAAATCTGAATCTGATAAATAATTACAGAATTGTAATGCGCTCTTACTATTTTTTTGGAAAGTTTGTAAATGTGCTTTTGGTTCTACCTACCTGGGTTTAAATCCCAACTGAACCATTTACAAACTGTCTTGGAGAAATGACTTAATTCCCCTAATTGCTTTTTTCTTTTCTAAAATGGGGTTTATTGTGGTGTCACCAAGATTAAATGTGGTAATTCATGTAACATGCTTAGCACATTCTGATATACAGTAAGCACTTATTAATACCAGTTGCTACTTCTACTATTTTAGTAAGTTCTTCTATTGTACTTTAAAAGTTAATTTCAATGTGGGGTAAAAGAGGTAGAAAAAAGGATATAATAATTATCTGATACAGGACTAGTATTACCTTTCTTTGGCGTAAGTTACATTGAAATTGTAATTTTTATATGGGAAAAGTAGAATGTTCTAAAATTATAAATGAATTTCGTTGTTTTTCAAAATAAGTGCCTTTGCTTTCCTTCTTATTTTGTTCTAATTGTCCTTTAACTTTGTCTGTAATCTGTTCACGATTCAGTATTTGCTACATTCATTCTTAGTTGGCATTTTACTGTGCTGTGGAATACCATTTCCTTTTAATCTGTCAAGGAAAGAATTGCTTCCAAATGTATACAGTTTTACTCTGACTTCACATGAAATGGCAGGAGACATAGAGAACTCACAGTATTTTGAAAAGACCTTGATATTGTTCATTCCTCTTCCTAATTCTGAAACATCCCATTTCTCTCAAGGAGTGTTTACGTATTTACATTGTTTGATATACCTCTAGGACCAGCCAGTCTTTAAGAGGGGAAGATTTATATTTAGTATTTATATTGATTGACAATGGTTAAATCCTTTGGAAAATAGATTATAAAGAACTGACTCTAATTAGCTACATAAGAAAGAAAAGGTAAAGGGGAAATTAATTTTAGGTTTATTCTCAGAATTTATTTTATTGTATGATAGTCACTGATGATCACTGTGAGGGTGTGAATTCAGAGACACCGAAAAATAAATATAACTGTTTTTGCTATTTAAAATTTGGGGGGAAGAAATTATATTTTGTTTTCTATATAAATAATATACAACGTTTAAGTACCTTAAAATATAGAGAAATTTTTCACTTGAAAGCATATGAACATGTTTTGTAACTGATCTGACAAAATATGTAAGATAAATTATATAAAAATAAAAGACAGTAAAAAAAGGAAAATAGTCTTCTTAGGGCCGGGAAGTCAATGAAAATGTGCAACCGTACACTACCCAAGAAGGAAGTTCAGATTAGTTTAGCGCTATACTGTAACAGTGGGAAACTGAGTACTGATAGTGTAGCTCTAATGGAAAAGTGATGTTTTCCTTACTCAGCTGAGAGAAGTGTTTGTCCCGCACAAATGCAAAAGTCAGAGTTTGACAAAAGATGAGAGAACCGTCAGACTAGCAGCAAAAGATGAAAAAATTAATACTTTACAAAGTGAACTCATATAAATGGAAAAGTCTGAGGTGAGGAGTTTCTAACATCAGCGTACATGTCCATCTGCACTAGGGTTGTTACAAGGAGCACAGTGGTTGAGCACTCGGCTGCTAGCCAAAAGGTTGATGGTTTGAAACTACCAGCCTCACTGGGGGAGAAAGATGTGGCAGTCTGCTCCCATAAAAATTACAGCCTTGGGAATCCCGGCGGTCATGGTCCCCAAACCTTCTGTTGGTCCAGGACAGGAAGCATTCCCGAAGACAACTCATCAGACATAGAAGGGACTGGACAGTGGGTAGGAGAGAGATGCTGATAAAGAGTGAGCTATTTGTATCAGGTGGACACTTGAGACTGTGTTGGCATCTCCTGTCTGGAGGGGGGGTGGGAGGATAGAGAGAGTTGGAAGCTGGCAAAATTGTCACGAAAGGAGAGACTGGAAGGGCTGACTCATTAGGGGGAGAGCAAGTAGGAGTATGAAGTAAGGTGTATATAAACTTATATGTGACAGTCTGACTTGATTTGTAAATGTTTACTTGAAGCTCAATAAAAGTTAAAAAAAAAAAAATTACAGCCTTGAAAACCCTATGGGGCAGTTGTACTCTGTCCTTATAGGGTCACTATGAGCCAGAATCAACATCACATAACAACATCGATGGGTACATTATATAATAAGAGATGAACAAAAATAAGCCTAGCCAAGATGGGAATAGAACTATGATGGAGGGCTCAAGAAGGGAACCATATGAGGCTAGATCTAGGATTTTGCCTCTGTTTACCTGTGCCTTAAAGGTTTTCCCTTCCTTCCTTCCTCCCTCCCTCCCTCCCTCCCTCCCTCCCTCCCTCCCTCTCTCCTTCCCTCCTCGTCTGTCTTTCTCTTTCTTTCTTTCTCTCTCTCTCTCTCTTTCTTTCTTTCAGTCTAATCTGTAGAGGTCTATCATTGGCAGGTAAACCACAGCTTTGAGATACAGCAGATAATCCTGTACACAGATTGTCTGCAGAGTTGTTTTGATTTTCCTCAATTAATTCTGAGAAAAATTAATTATTAAAAGAGCCTCCTTCAGGTGTTTATTAGAAACATTTGAATCCAGGTGGGCCCAGCTACTTAGATTTAATGTAGTTTAGAACTCTGGTTAGTATCCTGTATTAAGAACTCTGGTTAGTATCGTGTATTAATCACCCATAAACCAAAAACCCATTGCCATTTTTTTTGTAGTCGATTCTGACTCATAGTGACCCTATAGGACAGAGTAGAACTGCCCCATGGGATTTCCAAGGCTATAATATTTGTGGAAGCAAACTGCCACATCTTTCTTCCATGGACTGGCTGGCAGGTTTGAACCGCTAACCTTTTAGTTAGCAGCTGAGTAATTAACCACTCACTGTGCCACCAGGGCTCCTTTACTCACCCATAGTGCATCAAATTTGCCATTAAGTGCCAAACTAAAGGGTAACAAGTTCAGGGTGCTTTTACAAAACACAATTGTGTAGTTAGTGAAATCATTGCATTCAGGAAATTTTTTGAGAAAAAAAAATTATGATTTAGACTGATTTTTAAGAGAGCAAGAAGCCCTACCTCATTATGACAATAGAGAAATAAGCAAAACTCACTTTAATTATGCTACAGAGGGGCAACCAACTTATTAATATTAAATGTTTAGTGACTGTTACAGCTGGGATGTTAGTTTTAGGTCACATTTATGATAAAAAAAATACTGTATAAAATTGTGATATATATTTTTATGTGCTTACACACATCAGTTATAGGTGCCATATATGATCAATGTACAGAGTGTATTTATCTTATTTTATGGTAACATTATGATTTTATGTTGTAAGAAAGCTTAATGGTAGTATTGTTATTTGTACCTTTTTATTTTGTTGTTGGCAATATTTACTATTTGTTTTCTGATTAGAACTGAGGATAGAAACATTCCCTAATTACATCTTCTTTGTGTGAAAACAGAATCCACTTTATGATGATTAGCTTTCTAGTTCAAAATTGGTTAGGATTCATGGTCACTGACTAAGAGACCCCCGAATAAGATAAAAATTTATTTTTCCCTCACAGAAATGTCTGGGGTGATACGGCGGCTCCACAAATATCAGGGCCCAACAGTCCTCCTGTCCTGTCGCTCTGCCAACTTCAACACACAGCTTGCATCTGGCGGTCCAGTCTCAAAGCAGTGGTTGTACCATTTTACATTCCCACCAGCAGTGTATAAGTGTTCCAGTCTCTCCGCAACCTCTCCAACATTTATTATTTTGTGTTTTTTTGGATTAATGCTAGCCTTGTGGGGGTGAGATGGTATCTCATTGTAGCTTTGACTTCCACTTCTCTAATGGCTAATGATTATGAGCATTTCCTCATGTATCTGTTAGCTGCCTGAATGTCTTCTTTAGTGAAGTGTCTGTTCATATCCTTTGCCCATTTTTTAATTGAGTTATTTGTCTTTTTGTAGTTGAGTTTTTGCAGTACCTTGTACATTTTAGAGATCAGGCACTGATCAGGAATGTCATAGCTAAAAACTTTTTCCCAGTATGTAGGTAATCTTTTTACTCTTTTGGTGAAGCCATTGGATGAGCATAAGTGTTTGATTTTTAGGAGCTCCCAGTTATCTAGTTTCTCTTCTGGTGTTTGTGCATTGTTAGTAATGTTTTGTATACTGTTTATGCCATGAATTAGGGCTCGTAGGGTTTATGCCACCATTTTTTAAAGGACATTTGTGCTGGTTGTAGAATTCTAGGTTGACAGTTTTCTTTTGGTATGTTTAAAATATCATTCCAGTGTTTTCTGACTTTAATTATTTCTCTTGAAATAATAGATGTTCATGAAAGACTGTCTTGGTGTTAGGTGCCATTGAGTCAGTTCCGACATATAGCGATCCTATGTACAAGAGAATGAAACAGTTCCTTGTCCTGCACCATCCTCACAATCATGGTTATGCTTGAGCCTATTGTTGTAAAAAAAAAAATTGTGAATTCATCTCATTGAGGGTCTTCCTCTTTTTTGCTGACCCTGTATTTTACCTAGCATGATGTCCTTCTCCAGGGAATGATCCCTCCTGATAACATGTCCTAAGTATGTGAGACGTAGTCTCACTACCTTTGCTTCTAAGGAGCATTCCGGTTGTATTTCTTCCAAGACAGATTTGTTTGTTTTTTTTGGCAGTCCATGGTATATTCAACATTGTTCACCAGCACCACAACTCAAAGGCGTCAACTTTAATCACTAAATGATTCCTTGGTTTGCAGTACTGCAGGTCTGTGGGTGGGGTAACAGGGAAGAGAGGGCATCACTATGGCTGGTTTCTCCATTCCTTCTGTCTGGGGATAAAGGTTGGGACCGCCAAGTCATAGAGATGACGGAGATGATAGCAGTGTATAGCATTCTTATTCTGAAATACAAATTATGTGACAGTTAATGGGGTGGTGTTGTCTTGTTAGGATGATGTTCTAGAGATGCTTTCAGAAACTCGTTTGAAATGAAGCAAGTTATAAGAGGAAAAGTGCTGAAGTCAAATTTCTTGTGGATGGCTGTGCCCTTGGACAGTCACCTCACCTCTGTAAAATAAAAGTTTTCCCATATACTTCTTATATAATCTCTAAAGTTCCTTTTCAGCTCCAAAGTATTTGATCCTATGGTCTTATTGGTATAAAGAAGAAAGCCTTACTTAGCTCTTTTCTTTCCAATAGGCATTCCTTTACTGCTAGAATTTATTTACAGACTTGCAAATCTAATGTAAATAAACTACCTTCTTAATGACCATTTAATTCTTCCCTCTGGATTTATCCATGGAGTCATAATGTTTACTGACATGCCTTCTTATAATGTAGTCCTTAATTGGGAAGGAAATCTTATAAGAGAATTATAGTCTCCAAATGGGATACTAATTCCATTTGGTTTAAAAGTTGCCACAAAGGTATTCACTGGCATTAGAAATCAAAACAAACTTATTCCCAAACTTGGTCCCAGAGGCTCTAAAACGTTACTATAAACTCAGATCGTTCCTGTAGTTACCGAGGTTTATTTTCAGGTTAACTGGTTATTCACTATTTTTCTGGAAGCCCATTAATTCATATCCTTTAGAAAGCACATGTGTACAGGGCCATCAAAATGGTGTGAAAACTGAAATGCCCTTTTCATTAAATGTCCATGTAATACTATGCTCAGAGACCTGTGGTCGATTTTCCCAAACTGATAATTTGCTGTTTTTTTTGAAGTTTAATAACTTTTTCAATGCAAAAAATCAATTTCATTGAGGTAGAAGAGTTAGAAAGCTATAAATTTTATCTTGAATTTAGATGAATTGCCATAATTATTTTAAAACTAAGTTCAAATATTTTTCTAAGGTATTTTTTGTTTGTAATATTGAAATTCAAATTCCTTGTAGTTTATTAGAACTCTTATAGGAAAAGACAGCCAGGAGATCTGGAAACATTCTGCCTACAGAACTTTCTAACATATAATATTGTTGAATATTTTATTTACTCTTAAAATTTTGATTCCAGTAACTAAAATAAAAACTGGACATTTCATGTACCTAATTGAACTTTTGTATTTGAATTTTTAAAAAGTATATAACCAATATAAGCCAGTTACATAAATTAAACCAGGTTTATATTTAAGTTAAAAAAATAAAATATTCAAATCTAGAGAGGCCTGATCAGATAGCGGTTCTTTAAGGAAAATATAACTGGGAGTTTTAGGTAATTAGAAGTTGAATATAATATTCTAGCATTGCAAGAAAGAATAGTTCCACACTAATTTGTTTTTGGAGCGCTAATGGTACATTGCTTAAGTACTTGGCTACTAACCGAAAGGTTGGGTATTCAAACCTACCCAACCACTCTGTGGGAAGAAAAACCTGGCCCTCTGCTTTCGTCAAGATTACAACTAAGAAGAAAACCCACAGGGGCAGTTCTGCCCTGTCATGTGGGGTTGCTGTGAGTCAGGATCGACTCAATGGAACCCAGCATCAACAATAATTTGTTATTGCTTGTTTTGATTTCTTCCTAGACATGACTTTTTAAGGAGTATGTGTACCAGCCTAGATGTTATTAGAGGGCTACAAAATGGGTTTTGGCCACTTCCTCTCCCCACCACAGTAACAACAACAAAAAACATCTCACTAAAGCCATTCGAAAGAAAAATAAGAAAAAGAAAATTTAAAAAAGTGTATTTTGAAATCTGTAGCTGATGTATCAAAGCTCTATTTGTGGGAGAAACGAAGTAAATGCCATAATCTATGTTCGGAATGGAGCCCTGGTGGCTCAGTGGTTAAGAGCTCGGCTGCTAACCAAAAGGTAGGCGGTTTGAATCCACTCTTCCCTATAGGGTCACTATGAGTCAGAATCGACTCGAAGGAAAAAATTTTTTTTTGTATCTTTGGAATAATTGGACAACTATTAGAAAGACAAAAACTACCATAACGCAGAAATGCTAAGTAAAAACTGTGTGCTTACTCTGAAAATGAAACTTCAAGACAAGCCCATAACTTGCCTGTGTAGGAACTTGAAGTTACATGGATTTGGAGAAGAGGAGACAAAAAAACAGACGTGATAACCCAGTGCTGTCTTAAAAAATTCTTTAGAGCTATCATGTAGAATAACAATAGTAACAAGGGGCACAAGTGTCAGGGAGGCAAATTCTGGCTAAATACAGCAAAAAAACACCTAACAGTGCCAATTCCTTTGTTTTGTTATTACATGACGTATTTCTAGACAGTGACTACTCCTGAGTCCTTAACAGTGTCATAGGGTCCCTAGGTGGTGCAAACAGTTAGCACTTGACTGCTAATGTAAAGATTGGTGGTTCGAACCTATCCAGTGATACCATCGAGGAAAGGTCTGGTGATCTCTTCCATTAAGACTACAGCCAAGAAAACCCTATAGAACAGTTCTACTCTGTAACACATAGGGTAGCCATCAGTTGCAATTGATTGAACAGCAATGTTTTTGTTTTTGTTTTTTAAAGACTATGTCTTGTCTGTCCATGGCAGCGTTCAAATATAGGTTGGAATGGTATAGCATGGACTTCTTTATTAGAAGGCAGTGTAAAGTCAGTGACCAAAGATTAATTCTGACTTTAACATTCTAGTTGAGATCTTCCTCTGAAAGTACTATATTGAGCTGCTTTAAAGATGGACAAGATAATATTTTCCAGAAAATGTTCTATAACATTTCACCTTTGCAGTTTCTGTGGATGACCCTCCAGAAACGTGGCTTACCTAGTGACGTGGATGGAACGCAGGCTTCCCTGCCTCCTTAGCCACGTGCCCCTGTGAGGAACGATTTACACACCGTGTGCAGCCATACCTGCAGCTCAGGTTGCTTGGTGCCAGTGTACTTAGAGCATTTCTCTCTAGACAGATTTCTGGTGTAATGTGATCTTGTTACATATCTCTTATTGCTAGCTCTGTTGTTAGAGATAACTAAAACATTAAACATAAATATTTTTACTTAACATGTTGTTTCTTCCAAATGAAATGGAGCTTCTTTTAACAAAAAGTTTTTTTACTTTGATCTCAGGTAGCAGGAAGATTTCATTTATTATTATTGAAGCACAGTGTTTGATTATAATATTTCTAGCACCAAATATAATATTGATATTGGAGGTAGCATCTTCAGAGACCGCCCTCCTACGTGTGTCTGTTTATATGTGTGTTTAATGTTATTTTTAACTGTTTGCAACTCAAGAAAAACTGTAAAGTTAGGTACCTTGCCTCTGAAAGGATATAGACTCTGCATGGCTAGTAATGCATCATTTAAATAGAAGGGAATATTGTCAATTTTTTGTTCTATCATGGTATGCCTTTTATTAAAATCTAAGTTTTAAACATTTTAAAGTTATTATAGTTTTAACTTAACATCATGATAAATGAAGAAAATATTGAAGTTGTCAAGGATTTCATTTTGGATTCACAATCAGTGCTCATGGAAGCAGCAGTCAGGAAATCAAACAATGCATTGCATTGGGCAAATTGGCTGCAAAAAACCTCTTTAAAGTGTAGAAAAGCAAAAATGTTACTTTGAGAACTAAGGTATGCCTGACCCAAGCTACGGTATTTTCGGTCACCTCGTATGCATGTGAAAGCAGGACAATGAATAAGGAAGACCAAAGAAGAATTGATGCCTTTGACTTATGGTGTTGATGAAGAATATTGAATATACTAGGGACTGCCAGAAGAACAAACAAACCTATCTTGGAAGAAGTACAGGCAGAATGATCCTTAGAAGCAAAGATGGAGAGACTTCGTCTCATGTACTTTGGACGTGTTATCAGGAGGGACCAGTCCCTGGAGAAGGACATCATGGTTGGTAAAGTAGAAGGGCAGTGGAAAAAAGAAATACCCTCAATGAGATGGATTGACACAGTGGCTGCAACAATGGGCTCAAGCATAGCACGGATTGTGAGGATGGCTCGGGACTGAGCACTGTTTCATTCTGTTGTACACAAGGTTGCTACGAGTTGGAACCGACTGGACAGCACCTAACATAACACACTTACTAGTTTTAACTTAAAGTAAGATTTGAAGCTATCTAGAGCTGGGGTGAAATAATTGAAAGTAATTTTAAAGACTCAGACTTGTAGGTTTTCCTAAACCACTTTACTCTGCCATGATTATTACCATAACAAGCTCTAATTTGATGTCACTTTGAATTTAGGCTATGATGTCAAACTGTGCTAAAAGAAATTCTCTAGTGACTAGAACTATTCAGCAACAGCTGTTGCTCTACCAGTGAGAGGATTAAAAAAACAAAACAAAAAAAACCCTGCTAGCAAAAGGCAGTCTGATATGCCTATTAAATTATAACTATACTAGTTGCCACTATATTTGTAGAGGTTGAGTTTTGTTGTAGTTTTTTTTTTTTTCTAGGAAATTACTGATTTCATTCTGTGGAACAAAGTAGATTTGGTATGATGGCACCAGCAGCAGAAGCTCTCTAGATAGGAGAGCCATCAGGTATTTAGAGAAAGTCACCAGTCTGATTCTGTAATTTAATATTCTGTGTAATATCATGGAGGCATGGAGAATTCCTCCTGGTTTGTATGTATATATGGGTGTTATGTGTGTGTGTGTGTGTATCCTGTAAATGAATTTTAAAAGTTTACTTAAAGGTACCTGCTTCCTCAGATCTACCTTTCTTGAACTTTCTCGCTACCAAAAGATAACTGTCTTATGCTGGGTTCTCTAAAAAAAAAGCAAAACCAGTAAAGCATATAAATATATATATAGAGAGAGATTTACATCAAGGAAATGGGTCATGCAGTTGTAGAGGCCAGAACATCCCAAGTCTGTGGGTCAGGATAGAGGCTTCTCTTGACTCACGTAGCCACAAGGGCTGACGAACCCAGGATTGACAGGCCAGAAAGCAGTGCTCTCTCTCACAGGCTGTGAAGACAGATGAATCCCAGGATTGCCAGATAAGACCGCAGGTAAGCTGCTAGCTTAAGTCCCAAGAACGAGAGGTTAGACGAACAGGAGCCAGCTGCAGGATCCAGCATGGGCAAAAAGCCCCTGAGCCTTGCCAGGATGTCTGCTTATATTTGATGCAGGCCACAAGCCCAAGGAAACCCCCTTTCAGCTGATTGGCTGCTTACACCAGATCCCATCATGGAAGTGATCACATATCAGATCTCAACAGGAAAGTGATCACAACATTATACAACTGTCAAAACACTGAGAATTATGGCCCATCCAAGTTGATACACAATCTTAACCATCACGCTAACTTTGAAGATAATGGTTGGAATAAGACTTGGGATACAAACAGACAAGAGGAGGGAATTTTGGGGTGATAGAACTGTTCTATTATCTTGATCATGGTGGTGGTTACACTATATTTTTGTCAGAACTCATAGAAATGTGTGGTAAAATGAGTGAATTTTACTATGTATACCATATTTTTATGCAAATAACACACACCTTTTACATTGATTTGCCAATTGTGCCCTCCCCTCCACAAGGCATTTTTTTTTTTTGCATGTTGCTGTGAAAAAATTAGCATAGCGAGTTTAGGAAAATACCTCATGAGGGGAGAGCCCTGTTGGCAAATATAGAAGGTGTGTGTTATTTGAGTAAAAATACAGTAATTAAAAAGAAAATTAAAAAAAAATAAAGTAATTCTTTTTTTCCTTAGAAATTTCAGTAGATATTAAAGAAACTTGGTATCCCTCCTGCCCTTTTCTTTTGCTCTAAGACCTAGATTACTAACCTTCCAGGGGAATCTAAGCTTAAAGCCCCTAAGCCAGTCCTTTGTGATCCAGAAGGGCTTCAGAAGACGCTGATATTTGGGCAAGACTTTGGAAGGTCTCTAATCATGGGATATATCCTCCCTCCCTCCTTCCCCTCCCTTAACATTCTTATGGGAAACTCTGTGGTGTTTTTACACATATGTCTACATTTCTAACATAGACTATCCCTCCAGCTAGATCTCTTATGGCCATTTACACAGGACAAACCCCCAACTCTAAATATTGCCCTGTTATTTATAGAAAAGTTTGTTATGTATACGGATAAATTTTTGAATAATTTTTAAATGTAAAGAACATACACATGCTAAAGACTCACTTCTAAAAACTTGCTTTATATTATTTTCTAGTGATAGTGATGTTTGTACATTGTTTCCTCTCTTTTTCCTTCTGCATAACAGCACACATTTTCAGAATAAACTACAGAGAAGATACAGTCAGTTTACAATGTTGTTGTGTGCTGTCAACTCAATTCCGACTCACAGCCACCCTGTAGGACAGAGTAGAACTGTCCCATAGGGTTGTTCTTATCTAGGCTGTAATCTTTATGGGAGTAGACTGCCAGGTCTTTTTTCCTGTGGAGTTGCAGGTAGGTTCAAGCTGCTGACCTTTTCGTTAGCAGCCGAGCACTTAACCATTGGCAACCATGGCTCCTTCAGCTTACAGTATAAGCCTTATATATACAATGCATTAAAACTGTAGAAACAGTGTTATTTAGCACAGTTATTTATGAGAGTTCAAATCTATTAATAAGCTAAATGAAGATATATTACTCATAAGCCTGTCTTTAACAAATATCCAAAAATTTTGTCCTCAAATAATTATCATTTGTTGTACGCATATGTAGTTAGTGATCAAGGAATTTTTCTTTATTTTAGTCTTCTGTGAACTTTATATTTTCTCCTCTGAGTTCTTACTGCTAAGTGATGAATCAAATGAAAGCATTGTTCTGAGTTGAATATTTTTCAGCAAATAAAAGTTGAGAAATATGAACAAGCAACCTTCCTTTTTAGCCAGATTACGAAGGAAGATGAGTATATTGATGGAGAACATTTTTTTTCTAAACAAGAGCTGCTACAACTTTAAGGCGTAGTATTTAACCATTTGACAGATAGTTTCAATAAAATGTATATTTATTTTATTCATGAAATCCTTTAAAAATGTTCCCTCTGAGGAAGCACTATTATAGGTCCTGAGAACTCCAAGATGAAGGATATAGTTGTTTCTTTCTCTGTGATTTTATAACTATAATATGGCTTGACATATCTGTAATAGAGCTATGTACAAAATGCCATGGGGGGCACAGTTAGACCTATGATTTAAGATGAATTTATATTATGGGACAGGGGAAACAATTATAAAATACTCAAAAATAATACCGGCATTATTTTTATATTTTGACATTTCAGATAAATCTTGTGTGACCTTTGAAAGAATTTTGTTTTGATCTCAAAAATTTTAGGTCAGTTCCTTGGAAACCCTATGAGGCAGTTGTACTCTGTCCTGTAGGGCCGCTATGAGTCGGAATCAACTTGACTGCAACAGGTTTTGTTTTTGTTTTTTTCTTAGGCTTAGGTATGAGAGATTTAAGGAAATGAGTCTATTATAACTTAAAAAAATTTTTTTGCAATGTTGTATGTGTTTAAAATTATGTTTTTTAAAGAGCTATTTTAAAATAGTTGCTATCACAGGAAGGTAACAAACAGACATTAACTCCTGTTTAAGTGACTTTGTCTAGATTTTTTTATGAGATTTATTTCAGATACTGTGTTTCATTATCAGACTGAGAAAACCAATCCCAATTTTTGATGTAGAAATATATTGCTTGAAGAAGGTAATAAACTTCTCCTATTATATGGCAAAGAATCATTACTGTCACATGTGGAAAGGGATATGGAGAGGAACAGATACACAAAAAGCCATAGAGAATACTTTATCCTTGTGCACAGTTCGCTTTGATTGGTGGAGAGGGTTTGAGGAATTGATTCTTTGAAGATATTATCTTATTGTGTTTGAAGTGTATTAGTAGACAGAGAACACAAAAGTGGAAGGATATAGAGGTCTCCTTCGGCAGTGGCTGGCAAGACATTTCTAGAACTATTTTGCTTGAAATGAAAGGATCTGGTAAGGTGATGAATTTGACATTACAAGGGGCAGGAGACCAGGAGAGAAGACCTTTTAAATACCAAAGCTTTTAAATGACTGACCCATTCTTTAATCCACCTTTCTCTTGATTTCTGGTACCTCATAACTTTATTTTGCATGAGATTTTACCTTATAAGATGTTGACTACAGCCTAACTCTTCATGACTTCTCAGCTTGAGCATCAACCACTGGCTGTATAGGTATGAGTGACTTGGTTCACAGTCTTGAAATATCTGTTGGGTAGGTTGTTTGGGATATCTTTGTTTGGACCAGTCAGCTATTGTGGGGAGGATCATGTAATCCTTAGGGATGACAATTTCAGGAGCTTTAGTAAAGAAAATTTCTGAAAGAGTTTAAGGGCACAATAGTCAAACGTGTATAATATACCACTTTAAGAAAAAGGAATTTTATTTTAAGGATTCCTGAACTGGACATGAGAGGAGCCCTAGTTGCACAGAGGTTAAGCCCTTGGCTGCCAACTGAAAGGTCAGTGGTTCAAACCCACCAGTGGTTCTGCAGGAGAAAGATGTGGCAGTCTGCTTCCATTAAGATTACAGCTTTGGAAACCCTAGGGACAGTTCTACTCTGTCCTATAAAAAATAGGGTCGCTATAATTTGGAATTTACTCGACGGCAATGGATTTGGAACTTGACATAGAACTGAAACTGAAAACTGTTAAGTACTGAAGATACACAAGTATACACAGGCACATACACATATATTCATATACTCATTCAACTATACTTGTCTCTGTGTGCAAGCTCTTTCTTTTGCTGATGATTAGCCAGTTTTATGTATATCGGAGAAGGATTCAGTCTGATTGGTTTAACAGATCACCATCAGTTTTTTAAGGAGAGCCCTTCAAATCTACCCATCTCCCAGGTCACTGATTATTAGCCTAGCAATGGGCTACCCCTGGACCAGTAACCACTTACTGATAGTAATAGATCAATGATGTTCCCCCAATGAATGTTTGCAGTGATATAAATGAGAGAGGGAAGCTTGGTGTGGGACTAATTCATGTGGATTTTCCTAATAAGAACATTTTTCTTTTGAAAACTAGTTACCTTTCATTATCAGAGTGTGGTGCTTATTGGAAAAACCTGGGCTTTCAGAGCGAGGTAGGGAAGGAAGGGAAGGAGAGAGAAAATATTTATGGAATGTTTAAATGCCAGGCACTGAGTTCGAGGTTCTTTTCTGTTAGCCTTTGTATAGTCAGATAAGGTAATTTGAGTGACATTTCCAAAGTTACACAGTGAGTAGCATAACTGGAATTTGAAGTTAGTCCTGTCAGTGTCTCTATCCCCAAGGTCCGTTATTGTTTCCAAACCTACCAAAGTGTCATAATACTTTGTTCATGCATTGGTGACATATCCTGCCTTTTATTGTTACTTGAATTAAATATGTGTTCAGTATGTAAGATGAGATATTATTGAGAAGAGAGGTAATGCTTGCCCTGCTTATTATTACATATCACTTGTGTATATAATGGGCATCCAGTTATTTATTTTTTAAATTATATTTTAAAAATGTTATATTACCTACTCAATGATCGAATATTGCCTATGGTAGTAAACCTCGTATGACCTCCAGAACTAGCACACAATTTAAGATTAGGTTTTTCAACCTACATTCATTATCAAACAACTTAGCATTGGATGTCTTTTATTGCCTGATTACTTTTTCCCTACTTTTTATATTAGGGTATAATTTAGATACAGCAAAATTCACCATTTTTAATGTACCTGTTTCAAGGGTTGAAAACAGAGTCACGCAGCCACCACCAACCATGAAGATATAGAACAATTCCATCACCCAAGAAAATTCACCCATGTCCCTTTGTATTTAACCGTTCCTCCAACAGTCAGCCACTGATAACCACCAATCTGTTTTCTAACCCTATAGTTTTGCCCTTTCTAAAATGCCATATAAATGGAATAGTACAGTATGTAGCCTTTTGACCTGGCTACCTTTACTCAGCATAATGCATTTGAGGTTAATCCATGTTGTGTCTATCAATAGCTTGTCCTTTTTATTGCTGAGTAGATTCCATTGTGTGGATATACCACAGTTTGTTTATCCATTCACCAGTCGATGGACATTTGCGTTTGGGGCAATTATGAACTAAGCTTCTATAAACAGTCTTAAATACACTTTCACGTGGAATAGCTTTTTTTCCCATTTGGCTTAATACCTAGGAGTAAGATTAGTGGGTCATCTAGTAAGTGTTCGTTTTACTTACAAGAAACTGTCAAACTGTTTTCCAAAGTGTCTGTACCATTTTATATATACCAGCAAGGTATTAGAGTTCTAGTTGCCCCCTGTCCTCACCAGCACCTGTAACTGTAAGGTTTTTTTTTTTTTAATTAGCCGTTAATAATGTGTAACTAAAGCTCGTTGGCATCGAGTCGATTCCGACTCATAGCAACCCTATAGGACAAAGTAGAACTTCCAAGGAGCAGTTGGTAGATTTGAACTGCCAAACTTTTGTTTAGCAGCCAAGCTCAACCACTGTGCACTAGTAGAATCTTACTGTGGTTTTAATTTACATTTTCCTAATGACTAATGATGTGAACATATTTTCATGTGCTTACCTGCCATCCATATGTCTTCTTTGGTGAAATGTCTGTTTAAATCTTTTACTCTTTTTTTAAATTGGGTTGTTTGTTTTCTTATTAAGTTTTGAGAGTTCTTTATATATTTAGAATAAAAGAACTTTATCAGAAATGTGATTTGCAAGTATTTTCTTCCCATCTGTGACTTGTCTTTTTTTTTTTTTTCTTAAGAGTGTCCTCCTAAGAGCAAAGTTCCTATTTTTGCTAAAGTCCACTATATCTTTTTTTTCTTTTGGTGATGTACCTGAGGAATCTTTATCTGAATCAGGGTCACAGATATTTTTTTCCATTGTTTTCTTTGAGAAGTTTTATGTTTTTGCTTTTTCTTACATTTCATTCTATGATCCATTTTTATTGAAGTTTGTGTAGGATTGAGGTTAGGATTAAAGTGGGTTTTTTGTTTCTGTCATTTATATCCAATTATTCTAGTACCACGTGTTGGAAAGATTCTCCTTATTTATTGAATTCCGTTTGCATCTTTGTTAAAAATATGCATGGATCCTCTATTCTGTTGATTGGTTCTTTGTCCACTACCATGTTGTATTCATCACTGTGCTTTATATTTATACTAAGTCTTGAAAGAAGGTAGTGTGAGACCACCAAATTTGCTGTTCCTTTTCAAAATTGTTTTGCCTATTCAAGTTCTTTTCCATTTATATAAATTTTAGAATCAGCTTTTAATTTCTACAAAACAGTCCTGCTGGGATACTGATTGGAATTGCGCTGATTCTATACATCATTTTGAGGAAAATTGAACATACTGAGTCTTCCCAT
Organism: Loxodonta africana; assembly: GCF_030014295.1. Taxonomy (NCBI): domain Eukaryota; kingdom Metazoa; phylum Chordata; class Mammalia; order Proboscidea; family Elephantidae; genus Loxodonta; species Loxodonta africana. The sequence goes on along the minus strand of NC_087343.1, from coordinate 86,379,312 downwards.
TCCTGACTACATATATCTGCCCATTTAGTTAAGTCTTCTTTAATTTTTTTATTAGAGATTTTTAGTTTTCAGCCCATATAGATCTTGAACATATTTTGTTAGATTTATACTAAAGTATTTTATGATTTTTGTGGTATATTCAAAGGTGATTTTTAAATTTCAATATACAGTTGTTCATTGTCCATATATAGAAATACTGATTTTCTACCTTGCTAAACTCATTTTTTAGTTTTAGTAACTTTTTGTAGTTTTTTTTTTTTTTTTAGTTTATATGTAGATGATCATGTCTACCTAGTATTCTACAAAAGAGTACAATTTATTTTGTTTCATTCATGAGATCCTTAGTGCATGGGGTGATTGTTTTTATATATATACCATATGGTTCCTATGATTTGTTTTGTTTTTGCTTTTAGTTGGTTGTTTTTAGTTTCAATAGTTTGGCATCAAGAATCAGCTTAATTATTTCATGTAAAATGCCCTACTTTTACATAGTCATGCTATATGTTTCCATAAAAGGTAACATACAGGGAAGTGAATGTTTCTATTAGTGGGATTTAAAAGAATGTGTATCTTTCTTGCTCTAGGCAACTCAGATAAATGATAAAAATGGAAAATACCTTCTCACTAGAATTGTACTTCTTTTTGCACTGCTTAGTCATTATTGTTAAATAAGCCTAAAAAGGTCTAATCATTTTAACCATGTTCAAGGCTGCCTTCATATTTTGTGTGATTTTTAAAAAACGAGTTGTGACATTGCTTTAGTGAGTTCTCAAGACCTTAAAAATGAATCTTTAATTTGAGCAGATTATGATGAATGAGAAGCATTTATAGTGTACAGTTGCTATCTGGATGCAATTCTACTCTGTAGTGCTGTATTGATTTCTTCTGCATTGCTACAACTCAGGTTTTCTTCTCAGTAAAAAGGGCCTTTGAAAACAAAAAGACTTGATTCTAACTAGTTATTTTTTAAGGGGCTCTTAAAACAAAATTTTTCCTATATTAGTATTTTAGAAGAGTTTTATGAAATAATTTGAGCTTACGTTTTGTTTTGGTTTTGGATTTTTTAATTTTTTTCCGCAGACACCGTTTTTGGGAGACATAACCTAAGACTACTACTTGGGACTAGAAGTCATTAAGAAGAATTCTTTTTTAAGTGGAATAAATGGATAAAGGGAAAAGCACAGATGATTTTTTTTTTCCAGGTACTGCAGGTATTGCCATCTTTTACTTCTGTGAATAAGAAGCTATGATTTTTAAAGATACATAATAGCTACATTTTAGAAATAGTACTCATTGTTGTTTTCTAGGTTTTAAGAGACCGTTAGCAAAATTTCTGCGTCCTTTTCTATTCTCAGTCTCTTCAGCTCTTATTTTCCTTGTTCAGTATCATACGATGTCTCCATAATAAAGTAGGAAAGAAACCTTCCTGGGTAAGGCTTTATCAGGGATTATATTATTTGGTATGATCGTCCCATAGGGTTTCCAAGCAGTTTCTGGTGATTTGAACTGCTGATCTTTTGGTAGCAGCCGTAGCACTTAAAACCAGTACACCACCAGAGCTACTGCTCTAGGTTTGGTAGACATTTATTTATTCAAGCAATGAGAAAAGTAAGTTTTAAGAACATTCATGATAGAAAAAGATTTCTGGGAATAGGAAAAATTCCTTTGATAAGAGTATGGTGGTTACCTCACACCATGCACAAAAACTAACTCCAAGTGGATCAAAGACCTAAACATAAAGACTAAAACGATAAAGATCATGAAAGAAAAAATAGGGACAACGTTAGGAGCCCTAATACAAGGCAAAAACAGAATACAAAACATTACCAAAAATGATGAAGAGAAACCAGGTAACTGGGAGCTCCTAAAAATCAAACACCTATGCTCATCTAAAGACTTCACCAAAAGAGTAAAAAGACCACCTACAGATTGGGAAAGAATTTTCAGCTATGACATCTCCGACCAGCACCTGATCTCTAAAATCTATATGATTCTGTTAAAACTCAACCACAAAAAGACAAACAACCCAATCAAAAAGTGGGCAAAGGATATGAACACGCACTTCACTAAAGAAGATATTCAGGCGGCTAACAGACACATGAGAAAATGCTCTCGATCATTAGCCATTAGAGAAATGCAAATTAAAACTACGATGAGATTCCATCTCACTCCAACAAGGCTGGCATTAATCCAAAAAACACAAAATAATAAATGTTGGAGAGGCTGCGGAGAGATTGGAACTCTTATACACTGCTGGTGGGAATGTAAAATGGTACAACCACTTTGGAAATCTATCTGGTGTTATGTTAAACAGTTAGAAATAGAACTACCATACAACCCAGAAATCCCACTCCTAGGAATATACCCTAGAGAAATAAGAGCCTTCACACAAACAGATATATGCACACCCATGTTTATTGCAGCTTTGTTTACAATAGTAAAAAGCTGGAAGCAACCAAGGTGTCCATCAGCAGATGAATGGTTAAATAAATTGTGGTATATTCACACAATGGAATACTACACATCGATAAAGAACAGTGACAGATCTGTGAAACATTTCATAACATGGAGGAACCTGGAAGGCATTATGGTGAGTGTAATTAGTCAGAGGCAAAAGGACAAATATTGTATAAGACCACTATTATAAGATCTTGAGAAATAGTATAAACTGAGAAGAACACATACTTTTGTGTTTATGAGGGGGAGAGGGAGGGTGGGAAAGGGTTATTTACTGCTTAGTTAGCAGATAAGAACTACTTTAGGTAAAGGGAAGGACAATACTCAATACATGGAAGGTCAGCTCAACTGGACTGGACCAAAAGCAAAGAAGTTTCCTGGATAAACTGAATGCTTCAAAGGTCAGCGGAGCAAGGGCGGGGGTTTGGGGACTATGGCTTAAGGGGACTTGTAAGTCAATTGGCAAAATAATTCTATTATGAAAACATTCTGCATCCCACTTTGTAATGTGGCATCTGGGGTCTTAAATGCTAACAAGCGGCCATGTAAGATGCGTCAATTGGTCTCAACCCACCAGGATCAAAGGAGAATGAAGAACACCAAGGTCACACGATAACTACGAGCCCAAGAGACAGAAGGGGCCACATGAACCAGAGACTTACATCATCCTGAGACCAGAAGAACTAGATGGTGCCTGGCCACAACCGAAGACTACCCTGACAGGGAGCACGACAGAGAACCCCTGAGGGAGCAGGAGATCAGTGGGATGCAGACCCCAAAGTCTCATAAAAAGACCAGACTTAATGGTCTGACTGAGACTAGAGGAATCCCAGCGGTCATGGTCCCCAAACCTTCTGTTGGCTCAGGACAGGAACCATTCCCGAAGACAACTCATCAGACATGGAAGGGACTGGACAATGGGTTGGAGGGAGATGCTGACGAAGAGTGAGCTATTTGTATCAGATGGACACTTGAGACTGTGTTGGCATCTCCTGTCTGGAGGGGAGATAGGAGGGTAGAGAGGGTTAGAAACTGGCAAAATTGTCACGAAAGGAGAGACTAGAAGGGCTGACTCATTAGGGGGAGAGTAAGTGGGAGTATGGAGTAGGGTGTATATAAGCTTATATGTGACAGACTGACTTGATTTGTAAACGTTCACTTAAAGCTCAAAAATTATTTAAAAAAAAGGGGGAGGGGAAGTGTATGGTGGTAAGGTCTGAGGAGTGTGACACCAGCACTTTTTTAAAATCTTGTAGCAGTTGTAGTGGTGCTTAAAGTCCTATCACGTCTTCACAGGTTCTTCAGTTCTAAATATTGTTATCCTTTGGGTTACTTAGTGAAAACTGAACTTAAGAAACAGTTTTACAGTTAAGCCGGTTAAAATGTATTTTTTAAATATGTATATATATATATATATATATGTAAAATTGTGCTTTAGGTGGAAGTTTACTGCTCAATTTCTCATACAAAAATTTATAAGCATATTTTTAAGTGACCCTAGTTGCAATCCTGGTAATGTGACAACACACTCCCTCTTTGCACCCCAGGTTTCTGGAGTCCATCCACCCAGCTCCTGTCTGTTCCTTTCTGCCTTCTTATCCCACCTCTGGTCAGGAGCTGCCCATTTGGTCTCATGTATCTGCATGAACTAAGAAGCACACTCCTCAAGAGTATTATTTTATGTTTCGTAGTCCAGTCTAATCTTTGCCTGGAGTTGGCCTCAGGAATGGTTTTAGTTCTGGGTTAACAGAGTCTGGGGGCCGTGTCTTCCGGGATTCCTCTAGTCTCAGTCAGAGCATTAAGTCTGGTGTTTTTATGTGAATTTGAATTCTGTACCACACTTTTCTCCTGCTCCAACAGGGACTCTGTATTTTGTTCCTTGTCAGAGTGGTCATTGGTGGTAGCCAGGCACCATCTAGTTCTGATCTCAGGCTGATGGAGTCTCTGGTTTATGTGGCCCTTTCCTTCTCTTGGGCTAATATTTTGTGTCTTTGGTGCTCTTCATTCTCCTTTGCTCCAGGCAGGTTGGGACCAATTGATGCATCTTAATGGCTGCTCTCAAGCTTTTAAGACCCCAGATGCCACTCACCAAAGTGGGATGCAGAACATCTTCTTAATAAACTTTGTTATACCAGTTGACCTAGATGTCCCCTGAAACCATGATCCCCAGATCCCTCCCCTGTTACACTGTTCCTTGAAGTATTTGGTTGTGTTCAGGAAACTTCTTAGCTTGTGGTTTAGTCCAACTGTGCTGACTTCCCCTAAGATAATTCTTGTCTACTATCTAGTTAGTGAATTCCCCTCTTCCTCCCTCCCCACCCACACAACTATCAAAGAATGTTTTCTTCTGCGTTTAAACTTTTTCTTAAGTTCTTATAATAGTAGTCTGATACAATATTTGACCTTTTATGACTGACTAATTTTACTCGACGTAATGCCTTCCAGATTTATCCACGTCGTGAGGTGTTTCACAGATTCATCATTGTTCTCTATCGTTCTTTATCCATTCATCTGTTGATGTACGCCTAGGTTGTTTCCATTTCACTATTGTGAACAGTGCTGCAATGAACATGGGTGTGCATATATCTATTTGTGTGGTGGCTCATATTTTTCTAGGGTATATTTCAAGAAGTGGGATTGGTAGATCGTATGGTACTTCTATTTTTAGCTTTTTAACGAAGCACCAAATCGATTTCCAAAGTGTTTGTACCATTTTTACATTCCCACCAGCGGTGTATAAGTTTTCCAGTCTCTCCTCAACCTCTCCTACATTTATTATACTGTATTTTTTTGGATTGATGCTAGCCTTGTGGGGGTGAGATGGTATCTCACTGTAGTTTTGATTTGCGATTCTCTAATGTCAAATGCTGGAAACCCCGGTGGCTGCTAACCAAAGGGCTGGAAGTTCGAATCCGCCAGGTGCTCCTTGGAAACTCTATGGGGTAGTTCTACCCTGTCCTTTAGGGTCGCTATGAGTCGAAATCGACTCAACAGTGCTGGGTTTTTTGGAATGTCGAATGATCATGAACATTTCCTCATGTATCTGTTAGCTGCCTGAATGTCTTCTTTGGTGAAGTGCCTGTTCATATCCTTTGCCCATTTTTTAATTGAGTTGTTTTGTTGTTGTTGTTGAGGTTTTGCAGTACCTTGTAGATTTTAGAGATTAGACCCTGATTGAATATGTCATAGCCAAAAAATTTTTCCCAGTCTGTAGGTTGTCTTTTTACTCTTTTGCTGAAATCTTTGGATGAGCGTAAGTGTTTGATTTTTAGGAGCTCCCAGTTATCTAGTTTCTCTTCTGGTGTTTGTGCATTGTTAGTAATTTTTTGTATACTGTTTATGCCATGTATTAGGGCTCCTAGTATTGTCCCTGTTTTTTGTTTCATGATCTTTATCATTTTAGATTTTATATTTAGGTCTTTGATCCATTTTGAGTTAGTTTTTGTACATGGTATGAAGTATAGGTCTTGTTTCATTTTTTTGCTGATGGATATCCAGTTATGCCAGCATCGTTTTTTAAAAAGACTGTCTTTTCCCCATTTAATGGACTTTGGACCTTTGTCAAATATCAGCTGCTCATAGGTGAATGGAAATCCTGGATTCTCAGTTCTGTTCCATTGGTCTATGTATTTGTTTTTGTACGAGTACCAGTCTGTTTTGACTATCACCATGGTATAACAGGTTCAAAATTCAGGTAGAGTGAGGCCTCCCACTTTGTTCTTCTTCTTCAGTAATGTCATACTTATCCAGGGCCTTAAAATGTATTTCTTTGTAGAATATGAGAATCATTACTTTTTGGCTTCCAATGCTGCTTCTCTTCTGATGGAGTGTGAAGAGAGTAATGGACCAGGGCCATTGGGAGTGGGAATAGATGCACTGTAGTAGCTTTCTATCTCACTAGAATAATACTTTTGCTCCCTATATTGCCATAAGCTCCCCTCCACGCCACACACAAGCTTATTCTGAAGCTCTTCCAAAGAATTATTTTCCTTTCTTTTTGCAGGAAAAGCTTAAACTTTGTCTTTTTTTTTTTTTTTTTCTCCTTCAACCCTGTGGCAGTATAGAGCTTATATAGCCGTAGCTCTGTCCTAACTAAACAGATAAGGGCTGTGAAATCAAAAGGATTTCATAGTGCTAATTTGGGAACTTGATGTTTTTAGTCATGAAAATGATGCATATTCTTGAAAATTTAGCACAGCTTTTTTTTTTTTTTAATTAGAAATGACATAAGAATCTAGTAGCAGCATGACTTTTTCTTTCTAACCAAATAGGAAGTGTGGTGCAGATAGCTATAGCACATAGTAAAAGGCTTCGTGTTCTGTTGTACTCTGTATTAAAAAAACAATAACTTTATTCAGTTTCTGTTGTGGAAATTATACTGTATATATTGAAATAAAAAAAATTGAAATTGACCATTAGCTTATTCAGGACAATTTTTCTTCCTTTAACAAGCTAATTAAAAGCTTATTTAGTAATTTTAGGTTAGTTATATACCTAGAGGTACCTTGAAAGAAAGGCCTGGCAATCTACTTATGAAAAACCAGCCATTAAAAACCCTATGGAGTACAATTCTAATCTGACAAAAATGGATCATTATGAGTCAGAATTGATGAAGTGGCAGGTGGTTTGCTGACAAATAAAACTAGACTTCTGATACTTTATTATGCAGTTCTCCTTCGAATGTTTATTTTTTGTGAAGTCAAGTGGTATTATGGCCTTTTGTTGGAGGAAATCTCAAGATTGATAGTTGTTTTATATGAAGACATTTTATTGATGTACAGACTTGAATATATAAAAGGCTTAATTACTTAAATACGTATTAGTACACCCACTCTTCACTTATCCACTATCTCGTCTGACATTTCACATTTATGACAACAGTAAAAAATCTATCTGACTATTTTGTGCATTAACAACTTACATCTGGCAGTAACAAATGCTGAGGTGCAAGGCAAATGTAACACTGGCTGTAATGGTTAAGGTTATGTGTCAACTTGGCTGTGCCATGATTCTTGGTGGTTGGGTGGTTATGTAATAATGTAATTTGACAGTTATGTAATGATGTAGTCATCCTCTATTTTTGTGACCTGATGTGGTCATTTTCCATTTTCACATAACACCAATTTTTGCATAACAACCTAGTCTTTGGAACTTAACCATGTCGACAAGTGAGGAGTGAGTATAATGTGTATTAAAATGAAGGATTAATTTTAGAAATGTGGCTAAGTGATATTTTGATAAGAAGGCACACTGATTGTACTGTTGAATAACTTAAGAATTTAAGGCAGAAATCTGTTACTAGTTTGAAGTTCTTTTGCATTTTTGGTTTTTATAACATTATGAATGCATTTTTAAAAGAGCTTCTCTGACATCGCTCTGATAATTCTAGGTATTATAACACTGTTTAAGAGACCAGATGTCCAGGTCTGACAAACCCAAAACCAAACCCATTGCCGTCGAGTCGATTCCGACTCATAGCGACCCTGTAGGACAGAGTAGAACTGCCTGATAGAGTTTCCAAGGAGTGCCTGGCAGATTTGAACTGCCGACCTCTTGGTTAGCAGCCATAGCACTTAACCACTATGCCACCAGGGTTTCCCCAGGTGTGACAAGCTATAATAAATATAGACACTACTGGTATTTTGCAGAATAAATCTTTTTTCTTTGACCATTAATTTGGTTTGGAGTCTTTGTCAAAGAGATAGGAAGAGAAGTAAAAGACATCTTTAAAGAGAGGGAAAGCAAAGCTTTTAGATTTAAGTGTGCAAACAAAAACCAAACCCACTGCCATTGAGTCAATTCTGATTCCTAGCAACCCTATAGGACAGAGTAGAAATGCCCAATAGAGTTTCCAAGTCTGTAAATCTTAATGAAAGCAGACTGCCCAATCTTTCTATGTGAGTTAGAAAAAGAATAGTTCAGTCTTAAACACGAATTTATGATATAAACTTTGCTTAAATATGTAGAATTTTTTATTTTGTCAGCGTGTGCATTGAATGTTTTAATTTTTCAACAAGCATCTATTATGTGCCAGGACTGTGCCAGATGTTGGGAATACAAAATATATACTGCTTAAGTGTCAACTTAAATATAGCAACAGTATGGAGAAAGAACTGTGTAATGAAAAGACAACCACACAAGCAATTTCCATGAAGTGTGAAAGGTGCTATATTTATGGGAAGTTCAGGGTGCTATAGACATATATGGTAGTCAAAATGAATAACCTCATAATTCATAGGTCATTGGGTAATACTCGATGGGGCTTTGCTACAGTAGTATGGAATAATTATTCCTAGACTATATGCTACTCTTATCCCACCTAACATATCTTAAAAGTAAGAATTAAAAAGATCAAACTGTTTCCAATTAATTTACTTGCCTTCTAGAACAAAGTTCAAGAATATTTGAATCATAATGTCTGACTTTCAATCAAATATTACCAGGCAATGCAAAGAAAGAGGAAAATCTAACCCATAATGAGAAAAATAATCAAAACTAACCCAGAACTGACAGGGATGTTATATTAAAAAGTTACAGCAAAGATTGAACATTTTTGTAGAGATATGGAATATACATGTATATATATGTATGTATGGAAACAAAACATCTAGAGATGAAAAATACACCAGATGGAATTAATACAAAATAGATATTGCGGAAGCAAAGATTAGTAAATATGAAGACATAGCATTAGAAACGATCTGAAATGAAAAACAGAGAAAATAAAATAAAAAGAGCAGAACATCAGTGAGTTGTGGGACAACCTCAAGGAGCCCAGTGTAGTTGGAATTGGAATCTCCAAAGAAGAGAGAGGAGGAAGACAGGGAAATAATTAAAGAAGTCATGACCAGAAGTTTTCCAAATTCAAAGAAAAACTGTAAACCCACAGATCCAAGATGTCCCAAGAACTCCAAGCACAACATGAAGAAAGATGCATCAAAGTGTTTGATCAAATTTTTCAAAACCAGTGACAAAGATAAAAATCCTACAAGCAGCCCCTGGCATGGCAGGGTTGGGAGGCTGGGGAGAGGTTGAGGGAGAGGAGAGGGATGTTAAAGGAATTCCTTCAAGCAGAAGGAAAATGACACCAAAAGGAAATATGGATCTCACAGAGGAATGAAGAATACAGACATACAAGGATGAATCTCAAAATAATTATAAGTTATAGAAATCAGACAAAGAGAGAACACATTCTAAGTGATTCCATTTATATAAAATTCTAAAAATTACAAAATGGTCTATAGTGACAGAAAGCAAATAAATGGTGGCCTGGAGGTGGTAGGAAGGAGGATTATAAAGGAGCATTAAAGGAAACTTTGGGGGTGATGGATATGTTTATTATCTTGATTATGCTGCTACATGCATATGTCAAAGCTTATCAGTTATATACATTAAGTATGTGCTGTTTATTGCATGTCAGTAAATTTTTTTAAAAGAGTGCATTGGCAGAGATATTGAGCACAGTTTAAAGGGGTCTGAGAAGATGTCCTAGAGAAAATGGTATTTAAACCAAAGAGTAGTTAGCTAGGTAAAAAGTGAGAGAGAGGTATTTCAGATAGAGGAAACAGCGTATTTGAAGCATCAATTGTGAATGAGAGTGGTCCTTTTAAGTAACATTAAAAAAAAATTAAATTATGCTGGAATGTAGGTAGTAAGCTTTCAGAGATGGAGAGAGAGTGGTGATATGATATCAGGCTGAAGAGATAAGTAGGGGCCAGGCCATGAAGAGTCTTTTTATCCCCTTAAGGAATGCCACAGTTTCATAACGGCAATATGTAGCCATTAAACTTTCCATTAAGCTTTTTTTGCATTGATCAGATTTGCATTTTAGAGTATATGTATTAATTGCAATTGAAGAGCATGTTTTGGAGGGCCTTAAGACTGGAGGCAGAGACTTTAGTTAGAAGGCAATTGAAATATAGGTTAGAGATGATAGTGGCCTAGACTGAGATAGTAGCAGTGGAAATGGAGAGATGTAGCTATGATAGCTATGAAGAGGTGGGACTGGCAGAACCTTTACTGAATGTGGAAGGCGGGGGAGAGAATGAGGAGTCTAGGGAAACTCTCATATTTCAGGTTTGGCACAATGGATGGGTAATGGTGCCATTCTCTGAGATATAGGCAGTTGCCAGGTTATGATCGAGATCCTTTCCTAAGTCTGTCTTTAAGTTCAGTTTGTATGTAGTTGGAACAGGTACCTATGGTTCTTATTTAGCATCAGTTAGTCAAACGTTTTGCTTAGTATTTAGTATATATTTTACCTTTCTACCACACATATAAATATAACCCTGGTGGCATAGTGGTTAAGAGCTATGGCTGTTAAATAAAAGGTCGGTAGTTCAAATCCACCAGGCACTCCTTGGAAACCCTATGGGGCAATTCTACTCTGTCCTGTAGGGTCACTGTGAGTTGGGATTGGCTCAGTGGCAGTGGGTTTGGGTTTTTTTGTTTTGTTTTGTTTTGTTTTATGCATATTAAAGGAGCCCTGGTGGCCCAGTGGTTAAGAGTTTGGCTGCTAACCAAAAGGTCAGTAGTTCGAATCTACCAGCCGCTCCTTGGAAACACTGTGGGGCCATTCTACTCTGTCCTGTAGGGTTACTGTAAGTTGCAATAGATTCGACAGCAGTGGGTTTTTTTTTTTTTTTCTCTATGTATATGAAGCACTTAAACACTTCCATAACACTTAGTGTTTTCATGAGTGTCACAAAGTAGTGCATGTATTCATTATTATGAACCATTGTATTTAACTCAATTTTTTAATATAATTGGCAGTCAGTTCTTATGTACAAGTTGTCCGTAAGTCGGATGTTGGTAACTGGGATACTGCCTGTACATAAAACAGGAGAGAGGAGTAAGTTTTGAGGTGGGAAATGGGAAGATAAGGTGAGTTTTAGACATTTTTAGTTTTATATACTTTTGAGATATCCACCTGTACTGCAGGCAAGTTATATAGGTATCTTGATAAGGAGAAAGATTTTGGTAGGTGGTAAAGATTGGGAGACATCAGGTGGTAGTAGAAAACATGAGAATGGAAGAGATTACCCAGGGACAGGGTGTAGTTTGAAGAAGAGAAGTGGGTTTGGGAGGAAAAAACGGCTGATAAAGGAAGAGGAACATGGAAGTAAGACTAGGATGGATGAATCAAAGAGTTAGGAAGAAAACTCCATAAAATGTGTTACCGTGGAAAGAGATGCTTTCAGGAAGGAGAGATAGTGTCAAATGCTGGTGAGATGTTCAATAATAATGAGCTTTTATGTAGAGCTTACTATGATCCGAGCACTGTTTTAAGCAGTTTTGCATACATTAATTAATTTAATATTTACCACAGTCCTTTGGGATGGGTTTTATTATATTTCTATTTTGTAGATGAGGAAACCAAAGCACAGCAAGGTTAAATGACTTGCACAAGAATGCCCAGCTAGTCAGTAGCAGAATCAGGATTTGAACTCATGCAATTTGACTATAGAATTTGTACTCTTGACCAGTACACCAACCTGCCCTTTGAACAAGATAAGGGATGAGAAGTGACAACTGATGAAACAATAAGCGTTTCACTGATAACTTTAGCCAGCTTTAGTGCATCAGTGGGGGCAAAAACCTGATTGGAGTGGATTGAGGAATAAATGGGAAAAGGGAAGTGTAGATGATGCTTTCAGGAAACTTGCTGTGGAAAGGAAGTGAGGGTGGTAGGAGAGTACTGTTTGAGATTAGGAAAGACTTTCTTAAAGTAGACCCGAATAAATTTAAATGCTGATGGGAGCAAGCAAGTAATGGTGTGGGGGAGAGGGAGATTAAAGAGACTTAGAGAGGCAGAGAGAGAAAATAAACACAGAGGGCTTCTGAGCCATGATAAAGAGGCAGTAAGGAATATCCATAGTAGAAGTAGACAGAGGGGCCCTAGGGGAAAGAGGAGAGCGTGGATGTGGGGGCATATAAACTTGTTGGTGTCTTACTATCCCAAATCCTTTAATCTTAGTCTCTCTGTATCACAGATTTGAAATGGAGGTGAAAATTCTCTAACTTTTTCAGCAAGTTACTACCCATTTAAGTTGAACTTTTATTGGCTAAAGGGGAGGGAGAAGAGAATCCTACTTTGTTTTTGAAATACAGGTTTCTAAGATACAAATTGTACTGGCACCCTTCCAGCGTGAAGGATTTCCTACTACTTTTGAAGATTACATTTGCGATTACCTCTGCAAGTGAACATAGTCCTTGGTTTCATGTACTGTGTCAATCTGTATTGATCAGAAAGGCCTGGTATATAAAAATAATCTGTGAAATTTCCAGCTACAGGTGATAGTAATTGTGATATATAAATGTTGTTAGTTGCCATCGAGTCGATTCTGACTAATGGTGACCCAGTGTGTGCAGAGTAGAACTGCTCTATCAGGTTTTCAAGGCTATGATCTTTCAGAAGCAGATCGACAGGCCTGTCTTCCGAGATGCCTCTAGATGGGTTCAAACCACCAAACTTTTGGCTAGTAGTCAAGCGCTTAACTGTTTGTGCCACCCAGGGTTGCTGATATGTAATAAAATTATCTAGAACATTGGTCAGCAAACTACAGCCTGCTGCTTGGTTTTGTAAATAAAGTTTTTTGGAAGTTTACTGGAAAATAGCCACCCCTCATTCTTTATGTATGTCTGTGTCTGCTTTTGCAAGACAGTGGCAGAGCTGAATGGTTGCAGCAAATACCATATGGCCTACAAGATCTAAAATATTTACTATCTGGCCCCTTACAGAAGACTTGCTGGCTTCTCGTCTAGAGTAAGAAAGAAAGATTTAGAAAAAAAATTTGAGAAAAAGAGAAAGATATTAGAAATGTGAAAGGATTTGAAAAGCAGATGTTTATGTTGTTAAATTTAAAAATCACTTTACAAAAATCAGTCTAATTTTTACTTTAAAATTTTATATAAAGATGTTAACAGTACTTGTTTCTGACTGGTGGGATTATGCTTAATTTTTATTTTCTTCCTAGTTCTTATGTGTTTTCCGATTTTTCTGCATTGAGCACATGTTATATGTTGTTAAGAAGAGCAACAAATAGTAGACCAAGATGAGAACATAGAAGCCACAATTAATTGGGATGTGAAGAGAAAATTTGGCAGGGTCAGGAAAAGATGACACATCATAGAAGATGCTTAAAGAAAACTCTCGGTGTTTGTTACCAAAGTAGTTGGAGAAGTTTTTTGATAATGCCTCTAATAACACTTCCAGGTCCTGTGATTTCTTATATTTAACTACAGTCTGCATGATCTGGTATATGAGTACTCCCCAAGAATGGTTTCCTACAAAAAATGAAAAAAAAAAGAACGGGAAAAGAGAAGATTCATTTCCAAAAAGATATACAGACTTCTAAAATTTAGATTATAGGGTTGTTCTTAATTTTGTGACTTGTAGATAATGCTTTATATTAATGGTATATTTTAATTAGAAATATCAAATTTAATTATCTAACTGTAAATAAAATCTATAATGTATCGTAGAAGTTGAGAGCTTTGTTGGTTTTGCAAGGAGCCACAAGGCATAAGCCTTAAAAAAACAGAGAACAGATTTTATTTGGGCAAAAATAAGTCAGAAATTACAGAAAGTAGTCTTTTCAATGAAGTCCTGTTATTAACCAGATGAGACTGACAGTAGTTTTACTGTGGTGTTCTATTCCAACATCTGCACTGTAGCACTACCCAGATGCTGACAATAAAGTTCAATGGATCCTGACAAGCATTAAGTTGGTTTCAGTGGATGTACTATGTTAGAATCATTGAAACAGAAGAGAAGCCAGTTTTTACCAAATTTCATCTCTTAAGTCAACATGTTTTTTATTTAAGTTACCATTATGCATGGCATTTATTATCTCTATAATGATCAAATCAATTGTTGAGAGCAATCTCAAGTTTGGAGCATAGTACACAAACTGCTGGCTTGACAATAAATTGTCATGCAAAACAAACAAACAGAAAACCAAAGTAAAAAGCAAACCAGAAAATCCTTGTTATGTTTGTTCTTTAAATATGAGCCAAATAGTTTGGTGATTCATTAACTATAATTAATATATACTTTGTTAAAAAAAGAAATTTTTATTTAACCTTGTAAAGAAAGAATATAAAATGAGCTATAGAACAAGAATATAAACACAATATATATAATGTTTTTATGCAAAATGTAAAATTTGAGCCTGTGTGTCAAGTAAATATATAAATAATAATTATATAAAAATTAAATATAGGTTTAATTATATGTTTATAATTATACACACAGACGTGTGTGTATGTGTGTGTGTGTACATATATACATGTAGGTACATATATAACCAAGCCAAACCAAACCTGTTGCCATTGAGTCCATTCCAACTCAGGGTAGAACTGCCGTATAGGGTTTCCAAGGAGCGGAAACCCTGGTGGCATAGTGTTTAAGAGTTTGGTGCTCTTTGGAAACCCGATGGGGCAGTTCTGCTCTGTCCTATAGGGTCACTAGGAGTCAGAATTGACTGATGCAATGGGTGTATTTATTTTGGTTTTATGTATGTATGTACACGTATACATATTATGTATACTCATTCATCCCAGTCTAGTATAACCACAAATAATGAAGTGATTTTGAATGAGAAAGCTTCAGTCATAAGTATATTTAAAATACATTTCCTGTTGATGAAATCTATTAGGCTATGATGCTCTGGAATTATCTTAAAGAGAAGTGGTTGGAATCCCACTACTTGTTATTTAACAGTGGACTGAAAAATCTACACATTGTTGGGGGCAAAACTGCATTGGCCATAGATGTACAGGATGTCCTAATAGGTCTTTTCATATCTGACTTTCATTATTCAGGTTGTTTTTTTATCATAATGGCGACCAGAATCTGTTTTTGTTGCTTATGCAAGCACCTTTTTTTTTTTTTTTTTAATGAATGTGCTTCTTATTTATTCAGGAAGTCTAATGGCATTTGGGCGAGGGAAAACTTACTAGCTTCCTTCCTGAGTAATGCAGTTTTCATTTCTTGTTGAAATTGTCATCTCAGCCGAAAACCAATGTTGGAAGGAAGGAGTAAGGAAAGGAGGATGCAGAGAAGGGTAGGAAGGAGGAAAAGAGGGAAGGAGGGGGAGGACGAAGGGAGAGAAAGAAGAGAAGAAAAAATGGAAGGGGGGGAAGAAAGCTAACTATACATTTAGTTCACTTACACAAAAATAAATAAAATGTTAAATGTTCTGCTAAAAGAGCAAGACCCTGTCATTGTCTTATTTCTACCCTTTGCTGCCCTGATGATACTACTTCATTGATATATAAATACATGAAGCAATATTTATATTTTTGATGATGTTATTGCTGTTATCGAATTTCTAAGTAATTGAGCCATAAAGGAGAGTTGCTCTAGTTATAATTTTTTTTTGCATTTTCATACAACTGCTGTTAAATGGGGAGCCCTGGTGACACAGTGGTTAAAGCACTCAACTGCTAAATGGAAGGGTCAGTGGTTTGAACCCACCAGCCACCCTGTGGGAGAAAAGACCTGGTGACCGGGTCCAGTAAATATTACAGCCTAGGAAGCCTTATAGGGCAGTTCTGCTCAGTCCTGTGGGATCACTATGAGCCAGAATTGACTTGACGGGAACAGGTTTGGTTTTGTTTAGAGCAAGGGAAAAGTACAACCAATATTTTAGAAACCTCTCCTCTCCTCCCCTTTTCCCTCTAAAATAAGCCTTTAAAAAAAAAAAAAAAGATTCTCATATTTTTATAATTCACCTCTAATTAGACTTTGTGATTTATGTAAATATTCAGGTTGTCATAGAGAAAATAAAAACAGAAGGTAGCTACAGAGACTAGACTCATGACTTAAGGAATATGTATTAAATGCTATTTCATCATGGCTCTCTTTGACCTCACAATACATTTGTGAGGGTGTAAACTCAGCATTACTGTTAAAAACCAAATCACTGAGAAAGCCACATAGAAATGGGTGATAGAGCTGGAATGAGAATTCATGCCTCCTTGCCTGATTCTCAGCACTTGTGCAGTCTCATTATCGTCATCATTTCTTGACTCCCTACTGTGCTTGTAGTTCTCTTTCTGGCAGTTTGTCTCCTCCCTCAAAAGCTGTGACCTATTTTTAATGTTGACTCTTCAGGTGAAGAGATAATATTGCATGCTGTGTTTTATACATTGCTGTGCAAAATGAATGAAGAAGAGCTGATAAATCCTGAACATATTTGGCATTTCCATGCTCTTCATAGTTACTAAAAGCCTATCACTCTTTGAATCACAGGTTAATAAAAGAGTAAACACTTTATTCAAAGCTATATTACTGTTCCACTCTCCTTTCTGAACATTTTTACATTATTTTTTATGAATCTGTTTTATTTTGTTTGACTGTGTCAATCTCAGGCTTCTTTATACAATGTCTGATTCTAATTAAATATTTGGTTACTTTGCTTTTTAAGGAAACCCTGGTGGCATAGTGGTTAAGAGCTACAGCTGCTATCCAAAAGGTCAGCAATTTGAATCCACCAGGCACTCCTTGGAAACTCTCTGGGGCAGTTCTACTCTGTCCTATAGGGTCTCTATGAGTTGGAATCAACTTGACGGCAGTGGATTTGTTTTGTTTTGTTTTGGGGGTTTTTGGTTGCATTTTAAATGTAGATATTTATTCTAAGTGAACCTGACTTTATGTATTTATTCCGTATGAACCTCATTCTATCATGTGAATTTGGTAACTTGGTGCTAAGTCAACTTTTAAAAGTCTCATTTGCTTATGGATCTCTCTGTGTAAGCGTTAACACAGATCTTCACACACTCAAGAAGTTATCTTAATGCTAATGTTATTAGCTTCATACTGCAAAACAAAATAAATCTGTGTCCAACTTTTTCCTAATCCCAAATGACTTTAACTGGAAAAGAAATGTGAGAGAGATCACAAATATTTTTAGTAGGTAGGTAGTTAGATGTGAGTTGAAACATTTGAACTTTTTTTTTTTTTTTTTTTAAGAAGAGACAATGGATTTGAAAGATCTGTGATTTGGGGCAATTTGTTTATTTTTTTCTTTTCTATGGATGTGTCATGCTTTATTTTAAACTTCCCATTCCCACCTCCCTGTTGCCCTGGTAACCACTAATCTTCTTTTGTCTTGATGGATTTACCTATTTAGGTATTTCATATCAGTGGCATCATAAAATATTTGTCCTTTTGTATATTTCACTTAGCCTAATGTCACAGTTCATCCATGTGGTGCCATGTATCAGAATTTAATTTCTCCTTACATGTGAGTAATACTCCATAGTATGTATATACCACATTTTATTTATCCATTCATCTATTGATAGGCACTTCCATTGTTTCTACCTTTTGGCTATTGTGAATAATTCTGCTATGGACCTTTGGGTACAAGTATGAGTCCCTGTTTTCAGTTCTTTTTGGATATATACTTAGGTGTGGAATTGCTGAGTCGTGATATTCCAAGCATAGCAACTATTGTGAGGATGGCGCAGGACCGGGCAATGTTTTTCTGTTATGTGTGGGGTGGCTATGAGTCAGAACCAACTTGACAGCACCTAAGAACAACAACAACATGGTAATTCTGTGTTTAACTTTTTGAGGAACCACTAAACTGTTCTGTGCAGCAACTGCAGGTATCTCATTATGGTTGTGATTTGCATTTCCCTAATAACTAATGATGTTAAGCATCTTTTCATATGTTGGTTGGCCATTTGTTTATCTTTAGAGAAATGTCTACTTATATCCTTACCCCATTTTTTATTTGGGTTGTTAGTCTTTGAGTTTTAATAATAATTTATATATTTTGGATAGTAAACCTTTATCTGATTTATGGTTTCTAAATATTTTCTCCTACCCTCTAGGTTGTCTTTTCACTTCCCTGGTAATGCCACTTGATGCACTAAGGTTTTTAATTTTAATGAAGTCCATTTTATCTATGTTTTTCTATTGCTGCTCATGCTTTGGGTGTCATAGCTAAGAATCCATTGCCTAAAAAAAGGTGCTGAAGCTTCACCCCTATGTTTTCTTCTAGGAGTTTTATGGTTTTAGTTCTTATATTTAGCTTATTGATCCATTTTTAACTCATTTTTATATGGTATGAGGTATGGATCCAAGTTTGTTTTGCATGTGGAGATCCAGTTTGGCCCCCACCATTTATTGAAGAGATTATTTTTTCCCCATTGAATGGATTTTTCACTCTTACTAAAAATTAATTGGCCATAGATATATGGGTTTGTTGCTGGACTGTCAATTCTATTTCATTCTTCTATATGTCTAAACCACATATTTTGATTACTGTAGCTTTGTAATATGTTTTGAAATTGGAAAGTGTGAGCCCTCCTACTTTATAATTTTTTTTCAAAACTGTTTTGGCTATATGGGGACCCTTGTCTTCCATATGAATTTCAGGATCATCTTGCCAATTAAAAAAAAACAAAACAAAAAGCTGGGATTTTGGTAAGCATTGTATTGAATTTGCAGATCAATTTGAGGAATATCACCATTTTAACAATGTTAAATCTTCCAATCCATGGCTGTTAGTCTATTTTGCCTAATATTAATATAGCCACATCAGCTCTCTTTCGGTTTCAATTTGCGTGGAATTTTTTTTTTTCCATCCTTTCACTTTGAAGCTATTTGTGTCTTTTGATTTTAAATGAGTCTCTTGTGTGCAACATATAGTTGGGTTATATTTTCTTATCTATTCTGCCAATCCGTGCATTTTGATTGGAACGTTTAACCATTAGCATGTAATTACTGATAAAGTATTCACTTTTGCCACTTTGCTGTTTGTTTTCTGTGTCTTATAACTTTATTGTCCCTTATTTCCTTGAAAACTGCCTTATTTTGTTTGTTGATTTTTTTTGTGTTGAATCATTTTGATTCTCATTTCCTTTTGCATACATTTTTAAGGAATTTTTTAGTGGTTACCATTGCAGATTACATTTGTTATTGCTGTTGTTAGTTGCCACTGAGTCGATTGTGATTCATGGTAACCTCATATGTTCAGGGTAGAACTACTCCATAGGTCTTTCAAGGCTGTGACCTTTCAGAAGCAGATTGCCAGGCCTTACTTCCATGGCTCCTCTGGGTGAACTTGAACCTCCAACCTTTCAGTTTGTAGTCCAGTGCTTAACCATTTGTGCCACTTATAACAACCTAGTTTACATTGATACCAACTTCATAACATACAAAACTTTCTATACCACTTCTCCCTCCCTCTTTATGTTGCTGATGTCACAAATTACATCTTTATACCTTATGTGCCCAGAATCACATATTTGTAATTATTATTTATACTTTTGTCTTTTATATCATGTAAGACATAACAAATACAGTTACAAACTAAAAATACATCAAAACTGGTCATTATATTTGCCTTGAAATTACCTTTACCAAACATCTTTATTTCTTCATACAGTTACAAGTTACTATTTAGTGTCCTCGCTTCAAATTGGATGACTCCCTTTACAATTTTTTTTAGGGCAGGTTTGGTAGTAACCAGGTCCCTCAGCTTTTGATTACCTGGAAATGCCTTAAATTTCATCCTCATTTTTGAAGTACAGTTTTGCTGGGTACTGGATTCTTAAATGACAGGTATTTTTCTTTTAGTATTTTGAATATATCATTCCTCTTTCTTCTGGCCTCCATGGTTTCTTAGGAGAAATCAACACTTAGTCTCATTGGGCCTCCCTTGTACATTAGATGGTTCACTCTTCTATTGCTTTTTTCAAAATTATTTTCTCCATTTTTTTGATGGTTTAATTATAATGTGTCTTGGCATAGGATCTCCTTGGGTTTATTCTATTTGAATGTCTTCGAGCTTCTTGTATATGCAAATTCATACCTTTTGTCAAATTTGGAAAGTTTTCAGCCAATATTTCTTCAAATATCTTCCTTCCCCATTCCGTTTCTTCTCTCCTTCTGGAAGGCCTATAGTGTATATATTGGTCTGCTTAGTGGTGCCTCATGGGCCTCTTATTCTCTGTTCATTTTTATTCTTCCTGTTTCTCAGACTAGATCATCTCAATTGTCCCATGTTTAACTTTGCTAATTCTTTTTTCTGCCAGCTCAAATATACTGTTGAACCCCTCTATAAATTTTTAATTCCAGTTATTGTACCATCCTACTCCAGAATTTGTTTGGTTTCTTTTTATAATTGTTATATCTTTGTTAATATTCTCATTTTGTTCATGCATTCTTTTCTTGATTTCCTTTAGTTTTTACCTATATTTTCCTTTAGTTCTTGAGCATATATAAAACAGCTGTTTTAAAATCTGTATATAGTAGGTCCAATGCCCAGTCTTCCTCAGGGATGGTTTCTGTTTATTTATTTTGTTCCTTAGAATGGGCCAGCCTTCCCTGTTTCTCTGTGTATCTTGTGAATTTTTTTTCTGTTATTGAAAATAGAGCTTGTGAATAATGTAATGTGGTAGTTCTAGAACTCAGATTCTCTCCCTTCCTTAGGATTTGCTAGGCTCTTCTTTCCGTCCTTCCTTCATCTTTCTTCTTTTCTACTTTCCTCACTATTTTTTAAAAAATATTTTATTGAGTTTTTGGTGAACATTTACACAACAAATGAGGTTCCCATTTAACAATTTCTGCATATATTGTTCAGGGGCATTGGTTACATTTTCCACATTGCTTCAACATTCTTAACTATTTCCATTCTGGTTGTTATAGTTCCATTAATCTAGCTTCCCTGCCCCTGACTTTCTCACCTTTGCTTTAGGTAGGGTAAAAGTTGACAATTTGGTCTCATATAGATGATTTTTTTTAAGGGAGCACGATACTCAAGGGTGATACTGTTTATTTCATGAGCCAGTCTGTTATTCTGTTGCATAATATGTTTGTTCTATAGCTTTCTTATTTGTAAAGTGGGAAAGATAATGCCTTTTTGAGGCTATTGTAATGATTAAAGTAGATTACATAAAGCACTCAATACAATTCCTAGCACCTAGTAGGGGCCCAGTAAATGATAGCCGTTGTTCCTGTTTTTAATAAGATCAACCAGGCTTGTATTTAAACATTGTCTCTAAACTGTTAAAGGAAAAAAGAAGGGAAGGGAATTTCGTTTGTTTTTTTTTTTTAGCTTATCAAGAATGGAGTGGGCACTAGATTCTGGGAGCATAGCACCATGACAAAGAAATTAAAAATAAAATACTCTTTCTGTCTTCTTACAAGTAAGTTTTTCTCTTCCTGTCATTTCTGTAACACCTTTTATGGTGTCAAAATTAAAGATTTTTCATTAACACCATTTTCTCTCTGTATTTGGCATGTATTGCTTTTTACATTATGCAAGGGTTATTTTAACACTTGTCTAAGCTGCCCTGCTGTGCCCCTGAAAGCACAAAATGTGTCTTACTCGTTGTTATATATCCCAGAGTACATCACACCTAATATGTACTCAATAAGTATCATAAATTAATACCATGAATCTGTTGTTCCATATACTGCTTCTAAGAGTCAGAGGTACTTGGTTCTTTATCAGCTTAGCCGCAAAAAACTATGTGGTGATATTTTCAAACTTTATTCACAAACCTAATTATTTCTGTAACTATCGTTAGTATCATTACTACTATTTCTGTTATTCTTCTTTAAAATAATATTTTTTGCTTTTTGTGTTAGTGAAGATAGGCAAGTGATTATAAAAACTATCCCAAATCTCAATGACCTAATACAATAAAAGTTTATTTGTTGCTTATGTAACAGTCCAATATAAGTAGAATTGTCGGATAAAATACAGGATGCCCAGTTAAATTTGAATTTCAGATAAATGATTAGTTATTCTTAGTTTTATATATCCTAAATATTGCATGAACATATAAATACATCCTAGATATTTCATCTACCACCTGTCTATCAGTTTGTCATACTGTGGTGGCTTATGTGTTACTATGATGCTGAAAGCTATACCAGCAGTATTTCAAAGATCACTATGGTGGACAGGTTTTCATTGGCTCTTCCACACTAAGACAGAGTAGGAAGAATGGCCTGGTGATCTACTTCTGAGAATTAGCCAATGAAAACCCTGTGTATCACAACAGGAGTTTATCCGATACAGTGTTGGAAGATAGGTCTGAAAAAAAAAAAAAAAAAGGTCTGAAGGCACTCAAAATTCACAGTGGCTGCAACAATGGACTCAAGTATACCAGTGATCCTGAAGACGGCACAGGATCAGGCAATGTTTCATTCTATTGTGTATGGGGCTGCCATGAGTCAGAGGCAGCTGATGGCAACTAACAACAAAAAATATTTAGTGAGGAATACTTATACTAAAAAATTTATTTTTTGTGCATCTGAAATTCAAATTTAACTAGGTGTCCTGTATGTTTATTTGCTAAATCTAGCAGTCCTAAATATGGGCAAATGATAATGGGTGGAAGAGATGAGAGCTCTACTTTGTGTTCTTGAGCCTTATTCTCATCTACGTTCAGCCAGTAGGTAGAGAATAATAGAGCATGTATAGGGGACTGCGTGGGTGGTTTTATGGGCCAGACTTGAAATCTTCATGTATCACTTCCACCCACATTGTATTTGCCATAACTCAGTTACATGCTGGGCAAATAACCTGAGAAGTCGGACTATATAAATAAACACAGCATCAGAATTGGAGGGAGACTCACTAACAACCTGTGATATGCAGATGATACATACCATCTCGCTTGCTGAAAGTGAAGAGGACTTGAAGCACTTACTGATGAAGATCAAAGACTGTAGGCTTCAGTATGGATTACACCTCAACATAAAAATTAAAAAAAAAAAATCCTCACAACTGGACCAGTGTTTTCTATCACCTCATATGCTTGAGAAAGCTGGGCAATGAATAAGGAAGACTGAAGAAGAATTAATGCCTTTGAATATGGTGTTGGCAAAGAATATTGAATATACCATGGACTGCCAGAAGAAGGAACTAGTCTTTCTTGGAAGAAATACAGCCAGAGTGCTCCTTGGAAGTGAGGATGGCAAGACTTCATCTCACGTACTTAGGACATGTTATCAGGAGGGACCAGTCCATGGAGAAGGACATCATGCTTAGCAAGGTAGAGGGTCAGCAAAAAAAGAGGAAGACCCTTGACAGGATGGATTGACACAGTGGCAGCAACAATGGGCTGAAACATAGCAACGATTGTGATGATGCCACAGGACCCGGCAATATTTCGTTCTGTTGTGCATAGGGTTGCTATGAGTCAGAACCGAATCAACAGCACCTAACACCAACAAGAATCACGTGACCTCACCTAACACAAAGAGGAGTGGGTGGGAAATGTAGTCTGGCCATGTGCTCAAGAAGAAAAAAAAAATGGGTTTAGTGAACATTCACCCTTTACCACATGTCCTTCATCACCAAATCGATAGCGTTATTGTTTTCGTTTGGCCTTTTTTTTCCTTTGAACAAGTGAAATATCAACATATTTAGTCTTAGTTTTGTTTCCCACCAATGATTCCTTTTAAATATTTCTTGTTCTATGTCTTTCTTGGAAACTGAGTTATAGTATTTCTCCCAAGAAGATCTTTAATATACCGTGTCACTAGGCAAACTTTAAAAAGAGATAGACTGCCTCATTTCTTGTTCTGAGATACGCTAAGAAGTGCAGATTACACAGCTAATCATTGAAAAGATGCCTCAGCCTTAGAAGAAACACAACTAGAATGCTCCCTAGATATGAGGATGGTGACACTTTGGCTCAGTTACTTTGGACACATTATCAGGAAGGACTGTTGTGATCCTATAGGGACCCTATAGGACAGAGTAAAACTGCACCATAGGGTTTCCAGGCTGTAATCTTCACGGAAGCAGACTGCTTCATCTTTCTCCTTCAGAGAGGCTCGTGGGTTCGAACCACCAACCTTTTGGTTAGCAGCTGAGCACTTAATCACTGTGTCACCAGGGTTCCTTTAAAACAATGTAGTCCCCCTAGAAAGGAAAGAAAAATAAAGGAGCAAATGATAGCCCAGAATCTTTACCTGTTGAGTTTTACTTTAGACGTAAACAAACATTTTCCCCCTTTGGATCAGTTATGAGCATCCTTTGTGTAGTTTTTAGACAACTAGAATTAAGGGAGAAATAGTATCTTTAAACTACACTAACACAACTCATTATCGTCGAGTTGATTCCAACTCATAGGAACACTATCAGACAGAGTAGAATCGCCCCATAGGGCTTCCAAGTAGCGGCTAGTGAATTTGAACTGCCAACCTTTTGGTCAGCAGCAGAGCTCTTCACTACTGCACCACCACAGCCCCTAAACTACACTAAGAAGTTGAAATGATTAAGAGAATACCATTTTGTTGTTTTACATATGTATGTTACATATATTTGTTGTAAACATTCAATAAAAAAAAAACCAAAAAACCCATATTTGTTGTAAACATTCATTAAAAAAAACCCCATGTTAGAGTATAATTCCTGTAAAAGTATAGGTCAGTATGTTTTACAAATGTGTTTCTTTTATACATACATCTTTTTTTAATTGCAAAAGTGTTTTATACAACAATTAGAACAATAGTGACATCCTGCGTCTAACTTTTAGTACTAACAACAAATTCTATCCATCAGTAGTTGACAGGTTGTAGTAATATGTAGTGGAAACCCTGGTGGCATAGTGGCTAAGTGCTATGGCTGCTAACCAAAAGCTTGGCAGTTTGAATCCACCAGGCGCTCCTGGTGGATTCTCTGTGGGGCAGCTCTACTCTGTCCTGTAGGGTCACTATGAGTGGGAATTGACTCGACGGCAGCAGGTAATCATACATAAAGCCCATTGCTGTCAAGTTGATTCCGACTTATAGTGACCCTGTAGGATAGAGTAGAACTGCCCTGTCGGGTTTCCAAGGCTGTAAATATTTACAAAAGCAGGCTGCCACATCTTTCTCCCATGGAATGGCTGGTGAGTTTGAACTACCAACCTTTGGGTTAGCAGCCAAGCACTTAACCACTGCACAACCAGGGCTCCTGTAATAATATTTAAACTAAAAGAGGACAAGTGATTGGTGGTAATTCGGCCTCACACTATAATATTGCGGTTTAAAATTTTACAGAAGTTAATGAAAACTGAAAAAAAGCAATTTGCCTTTCCTGTTTAAAAACATGGATGTTGATGTATAAAGCTAAATGAAACAGTATTGAGCAAATGGTAGGTATTCAACTAATGTACATTGAATGAAATCGCATGTTTTTACTTAAAAGAGTATATTAATATCTAAAATACTATTTCTCCTTTTATACTCATATGCTTTATCAGAGATTTAAAATAAGTTTAAAATTTTAGCATTCATAAGTAAACAGCATTTCAGATAACCACATTTAAATCTAGACTCCCTTTCAGGAAATATTAAAATCATTGGCCTTTGATATTAATAACTGCCAGTACTATAGAATAAACATGTTTAGTATTTTTACCAATTTCCATACCACAAAATATATGCTAAAATACACTGGATATTACATCATTCTCCTAATGAAATATTAATGCATGAATGAATATACTGCCACATATAGTGAGGACAATACAACAGATACTCTAGATCTAATATTTGTTTTGAGTTCTTTTCATAACAGAAGTATTGGCTTCATGGTCATCTGTCTTCAGCATATTTTTGGTCCCATCCTGGCTATTCTTACTTAATATTTGTAATCCGTCGGACCGCGCTGAGAGATGAAATCCGTGGTTGTGGAATAGTTATATGTGTAACTGCCCTGTCGTGGGTATTAAGGCTGTAACCCTGATTTGATAACAGTGATTCTATCCCAAGGTTTTTCATACTCCTAATTCATGAAGCCCTAGGATTCCGTAAAATACTTTGCAATTGAAAGTAGACTTTGAATTTTCAATCTGACTTTTTCCAAAATTTTTTATATGAAACTAATCTCTCCAAAAGGAATTCCTTTTTCTTACTCAATTCCTAGCTACTTGGTGGCGTAGTGGTTAAGTGCTACGGCTGCTAACCAAAGGGTCGGCAGTTCGAATTCGCCAGGCGGTCCTTGGAAACCCTGTGGGGCAGTTCTACTCTGTCCTATAGGGTCGCTATGAGTCGGAATCGACTTGACGGCACTGGGCTTGGTTTTGGGTTTTGGCACCACCCTAGAAGCTAAACTTTGGCTACCAATTTTAGCTTATCAGAGAATAGCTAATGTAAGTGTTGCCACCTGTAGGCAGAAAATTAATTGCACCTTTTTATGACATTAAAAAATCATAAGCTTAAAAAAGTTATTTTTTTCTAACTCCTACAATCACCATCTTCGTACTTATTACCCTATTGTTTACATATTTCTGTTAACTGATGTTGTCATTTCATGCACCTGTGCCTTAAAATAAAGCATTTACTTAAACCTTTATCATTTGTTATGTTGCTGTTAGCATATGTATATATAAGTATATACATCACTCATACCTACCATTTTATTAAACTTATGTGACTACAAAATTTTTTTTAAAAAGATCTGTTTAAATCAACTGACTTAACCGGTTATATACTAAGCTGACTTTTGGATCTCACTTTACCCCTGGAGTGAAGAACATCACAAGGATTTGTTCCCGGGAACCAAAAAAGTCCCTTCCTACAATCTATTATCATCAGTCTTTGGTTTTGTGCCTTCCCTGTAATGATACAGGTTTGTTTCTCCTTTATTCTTGCAGAGTGCTGCAGCAGCTCCCAGCCCAGTGCTAGGAAACATTCCCCCAGGAGATGGCATGCCAGTAGGTCCTGTACCACCAGGGTTCTTTCAGGTACTCAGAGAAACTCTGCCTGGGAATGTTAAGGCGTAGGAACTCCTTGTTTGATTTTATTTAGAGATATGAAGGATAAGCTTATTTTAATTCGTGAGATAAACATACTACTGTGCAGCCAACTCTTGATTATTCAGAGACTGATTATCTAGTGTATAGATTAGCTCTTGCTTCCTTTTTTTAAAAAACATATTTATGTAATTTATTTTGCCATTTCATTGCTTAATTATGAAAGAAGGTTGAAATGCAAACTAGACCATTAAGTTAATAGTGGTAAAGATTTAGTGAGAGAAGAGGCTAGAGATAAGGTTCAGGAAAGGTATGTGGATTTTAATTATTCAAGCTATCCATAGCTTCCAGACTAAAGATAATCAAGATTTGGCTGTACTTTCAAAATGGAGCTAAATCATAATCTATTCATTTACCAAAAATTGTAGGCTATATAAAAATATTTTTGAGAATCATCTTTGTGGCTTTTATGTTGAAATTTTTTTATTAACATTATACAATACTGTTTTTAGATCCATTTGTCAGATATATATGTTAGTATTTTAAAATTTCAAAATGATCATTTATTTTAGCAAGGAAGATAACAGTATTTATTAGAATTACAATATAACATCTTAATTTTATAGCACCCACATCTTTTTTTTTCACATCTTAAATCTGCCAATTTCCTAACCAAAACCAACACAGATTTTGAAGTTTATTTTTTTAATACATCATTTTATGCAAGCTTTGAGAAAATTAAGAACCGAGATGTTAAGAACTAGAGTGGTAAAACATTACAGGAATTAATATAATATGCTGTATCATTAATGAATTATATAAGCTACTTCATCACTTTAGTGTTTTTGTTTTTTCAAAGCCCTTGATAATTGTTTATTAATTAAACCATACCTTATTGAAGAGATGGCACAGGACTGGGCAGTGTTTCATTATGTTGTGCACAGGGTCGCTATGAGTCAGAACCAACTCAACAGCACCTAACAACAACAAAAACATTATTGAAGGCTAGATCAGTGTACTAATACACATGAAAATGAAGAAATAAAATTAGAAGTAATTTTCTAAAATATAACAAAAAAGGTCTTAGTTAGAACCTAGTACCAACTCTGAAATATAAAGTCCTTTAAACCAAAAACCACACCCATTGCTGTCGAGTCGATTCTGATTCGTAGCAACCGTATAGGACAGAGTAGAGCTGCCCCATAGTGGGCCTGGTGGATTTGAACCGCCTACCTTTTGTTTAGCAGCTGTAGCACTTAAGCACTACACCACCAGGGTTTCCATAAAGTCCTTTACCAAAACCAAACCCATTGCCATCAAGTCAATTCTGACTCATAGCGACCCTACAGAACAGAGTAGAACTGCCCCTTAGTGTTTCCAAGGAGTGCCTGGTGGATTTGAACTGCCAACCTTTTGGTTAGCAGCCCTAGCACTTAACCAGTACACCATCAGAGTTTCCATAAAGTCCTTTAGGACATGCTTATTTGCTCAGCTACTATATATTTAATACCCAACTGGTCTAGAATATGCAAAAGTTTCTTTAGAATTCATATTCAGTTTTGGGGATCCTTTGTTATAATTTGGAGCCCTGATGGCATAGTAATTAAGAGCTCTGCTGTTAACTAAAGGTTGCGGTTCAAATCCACCAGCCGCTCCCTGGAAATCATATGGAACAGTTCTACTCTGTCCTATAGGTTCTCAATGAGTCGGAATCAGCTTGACAGTAATGGGTTTGGTGTGTTTTTTTTTTTTTTTTTTTAGTACTCTTATAATCTAGGAACAGATTTTAAGTCTTGAGGTTTCTTTATCTGTACAATGATTAACAAATGATAGATTAGCGATTTGCACAAAGTTAGAAAGTCACAGGGCTCGCATTCAAATCAAGGCAGTCTGGACTTCTGCCATTGAATTTACCAGTTGAAGTTCATAGTTGATCATTACTAATGAAATATTTCCAGCCCGTTTTATTTTTCCCTCATGCTCTTATTTTTCTTGCAAGGATGGATTGGAATAGGGAGTAACTCAGAAGAGTTTATCTGCGTGAGAATTAGTAGAAGCTCTCTGTGGTACTTTTAAAAAGAAGGGATGGGGTGGGGAGGAACCCAAATTCTTTTATCCTAGGGTTCATCAAAGATGTACAAATCCATATATTTTCGTTCTTACATTTTGTAGAATGAACCATTTTCCTCTTACTTGTCTTCTATCTCAATATCTTGGTAAGAGTAGTTGAAACAGAGTTAACTTTGTTTTTAATTATCCCACCGTGATAAATATTAGAGTAGTACTAGATACCAGGCATTGTGGTAGGCATCAGAGATCAGTAGATATACTTTGTAACCTTCTTGAACATCATTATCTAGCCAGTGAGGCAGGAATAAAAACAAATAACTTTAATACAGTGAGATATGTGCAATAAGAGAATAAAGTGTAAAGTTTTGTGATGATTAGAGGAGAGAGCCATTGAGTCTTCTTTGGAAAAAGTTGTCCAGGCAAACAAGCAGAGGAGTGACATTCCAGAAAGTGAGAACAGTATAAACAAAATTGTAGAGGCATCAACATGTATAAATGGTGCTAGAGTTGTTGAGAGTAATATGGATAGAGGATAGGGGGAATGGGAGGCAGGAGTTCCTGGAAATAAACTCGGAAAGATAAGCTCTAGCATATTGAAAAGAGCCTTATATGCTGTGTAAAGAAATTGAAACTTTATTCAGTAGGCATGTGCTAGCCACCATATATATTTAAGAAGAACAGTGACCTGAATCCATGCTGTACAGTGGATTCAGCCTTCATTAGGCATCTTGGATACAACTGTGTAAAAACTTCTTGCCCTCAAAAAACTACGGTGTTGTGAATGAAAGAGAGGAGGCAGTTAGAGTATATAGAGAAATGGCTGTATTCAGTGAGTAAATACAATGTGCTCTTGGAGCAAACCAGAAAGCCACTAAACCCAGTCTTGAGAGGGGCATAGTCAGGGCAGTAGTGCCAAAGTAGTAAATAAAATCCTAATGGACATCAAAAGATGAGAGTTAGGCAAAGGAGGCAGAGAGCAGGGGTGGGGGGAGAACATTCCAGGAATACCCATTGCCATAGAGTCATCTTCTGGTCCGACTCACAGTGACCCTATAGGATGGAGTAGAACCATCCCATAGGGTTCCCAAAGGACCAACTGGTGGATTCAAACTGCAGACTTTTTGGTTAGTAGCCATAGCTCATCTCAGCTCTTAACCACTGCGCCACCAGGACTCCCGTTCCAGGAGTAGGGGGGAACATGTACAAAGACCGCGACAGGCAAGGAAAGATCAAGTATTTCAGCAGAACTGAAGTTTAATTACTGAAAGGGAGAGTGGCTGGTGATGGTGCTCAAGAGGGAGCTTAAGGGGCTTTGTAGGTTAGTTAAGAGTTTGCATGTGATCTTAAGGGCAGTAATAGCTATTAAAGGATTTTAAGTAGGAGAGTGGCACGTTCATATGTCCATTTTTAGGAAAATCACCCCAACTATCACCAGGAATTGCAGAGGAGCAAGTCTAGGGGTGGGGAAACTACTTCGGAGTCTGTTAGAATAATCCAGGTGAGATTTAATGATGGCCTGAACTAAGGTAGTGGCGGTAGGTATGGAGCGATATGAACAGATTTGAGTGATAAAAATAAATGTAGGGGATGAGAATGAAATAAATCAAGGATAATACCCTGGTTTGGAGCTGTAATCTGGGCAGATGGAGCTATTATTTTCTGAAATGAGGACCACAAAATGACTAGGTTTGAGGTGGTTAAGTGGTGTTTCTTCTGGGACCTGGAATTAGGGATATCCTATCGGCAGATGAACCTACAGATTTGAAGCCTAGAGATTTTAGGGTAGAAATAAAAATTGGAGGGCCATGAGTTGAATCCACAGGGTTAGACTAATTGTTCAGGGAGGAAGTAGAGAATGAGAAGGTAAGAAGGTGTAAAGCAGAACTCCAGAAAACACTAACATTTAAATGATGAACAAGGGGAACAGACGCCACTAAAGAGACCAGATGCAGGGGTAACAGTTGATTGGCTATTGCAGTAGCCCAAGGAAGAGACTTTCTAAACCTATTCAAGAGCCGTGGTGGTAGGATTGGAAAGGAACAAGCAGTTCATAGTTAATGTCTGATGGCTGAAACATAACATAGTTGTTTCTTAGCTGATTAGCCAAATTAGGAATAGAAGAGAAAGAGTTGGAAGAAACAAGAATGATTCTGAGTTTCCTACTGGATAATTTTGATGTCATTATCTGAGTAAGGGAGCCCTAGTGGCACAGTGGTTAAGAGCTTGGCCACTAACCAGAAAAGGTTGGCAGTTTGAATCCACCAGCTGCTCCATGGAAACCCTACGGGACAGTCCTACTCTGTCATATACAGTTGCTATGTGTCGGAATTGACTTGATGGCAAGGCAACTGGTTTTTTGTTCTTGTTTTTTAATCTGAGAAAGGGAAGACAGGAAGTAGAAAAGTTTTAGATACATTTGAGTTTGATACATAAGTCTTTCCTCTTTATACAGACTATTCCAACTAACCCCAAATACTTCTTCCCTGTATTCAACAGGCTTAAATGTACATACAGTGTTGGGATAAGGCTAATCAAGTATTTCCTAAATATTGGCATTGGTGTCTTGGAGCAGTTTGGTTATAAAGGTAGTCCCTGACTTACCATGTATTTGAGTTGTAACGAACTGCACTTAAGGCTGTTTTTTGTTTTCGTTTTTGTTATTTTTTTAGTATGTATTATTGTTAGTAAAATGTACTACATACAGTGTTCTCATAGTAATATGTACTGTATACAGTGTTGCAGCATGTAATTTGCTGATGTTATTCTCACATGTAATATTTTAAACCCCCAAAGATTGGATTTATAAAGATACTGATAATAAAAGGCAGTAATAATGAAAACTTAAAAAAAAAACGAGGTATCCAACTTATGTCAGAAGCAACTTACGGTGGAGTAGCTGTCAGAACGGAAGCCCATCATAAGTCAGGGACTACCTGCACTTCACTGTGACTCTGGCAACAATGCATGTTGTTAATGAAGAGTAGCCATTTTCTGTGAGTAGAATCTGTAGCAGATAATCATAATTCAAGTTCAAACACCAATTTCTAACTGAGTTCCAAAGAGGTATTGACCTTCAAGAATGATCCGAATCTGAAGAAGCTAGGATGGGGTAACATTTCAGAGTTCATAAACTGAAATGTCCAAGATCACACACAATCCTAACTATTAGTTCAGAATGAGGCAAAAAAGATCAGAAGCAACTGGAAAAGAGCTGGCCATTGTTTCTCAAAATGGGTAGGGAAATCCAAAAGACTGTCTGGGTTAGACTCAGGTTTTCCCAGAAGCCAAAGACTAGGATATCAGAGAATCTCTGATTTGAAAAGACTTAATCAGAGGAGTGCTAAACAGTTTGTCCAGTGTTTCAACTTGGTTGCAGCTTCTAAATTCTAAAGTGTAGTTAACTCCAATTGCCTTTGGCCTCTGGGTAGAACATGAGATTATTTTTAACCCCAGTTATAAGTGAGGAAATGCAAAATTTTTAGTGAGTGTGAATGGAACTAGACCAAGAAAAGATTGCACCTATTAGAACTTAATGGATAAATGAAAAGAAAGAAAAATACCATGTAATTAGTACATCAAGGAACAGCTTAAGTAGTTTTGAGCTCTATTCACTATGTGATCATACTATAACAAGTACATAGAAACACTTCTGCTAAATAAACACACTGCCTTTATGCCTGTTTACATTGCAGAACATGCCTCTTCTTTTCCATTATAAGTATAGACTTCATTTCCAAGTGGCATTTATACAAACTGAATTTGCGAGTTCATAACAACTGCATTTGAAAAATAACAATTAACTTAAACTCTAAAACAAATACTTATGATCATACCCCATACATTTAATAAGTCCATCCTGAAAGGCAGTCTTTAGATGACTATCCTTCTGTTTATGGCAGATATTAACATTGTTTATAATTAAACTTTGAAGTTTTTAGTGAAATGGGAGTGCCTCTGTTGTCAAGTAGACCAATGAAGTAGAATCAATGGGAAGAATTAGATATGTAAAAGGAGGTATCAATTTAGTAAAATGAAAGCCATTGAAAATAAGACACATGTATTTCTTTTACGGGGAGTCTTTTATTGAACCAGGAATTTGTTTAAGAAACCCTGTAAATTCTCAAAGTTAACACCTACCACGAAACTGGTGAATGACTTCAGAGCAGCTTTTTTAAATTGTTAAGTCTTGTTGCTGGAGTCAGAGGAAAGACAGGAGAAGCAGCAACTGATGGAACTAGAGAATTGAACTTGACAGTTTCAGTGGAAGAAAATGCAGCCTTGTGGTATGGCGTGAGCACACAGTGTAGACACCCAGAACTCAGTCTGTACACTGACTCTCCCGTCCCAGGCTAGAGTCTTAACTCAAAAGTTTCATTGTATGCTTAGAAATCTGAATTATGCATTCAAAGCATCAGTCTGCCATTTATTCACTTTCATAGCATTTATACAAAACAACAGGCAAGGGGCTTTGATTCCTGCAAGTTTATTGGAATAGGCAGCAGGGTTCCTTAGACCAATTCGATTTCTTTTCACTTATGTACAATGATGAAAATAGTTTAGTAAAAGGTATAAATTAAAACAAAGGGAAAGCACTTAATCCTTTTGTATTTTAAAAAATTAGACTATTAACTCTTTTATCTTACAGAACTCTCTAATTTTATGGAGTAAGTAACAGCAAAGCTTTCCTTGTGAATTTCCTGTAACTTATACAACATTAAAGAAAAAGACTTTTCTTACTTCAGTCAGAAAAATTTTTGAGGGGGATCAAAGTGCTTTATTTTTATTCCCTTCTCTTTACCACAAGAAAACGTTTAAGGAAACTATATATATATATATATATATATATATATATATATATATTTATCACCCTAATAACTAAACAGATTTTTATATTTTATATAAAAACAATCTTTTAATAGGTGCTGATATAGATAATATCTGAGTTTATAACTAATGTGGGATATGCTTGTATATATCTAATTTTGAACACTGGATAGCTCTTTATTCATTTTTACCAGGTACCATTTTTTGTTTTGATTTTTATCTTGATACGTTTATTGTATCCTAGTCACTGGAGTCACTGAATCTTTAGTTTTCTTAACTGAAATCACTGCAAACTAATAATATGTTGATGTTGGATTATAAATTTAGGATTTTGACATGAATGAGATTATAAATATTTGTCAAAGATAAAGTTTACTAAATAATTTCATTTCAGACCAAGATGGTCATTATATTTTAATATCTAAATTGATCAGAACTCTGGCATGGTAGAAAATTCATTGCTGCAGGTTTCTAAGTCACATTTTGTTCTCAGGCATAACGTTAGCAATAGTAAAACTGCTCTGCCATCTAGTGGTGGCTTGCAGATATAGCCACTTGTTCAGGGCGCAGTTTCCAAAGATGCTATTTTTAGCAAGACTGCCCTGTGGCAAGCTGACCTAATGCTTTGACATAATAATAACGCAAAAAGAAGAAAGAAAATAGAAATTTCACCTTTTCTTCATGGTGTTATTGACTAAAAAGGTGCGATATAAATAACATTCATAAAGCAACCAAGGATAAAAACAAAGCTCAGGGTAATGCAGTATTCTTGATATTTTAGAAGAAAAAAGGATGAAACAAAATGAATCGAAGATGGGGAAAATAATTCTTTAATCTAACACTTGAAACTTAAAAGAAAATCTAAAAGAAATGCTTCTAAAAGCTCTTGATTAAATGTTAAATATGTATCTGACTTATTCCTGGAAATAATACCTACATTTTAAGATAGCTATTTTTTTATGAGTCAGCATGACTCAACGGCAACGGCTTTGGTTTAGTTTGGCGTTTTGTTAGTCCCTGAGTATATTCATCTGCTCTGCTATTCCTAGTCCTGTGCTTTCGGGATCCAGCCACTGCATTATCGGTAGCACCAGCTTTATTCATACTGCACATACCTGTTAGATTCCCTCTGTTGTTAATCTTTGCATGGTCTTCCCTCTCAATGGTTTGCCTTTCTTCCTACCTTTCCTGAGCGTGGCTGTTTCAGAAATTAGTTTTAGGAAGCACTGGACACTAGGAGAAAATCCCTTTGCCGCCCCCGGAAGTTGTAGATACCATCTTTGATCTTAGGTAATGAACCAAAAGATTAGTTATTATATTCTGTCTTAGTTTGAATAAGTAGGGTTCTGGAAATCTCAAATAGAATTGACTTACTGAACTATAACATCTGATGGTATTCATAAATATAGTTTAAAAAGTCAGACATTAAAAGTAGCTTATCTCAGAATTAAATATGCCAGGGTTTGGATGGTGGGGGTGGTAGGGACTGCTTATTTATCAAACTTCAAGAAATAAAAAGTGAGGTTTAATTTTCTTAAAAATGTAACTTTGAATCTTTAAAGAACAGAAACTCTAAACATAGAAAAATAGAACTAGTATAAAGATAAAAGCGGCCTAAAAAAATAAAGATGCCTGACAGCTGCTGGCTTTGATAATGCTATCCTGCAGTTGTGGTAATAGTTTTTCTGGCCTCAACTATTAAAACAAATTAAAACTGCTCAGCTTGAGTAACTAAAATAAGCATTTTTTAAAATTGCAATTTCAAACAACTAAAGACATTATAGCAGTGACTAGATGGACAGAGAGCAGAGAAGGGAATGTTAGGTGTTCTGAGTCTTGAGTTTTCCAATTAGAATAGAATGAAATAGCTTCCTGTTAGAAACCCTACTTTTTTTTTTTTTGTCAAAATTAGTATTTAGGAAAAAGTTAGTTTGGCCATCCTGGACCACTATTTGGTTTTCCTTTTGCTTTCATTCTGCTCATGCAAGCTAAAGGTGTCAAGATATGTAGTATGAAACAATAAACTGTTCTATATTTTAAAAAGAGCTTAGTTATTTTTCAGATATTTTGAAAATGCAATTATTATTTAAATTTCCTACTATTGAAAATTCTTCCTAGAGTGCTACAGTTTTGATTAAAGCCCAGTTGGGGAAAAAATGAATTTATATATAACAAATTGCAAATATGCAAAGGCCATTTATAATTTGATTTTAGTTTTTTACTTAATATTAGTAACAGAAACAAAAATGGTCACCATTTTTTAGGACATTAAAGATAAGGAAGGGGTTATTAGATTTGTTATAAATTCCTTATATAGATGGAATGGTTTGTGTTAAGTATGCATTAGTATGTCTTCATATTTTATGCACACCTTATCACTAGGCGATGTTCAGGAATCATGAGTCTTATGTTCTATATCAGGTGTGGACAAACTTATTCTGTGAAGAACCAGGTAGTGAATATTTTGGTTTTGTAAGCCACACATCTCTCTAACAGCTACTTAACTCTGCCTTTGAGGTGTGGCAGCAGCCATAGACAATACACAAGCTAATGAGCGTGGCTTCACTCCAGTAAAACGCTATTTATAGAAACAAGTGGCGGGCCGAGCTCCTGTTCTATATGAACATGGTCACCACTAGATAGTTTTTAAGAGATTCAAAAGGATAAAGGACTAAGAATAATATTTCTCCAACTGTGTCCTGTGGACTGCTGATATGAGAATACTGGGAGTTACCCCACTGCTAGTATATCAGAATACACTAAAAAAAAAAAAACACTAGGAGGGGTGAAAAAAAAGCTGAAAATCCTTTGTGTTTTTGTGGGGTTTTTATTTTGTTTTCACAGGCGAGTCTTACAAATCAAAGCTTGAGAACCACTGCCGAAGATTGCTCACAGCATTCAGCAACAAATATTTGTTACACCCTATGGGAGTCGGAATTGACTCAACAGCACTGGGTTATGCTAGGGTTACGGAATTGAACAAAATAAATAGAAATCCTTGCCTTCGTAGCACTTAGAGTCTACTAAAGAAGACAGCCCGTAAACAAAATAAAAATTATTTTAAAATATGCCATATGGTACATGTGATAAGGGTTAGGAATAAAAATGAAACAAGAGAAAGATAGGTGGTGGTGGGAAGTTTTGGATAGGGCAGCCAGGGAAGGACTGATGTCATTTGGGTAAAGATCTGAAGGAAGTGAGGGAACAAGCCATTCATGTAGCTAGAGGAAGAAAGTTCTAGGTTGAGAGGCAAACAAGTACAGAGACCCTGAGTTCAAATCATGACTGAATTTTTCAAGGGACAACAAAAAGTTCTGTGTAGCTGAAGTGGGAAGAATAATTAGACATGAAGTCACAGATAATAGAAGTTCAGATCAAGTAGAGCCTTGTAAGTCCTTGTAAGAACTTTGGGTTTTACTCTGGAGGGTTTTAACAAGGTCTTTTCTGGCCACTGTGTTGAGAATAGTCTGTAGGAGGGAAGAGTGGAAACAAGGAGACCAGTTTGGATGCTGTTGCTAAAGTTTTGGCAAGAATTTATTATGGCCTGGATTGAGGTGGTAGCAGTGGTGAGAAGTGGTTGGATTGTAGATATACTTTGAAGCTAGAGCCAACATATTTGTATATAAGTTATGAGAGGAAAAAGAGAAGTCAAGGACTACATGACTTGTAGCCTATTGACTGGAAGAATGAATTGGCAATTACTGGGGTAAGTAAAATTTCAAGAGGAGGCATGAGGAGGATATCAGAAGCTCAGTTTTGAACCTGTTAAGGTCTAGATGGCTATTACTTATTCAAGAGATACTGAATAGGGAGCAAGATGTCAGAGTATGCAGTTTTAGGGGTGAGGCCCAGGCTAGACATATAACTTTGGGAATCATTAGCATATGGATAGTATTTAAAGTTATGGGCCTAGATAACATCACCAAAATGGTGAGCATAGAGACAAGAAGCTGTACAAAGACAGATCTTGAGGCACTCTGATGTTAAAAAGTGAAGGAGACCAGAAGGAACCAATAAAGAGGAATGAGATAGGAAGAAAACCAGACAATGTGGTATCCTGGAAGCCAAATGAAGAAAATGTTTCAAGGAGGAGAATGATCAGCTGTGTCAGATGCTGCTACAGCTGAAGTTACTCAAGGACTAGGAGCTGACCATTGGATTTAACAACTAGATGATCATTGGTGGCCTTGATAAAGCCGATTTCAGTCCAGTAAAAGGGGATGGTACGGTAAACTGGGGAGAGAGAAATGGGTAGCAATGGATATGGTCGTCTTTTTAAAGGAGTTATAAAGGGAAAGAGAAATGAGGCAGTAGCAGCTAGATGGAGAAGGGGGGTTGGTCAGAGAAGTTTTGCTGGGAGTGAGGTGTTGGCAGCTCGGCCAGCACCTGTGGGCGGGGAGAACATAGACATAGACTAGTGCCAGGTATCACCCATTCTCCCCAGCAATCATAATCTTATATATAAGATATAATTTCAGGGACTAGAGCAATCGGATACCCTCTGTGCATTAAGAAAGCATAAAATAGAATTAATTACTTACAATGACTAGAAATGTGAATGCTACCTGTTTTCTGTCCTTTTTATATTTTGACATTGTAAATATTTTGACATTAGTAAATATTTTTCCACTTGATTTGCCTTATCGGTTTTATTGTGTACATGTATTTATTTAATACACATATCTTTCACAATGCATATTTTAAAAAGGGGATGCAGAAATATTTTCAGTTGGTAAAAGCCATGAAGGAGCCCTGGTGGCACAGTGGTTAAGTGCTCAGCTGCTAACCAAAAGGCTGGCAGTTCAAATTCACCAGGCACTTCACAGGAGGAAGATGTGGCAGTCTGTTTCCGTCAAGATTACAGCCTTGGAAACCCTATGCAGCAGTTCTGCTCTGTCCTGTGGGGTCACTATGAGTCAGAATCAACTCGATGGCAGTGGGTTTGGTTTTGGTTTAGTATAATCTGTATCCTCTCATCTTGTTTATGTTTATACTTTGTAGCTTAGTCAAATTACTAAACTTCAATTGCAAGATAAACTTCTTAATAATTTCTGTAAAAATCTCCTCTGTAGAAGGATGATCTTATACAGTTCAGATGTGAATTGAGTAGCCTAAATATAGACTCCATGTTTGTAGGGAAGCAAGCAAACAAATACGAGCATATCATTTCATTTCTAAGGATAGTAAAAGTATGTATAATCTGCTACTTATATCAGAAGTCTGTGAGCACGAGCTAGTTTCATTAACATCTGTTATGTCTGCATGCAAATTTGAGAGGACTACAGTTTACCCTGTAAAAGCCTTGCTAGCATATCAAGATATCAGAAGTGTGAGAACTAAGAGGCGTGTTTTTTGCAGTGGTACATTTAAGTAAATTAGAGTATCTGTCTCCCGGCACTCTCATCCAGACCAAGTTTACATAGCAGTGTGAAAACGGGAAGAATACTTTTGTATTCTTTAACGATTAGTTAGAAACTTTTTCTTTCTTTTTCAAGAGCGGTTTTCAAAAATTACTTTTTTACGTTTTAGCTTCTATTTTAATTGACTCAGCTTGTTGTCTTATCCTAAATTATAAATCCTCAATAATATTTTCATACTTCATGTAGGAGACCTGGTTTTGATTCCCAGCTAAGGTACCCCATGCGCAGCCACGAACTGCCTACCAGTAGAGGCTTGCGTGTTGCTATGATGCGGAACAGGTTTCAGCAGAAATTCCAGACAAAGATGGAGTAGGAAGAAAGACCTGGTGATCTATTTCTGAAAATCCACCAGTGGGTCACAGCAGTCTGATCTGCAGCTGATCGTGGGGATGGCACCAGACGAGGCATCGTCTCGTTCTGTTGTGCCTGGGGTTGCCTTGTGGCATCAGTCACTAACGAGAGGCGGCACCAGAGCCAGATTCAGTTTATGCAGAGCTCCAACTGCTTGTCTCACAAGCACACGTACACACACACACACGTGTGTGTATCTCTGAATATAAATTCATGTAAAATAAATTTTTGAAGTTTTTCTAGAGTGTTTTTCAAACTTTCATAATGTATTAGGCCAGCAGATAGTATAGTCCCCGTTCACATTCCAAAGTCCATTGGCGCACCCCTGTAGCCAAAGGCTATATAGTAACGAAGGCTTGAGAAATAGTCTCATCTTCTTGGAAAGGCCCGTAATGTGAGTGACCAGTTTTGATTTATATTCAGTATCTTGGGGTTACTTACTCTATTCTCCTTATTACTCTTATTCTTATCTTCCTCTGGAAGTTATAATTTATCCTGTTTAACAAGCAAAATTTCCTCCTCTAGACATATTTTATAAGCACTAGGCAAGCATTGGAAACCCTGGTGGCATAGCGATTAAGCACTTTGGCTGCTAACCAAAGGGTCGGCAGTTTGAATCGGCCAGGCGCTCCTTGGAAACTCTATGGGGCACTTCTACTCTGTCCTATAGCGTCGCTATGAGTTGGAATTGACTTCACGGCACTGGGTTTGGGTTTTTTAGGCAACCACTGGGGCCCTGGTAGCACAGTGGTTAAGAGCTTGGCTGCTAATCAAAAGATCAGCAGTTGGAATCCACCAGCCACTCCTTGGAAACCCTGTGGGGCAGTTCTACTCTGTCCTGTAAGGTTGCTATGAGCCAGAATCGATTCGATGGCAGTAGGTTTTTTTTTTTTTTTTTTTAAGACAACCGTATAAACTACTCCACGTCCAAAGAATCAATCTGCTTGTAATTCCAGGCAGTATTAAGTTAGCCTTCTCAAAATAATATAAAGGAGACTGGATCTGTTATTACGTTACAGTTATTTTATGTGAGTTATTTTAATTGTTTCGTGATGATAGGATAGCTAAGATGTATGGGAGATAATGACACATTTATGCTTACCAGCAGAATATGCCTGCACAAGTGTGTCATTTTGTGAGCTAAATTAGTTTAGTACTTGTTGGAATTAAAATGTGTTAATCAAGAGTGTCTTATCCACTGTGGTGTCAGTAATATCTGATGGAGACATTCGTGAAAAACAGAAAAGACTAAACAAATTAAGATATATGAATTGTAAAGTAACTTTGACAAAATTCATTGGATGTATAATTCATGCTTCATTACTTTTCTTCAGAATACTCATGAAACATCTCATGGAATTTTTAAAATTAAAACATCAACATTCTTACCATATGAAAGATGGTGGAAATAAAATAAGGAATGCACCATGCAGTAATAATCTTTTTGAAATCATATTCCCCACATTATTTATTATTAATAGCACATGACTTGAAGAAAGTTAACACATTAAAGTAAAAAAAAAAAATTACTTCTAAGTAAAATAGAAATGCGTAGAATAGAAATCTAAATAGAGAAAATCATGTGCAATAAAGAAAATTGACTAAAAGAAAAAGGACACAGAGTGAGTAAAAAGCAATATTTAAAAAGAATATTTATGCTTTTGGTTAAATCTTATAGTAAACATATTTTTATTAACTTTCCAGGATTATGAATAAACAGTTAAATCCTGCCTTATCATTTTCTAAAATTATGTTTGGAAGAAGTTTTTTCCTTTCAAAAATTCTAGAATAATTTTTGTCATAGAATTGTGTCTTATTCCATGAGTCTGCTTAAAACAGCACATTGACAATATCAGAAAAAAAAGATTGCATTTAAAGCCATATTTGTGTAGGACCAACTGAGGTATGTATTTGATCTTTATATAATTTAATACAATTGCTGAAGATAACCCATATTTTTCCAGGCTGTATTTTACTTTGTACCTTGTGTTTTTGCTTAAATGTTGACGAAAGCAAATTGCCTTTAGGCAAAAACCATTTTCTTACAGGTTTTTGGACTAAAGATGGTTATGTACCAAAGACAGTATAGTATTAACGAAGCAGACGGATGAGTTTAATATTCTTACTTAAATGTTCAGTCTTTTCTTAATGGAAATAAAAACTGTAAGGCAAAGCAAACTGTTTTGGAGACCTAAAGATTATAACTTTTTGACTGTATTTCAGTCTAAAGAGATTAGTATCCCATGTGTAAACATAGCAGTATCTGAGATAAACAACTGAGAGATATGAGCTGCTATATGGGATTATTAGCAGCTCTCATGGCTAGTCTGTACTTGAGAAAAAGATTAATAAAGTTATCATGCTTTTCTTGCCAAATCATACATAAATTAACCTGGCATCCTTTTATATCAAATAAAAAAAAAAAAAGTGGTTACAAAATACTGCTACTCTGTAAAACTATCTAAGAACCCTGCCACCCCCAAAAAAGAAAAATCTGAAAGTAGTAGGAGAGAATAAAAAGGGGTTTTTATAACATCAGAACCCTGGTGGTGCAGTGGCTAAGTACTTGGCTGCTAACTGAGAGTTTGGAAGTTCAACCCACCAGCTGCTCTGTGGTGGAAAGATGTGGCCGTCTTCTTCCATAAAGATTACAGCCTTGGAAATGCTATGGGGCAGTTAAAATCTGTCTGTAGCCTTGCTATGAGTCACAATCCAATCAATGGTAATGGGTTTGTATTTTTCATAAGTTCTCTTATATGCTGATGATAATGGATATTATAATTACATTCAGTATCTTCTTGGGGTTGCTCACTCTTTGCTCTTTACCTACTCTTGTTCTTACCATCTTCTGAAGTTATAATTTATCCTGTTTAAACAAGCAGGATTTCCCCCTGTAGACAAATTTTATAAGCACTAGACAACATTTGGACCCTGGTAGTGCAGGGCTTAAGAGCTTGGCCGCTAACCAAAAGGTCAGCAGTTCGAATCCACCAGCCACTCCTTGGAAACCCTGTGGGGCTGTTCCCCTCTGTCCTGTAGTGCTGCTATGAGTCAGAACCGATTTGACAGCAATGGGTATTTTTTTTTTTTTTTTAGACAACCATATAAACTTTTCTAAAATTGTGATTTACTTTTCACAATATCAGTTGATGCAACCTATTTTTAGTAAGACAAATAAATTGGTCAAGTTTTCTACAAGAAAACCAAGCTTTAAGACATTTTTAACTGGGTTTTAGAGTTTCCGAACAACCTTATTCATTCACTCAGTGAGCCAGCTACTGAACTGTCCAAATGGTTATTGAATACCTGTTCTGTATATTCTAATTCTTTTATAATGTGCTAGCTGCTTCTTTCTCTTCTTCATGAACCTTGTTACAAATTAGCACGTTATAGTGAACAGTTTTATTGTAACGATGGTATTCCACAAATAATGCCATATCCTTTTATCACCATTCCCACCCATCTTCAAGCATTCCCTGTTAGCATTTGACTTAAAAAAAACAAATGACTAAAGTTTGCATATATTCTTTTCAAAAATCAACCAAAAAAGTTCTAGAAAACAGAGGCAAAGCTCTGTAAACTTATTTCAGTTGTCTCATTTCTTTTAGAGGGGGAGTCAAGAGCACATGCTAATTAGTGCTTTATATGCAAATTAACTCTCTTACCTGAAATACCACTGCCTTTTCAGCTTTTTGTGGTTGAATGGTAGTAAGGGTAAAGAATTATGCCTTAAGTGAAAGGTTGCACAGTTGCTGGGGACCTAGAAGGAAGTGCCAACTCAGGCAATTTATTTATGGTCAGTTGGTCATAAGAATGAAGTATGTAGACCTTCCTTTATCAGTTAAAGGTATCACTGTAACAGTATGTCATAAAGGTTAGAACACTAGAAGAGCTATTAAGAGATTTGGTCTTTGTTTTTCTTTTATATGAGTTAGATTAACCTAGTAAACTGTAAAAAGTAAAACTTTCTGCTCTAAAATGCATCATAGAGGAATATAAACCAAAACTAAACCCGTTGCCGTCATAGCAACCCTATAGGACAGAGTAGAACTGCCCCATAGGATTTCCAAGGAAAAGCTGGTGGATTTGAACTGCCGACCTTTTGATTAGCAGCCGGACACTTAACCGCAGCACCACCAGGGCCCCCGTAAAGGCATATTAAAGTAAAATTGTATAAGTCAAATTTTATTTAAATGTACAATACAGAACTTATAAAATTTCAAGCAAGTCATTTTGTGAAGTAAAACGTCATTTTTTAAGTGGTCACTGAATAGTTTTGAAAGTTCATATTTTCTTATACTTGATAAATGTGTATTTCTTTCAATTGTTAAAAAGACTTTTTTTTTTAATTAGAAGAAAATTTCATGGGATAGTTTTGTCTTCCAAAAAGCAGTAGAAGTCCTAAGTTACTTAGAATTAGGTAATCATGTATAATCATATGTTTTAGAACATACCTGAGACTTGAAGTTTTTTGAGGTATAACTATCTTAAATATATTACTCCATTCTATAGAAGTTAATGTTCTCTTCGACATTGAATTATTCTAAAATGTGCTTATAAAGTAAAATACAGTGAATAGAAAATGTTT
This sequence comes from Loxodonta africana, assembly GCF_030014295.1. NCBI lineage: Eukaryota > Metazoa > Chordata > Mammalia > Proboscidea > Elephantidae > Loxodonta > Loxodonta africana. The sequence continues at coordinate 86,334,882 of NC_087343.1, read as the reverse complement.
AAGTTGTTGGCATTTAAAAAAAGCATTTTCACTTTTTAATGATTAAAAATTTTTTTTAAATCAATTTGTCCTTCAAAACTAAGATTTAGAGAGTTGTTAAAGCCAAGTTGAAATATTTAAAATAAGATAGATGGTGATTTATACATTGCTGCACATTTTTAAGGATTGTAAGAATTAACAGGTTTACTTTATGGACTAATTACCTTGTCATTAAGGTATTTACTTATTCCGATAATAGATAATTTTTGTCCTCTGTCCTTCATATCAAAACACACAGGATGTTTTGGAGTCATCCTTCTCATAAACAAAGCATTTAAAAATATAAATGCCCTTTTCTCTTAAATTCTTTGAAATTTTTAAAAGAAATATTTTCAGTAAAAGGCAATGTTTTACCATATTTTGAGAATGCTTAAGTTCTTACGAGTCCTGGTAATTTTTAGGGAAGCTCAAATATATTTTCTAAGCAACATTTTAGACTTCCTTGAATATACTTTAGTGTTCATAGCAGACATGTTAAAATTTTTTTTAATTTTAAAATTAAATTTTCTTCTGAGCAGTTTCTTCAGTCTAATTTGTCTGCAGCATAAAACATACTAAGAAAAAAGAGTGGGAAAAGATGGAAAGTTGGTTGAAGATTGAATTGTGAAGGGTCTTAGATATTAAGCTAAGGAGCATTATCCTAGAGAAGGATCGGAGACATTATCAATCATATATTTAAATTATGATCTCACAGTGTGACGTAAATAGTCTCAACCAGGCAAAAATTAAGTACAGTATATTCATATCTGAAGATCTGTAATTCTAGTCTCGGTTGTTTATCATAAGAAATTTGTACCCAGACCAATAAAGGGACATGATCAATGATGTAGAATGCAGTGATACTTGGGGTGGCAGAGAATTAGAAGAAATTTGGTTATCTACCAAATTAAAATTATGGTGGATACACTTAAAGAGTGTTATGTTGTTGTTGTTGTTGTTGTTGTTGTTGTCAGGTGCTGTCAAGTCAGTTCTGACTCACAGCAACCCTGTGTACAACAGAATGAAACACTCCAGTCCTGCGCCACCCTCACAATCGTTGTTATGCATGAGTGCGTTGCTGCAGCCACTGTGTCAATCCATAGTTGAAGTCTTACTCTTTTTCACTGGCCCTGTTTTACCAAGCACAATGTCCTTCTCCAGGGGCTGATCCCTCCTGATAACATGTCCAAAGTATGTGAAACATAGTCTTGCCATCCTTGCTTCTAAGAAGCATTCTGGTTGTACTTCTTCCAAGACAGATTTCTTCATTGTTTTGGCAGTCCATGGTATATTCAATAATCTTCGCCAGTACCATAATTCAAAGGTGTGAATTCTTCAGTCTTCCGTATTCATTGTCCAGCTTTTGCAAGCATATGAGGCGATTGAAAACACCATTGCTTGGGTCAGGCAGACCTTAGCCTTCAAGGTGACATCTTTGCTTTTCAACACTTTAAAGAGGTCTCGGTAGATTTGCCCGATGCAGCGCGTCTTTTGATTTCTTGACTGTTGCTTCCATGGGTGTTGATTGTGAAAGAGTGTTATGTAGCAGTTGAAATTAACAGATTAGATGCAAACATAGAAATATAAATTAATCTTAAAAACATGTTTAGTAAAAAAAGATATACAATGAGATATGTAACGTTTAAGCAAGTTAAAAACTACTTGTTTTCTTTTGTACAAGAAGATATACCAACAAAAAGATACTAATTAAACACATGAAATATTTCCTAAAGGGGGAGGAGAATGGGAGGAAAGTATAGGATTAAAGTTTACCAAAGAAATGGTCTTACATGGACCAGTGATTATATGTGCTATGAGTTGAGGACTATGATTAGCTCACTCTCTGAGATTAACTGAGTTAATCTAAGTTAAGGACAATATAAAGAGAAAAAAGAAATTGAAAAGAAACTAGCAAAAAATGCTTACTCATGTATATAACTCTCAGTGATCTTTAAAACTATAACGTTAGCCCTAATTTTAGGTTTCCACTTTGGGATAAGGGCCAGTTTTCATTAACAGGGAAGGTACAAACAAGAAGTCTTTTCATTCTCTTGTGAACACCATTTTTCTTTCTTTCCTTGTGCAAATAGTCAATAGCATAAATGATTAAAAGAAAGGAGATTGGAGTTCTCTCGCTAACCTATGACAACTATAAAAAAAAAATAAAAAATTTTATATCAAGTTTGTCAAGTTTCTCTGCTCCTTCTCAGGGAACCCAGAGATAGACACAAAATTCTTGAAGGTACACTTAATCTCATGTGATCTTTTGTAAGCGTGTAATAGTTTTTTAAATATTGTAGTCACTTCGTAAATGCTTAATTGTTTTTGGGAAAATGTATTAAGAAGTTTTTTTTAACAAGAAGGCATAATTCTGTTTTCTCCTAAATTATATCCTGTCAATAGATTTCACCATTTGGCTTTGAAGTATCAAATTCTAGATGATCAAAACCACCCACATAAAGATAATTTTAATATAAAAATAGTTAAAATTTTCAGATTTGATCATGGTATAATTCAACTTTATTGATATAGATAATCAAATTGATCATCCAAAAACAAGTGTTTCATTCTACATAATATACTTAAGACAATGGAAATGTTTTGGGTTTTGTTCCATATTTTGCCATCAAACTCCATAATTCATGTCACCATAACTCCCCCTTAAGTAAGGTGGCCTTTTCCCTTGCCTCCAGAGAAATAACCCTTGGAGTAATTTGGGTGCCTTTGTCTGGGACTTCCAGTCCACACCTGAGGATTTGCACTGGCAAGTGGGAGCTGGTACAGCAGAAAAGATACACCTACAAGGACCATATCAACTAACCTCAGGAGGCATGATTTAGTTTTTTTTCAGGACTGGCCAATAAAAGCCCAGAACACCAAGTCTCAAGGAGCTTCCTGGTTGGCAAAGGGAGAGTGGTATGTCCTTCAGACATGACAGTTTTACATTGGGAAGATTCCCAGACCTCACCTGTGCATCTTTTCCTTATGATGACCCTTATTTATATCGTTTTACTGTGATAAAAGCAGTAAGCACAGGTATAATATCGTCATTGAGTTCTTTGAGTCATTCTAGTGAATTAATGAATCCAAGGACGGTGTCCTCTTAACTCGTAAGGTCTGACCTAGCCCCCGGTGGCCAGGGACAGAGCGAGAGTATGTGCCATGGAGGGGTTGGTATCAGAAATGATTAAGTAGACAGGTAGAGGCTTGGTCAATGTCCTCATTATGGGGATTGGTTGCATGCTGATTCTTATCCTTGAAGCTGTCCTAGTGTCTCGTGTATGTCAATACGTGTACTAGGCTTAGAGGATCCAGAGATGAATATTGTATAATCCCTGCCCTCCAGGATCTCACATTCTGATAACACAAATACACATTCTGTTTTATTGCCGTGTACTAAGTCCTCAAGGACAATGGTACAAACAAAGTGCTAAGGGAATAGTGGGGAAGGAGCCTACAGAGATTTTTTAAAGAAGGAAGTGGCATTTATACTGGCTTTTG